>NW_027596122.1:0-600000 GCF_964194155.1 Cetorhinus maximus
TCCACACCACTCCCACAGCAAAACACCACTGCCCACAACATTCCCTCAGCGCTACACAACTGCCCATACCACTCCCACAGCACTACACCACTTCCCACACCACTCCCACAGCGCTACACCACTGCCCACACCACACCCACAGCGCAACACCACTGCCCACACCACTCCCACAGCACTACACCACTGCCCACACCACTCCCACAGCGCTACACACTGCCCACACCACTCCCACAGCGCTACACCACTGCCCACACCACTCCCACAGCGCTACACCACTGCCCACACCACTACCCACAGCACTACACCACTGCCCACACCACTCCCACAGCACTACACCACTGCCCACACCACTCCCACAGCGCTACACCACTGCCCACACCACTCCCACAGCGCTACACCACTGCCCACACCCACTCCCACAGCGTTACACACTGCCCACACCACTCCCCAGCACTACCACACCATTAGGTCAGCGGTACACTACAAACCCACACCACCTCCCACAGCGTTACACCACTGCCCACACCACTCCACAGCACTACCCACACCATTAGGTCAGCGGTACACTACAACCCACACCACTCCACAGCTCTACACCACTGCCCACACCACTCAAACAGCGCTACACTAATACCCACACCTCTCAGGCAGAAGCTACACCACTACACACACCTCTGCCGCAGAGCTACACCACAACCCACACCACACCCACAGCGTTTCACCACTGCCCCACCACTCCCACAGCGCTACCACACTGCCCACACCACTCCAAAGGCGCTACACTAATGCCCACACCACTGACTACACCTAGCCCAAAGAGCTACACCACTGCCAACACCATTCCCAGAGCACTACACCATTTCCAACACCACTCCAACAACGTTAAAGCACTGCCCACACCACACCCAATGCGCTACACCACTACCCACACCACTCCCACAGTGCTACACCACTGCCCACACCACTCCCACAGCACTACACCACTGCACACACCACAACGCACAGCACTACACCATTGCCCACACCACTCCCGCAGCGCTACACCACTGCCCACACCGCTCCCACAGCGCTTAACCACTACCCACACCACTCCCACAGCAATACACCACTGCACACACCACTCCCACAGCACTACACCACCGCCCACACCACTCCCAAAGCGCTACACCACTGCCCACACCACTCCAAAGGCGCTACACTAATGCCCACACCACTGACTACACCTAGCCCAAAGAGCTATACCACAACCCACACCACTCCCACAGCGCAACACCACAACCCACACAACTCCCACAGCGCAACACCACAACCCACACCACTCCCACAGCGCTACACCACTGCCCACACCACTCCCACAGCGCTACACCACTGCCCACACCACTCCCACAGCGCTACACCACTGCCCACACCACTCCCACAGCGCTACACCACTGCCCACAACACTCCCACAGCACTACACCACTGCCCACACCACTCCCACAGCACTACACCACTGCCCACACCAATCCCACAGCGCTACACCACTGCCCACACCACTCCCACAGCGCTACACCACTGCCCACATCACTCCCAAAGCGCTACACCACTGCCCACATCACCCCCGCAGCACTAAACCACTGCACACATTAATCCCCCAGCGCTACACCACTGCCCACACCATTCCCACAGGGCTACACCACTGCCCACACCACTCCCACACGGCTACACCACTGCCCACACCACTCCCAAAGCGCTACACCACTGCCCACACCACTCCCACAGGGCTACACCACTGCCCACACCACTCCCAAAGCGCTACACCACTGCCCACACCACACCCACAGAGCTACACCACTGCCCACACCACACCCACTGCATTTCACCGCTGCCCACACCACTCCCACAGTACTATACCACTGCCCACGCCACTCCCGCAGCGCTACACCACTGCCCACAACACTCCCACAGAACTACACCACTGCCCACACCACACCCACAATGCTACACCACTGCCCTCACCCCTCCCACAGCGCTACACCACTGCACACACCACACCCACAGCGCTACACCACTGCCCACACCACTCCCCCAGCACTACACCACTGCCATCACCACTCCCACAGCGCTACACCACAACCCATACCACTCCCACAGCGCTACACCACTGCCCGCACCTCTCCCACAGCACTACACCACAACCCACACCACTCCCACAGCGCTAAACCACTGCCCACACCACTCCCTCAGCGCTACACCACTGCCCACACCATTAGGTCAGCGGTACACTACAACCCACACCTCTCCCACAGCGCTACACCACTACCCACATCACTCCCGCAGCACTACACCACTGCCCACAAAAGCACCGCACTATTGGAGTCCCTGTTACTGAGGGTGTGCTGCACCATTGGAGTGTCAGTAATTGAGGGTGAGCTGCACAATTGGAGTGTCAGTAATTGAGGGTGTGCTGCACTAATGGTGCGTCAGTATTTGAGGGTGTGCTGCACTATTGGAGGGTCAGTAATTGAGGGTGTGCTGCACTAATGGTGCGTCAGTATTTGAGGGTGTTCTGCACTATTGGAGTGTCAGTAATTGAGGCTGTGCTGCACTATTGGAGTGTCAGTAATTGAGGGTGTGCTGCACTATTGGTGCGTCAGTATTTGAGGGTGTTCTGCACTATTGGAGGGTCAGTAATTGAGGGTGTGCTGCACTATTCGGAAGTCAGTAATTGAGGGTTTGCTGCACTATTGGAGTGTCTGTAATTGAGGGTGTGCTGCACTATTGGAGTGTCAGTAATTGAGGGTATGCTGCACTATTGGTGTGTCAGTAATTGAGGGTGTGCTGCACTATTGGAGGGTCAGTAATTGAGGGTGTGCTGCACTATTGGAGTGTCAGTAATTGAGGGTGTGCTGCACTATTGGAGTGTCAGTAATTGAGGGTGTGCTGCACTATTGGAGGGTCAGTAATTGAGGGTGTGATGCACTATTGGAGGGTCAGTAATTGAGGGTGTGCCGCACTATTAGAGGGTCAGTAATTGAGGGTGTGCTGCACTATTGGAGGGTCAGTAATTGAGGGTGTGCTGCACTATTGGAGTGACAGTAATTGAGGGAATTCTGCCCTATTGGAGTGACAGTATTTGAGGGAATTCTGCACTATTGGAGTGTCAGTAATTGAGGGTGTGCTGCACTATTGGAGGGTCAGTAATTGAGGGTGTGCTGCACTATTGGAGGGTCAGTAATTGAGGGTGTGCTGCACTATTGGAGTGACAGTAATTGAGGGAATTCTGCCCTATTGGAGTGACAGTATTTGAGGGAATTCTGCACTATTGGAGTGTCAGTAATTGAGGGTGTGCTGCACTATTGGAGGGTCAGTAATTGAGGGTGTGCTGCACTATTGGAGGGTCAGTAATTGAGGGTGTGCTGCACTATTGGAGTGTCAGTAATTGAGGGTGTGCTGCAATATTGAGGATGTCAGTAATTGAGGGTGTGCTGCACTATTGGGGAGTCAGTAATTGAGGGTGTGCTGCACTATTGGGGAGTCAGTAATTGAGGGTGTGCTGCACTATCGGAGTGTCAGTAATTGAGGGTGTGCTGCACTATTGGAGTGTCAGTAATTGAGGGTGTGCTGCACTATTGGAGTGTCAGTATTTGAGGGTGTGCTGCACTATTGGAGTGTCAGTAATTGAGGGTGTGCTGCAATATTGGGGATGTCAGTAATTGAGGGTGTGCTGCACTATTGGGGAGTCAGTAATTGAGGGTGTGCTGCACTTTTGGGGGTCAGTAATTGAGGGTGTGCTGCAGTATTGCAGTGTCAGTAATTGAGGGTGTGCTGCACTATTGGAGTGTCAGTAATTGAGGGTGTGCTGCACTATTGGAGGGTCAGTAATTGAGGGTGTGCTGCACTATTGGAGGGTCAGTAATTGAGGGTGTGCTGCACTATTGGAGTGTCAGTAATTGACGGTGTGCTGCACTATTGGAGTGTCAGTTATTGAGGGTGTGCTGCACTATTGGAGTGTCAGTAATTGAGGGTGTGCTGCACTATTGGTGTGTCAGTTATTGAGGGTGTGCTGCACTATTGGAGGGTCAGTAATTGAGGGTGTGCTGCACTATTGGGGAGTCAGTAATTGAGGGTGTGCTGCACTATTGGAGTGTGAGTAATTGAGGGTGTGCTGCACTATTGGGGAGTCAGTAATTGAGGGTGTGCTGCACTATTGGAGTGTCAGTAATTGAGGGTGTGCTGCACTATTGGAGTGTCAGTAATTGAGGGTGTGCTGCACTATTGGAGTGTCAGTAATTGAGGGTGTGCTGCACTATTGGAGTGTCAGTAATTGAGGGTGTGCTGCACTATTGGAGTGTCAGTAATTGAGGGTGTGCTGCACTATTGGATGGTCAGTAATTGAGGTACAGTTAAAGGGGCAGAGAGTGAGATCACGGGTAGGTTAAAGGGGCAGAGAGTGAGATCACCGGGAGGTTAAAGGGACAGAGAGTGAGATCAATGGGGAGGTTAAAGGGACAGAGAGTGAGATCACGTGGCGTTTAAAGGGCCAGAGAGTGAGATCACGGGGAGCTTAAAGGGACAGAGAGTGAGATAACGGGAGGTTAAAGGGATAGCGAGTGAGTTCACGAGGAGGTTAAATGGACAGAGAGTGAGATCACGGGATGGTTAAAGGAACAGAGATTGAGATCAAGGGGAGCTTAAAGGGACAGAGAGAGAGATCACGGGGAGGATAAAGGGACAGAGAGTGAGATCACGGGGAGCATAAAGGGACAGAGAGTGAGATCAATGGGATGTTAAAGGGACTGAGAGTGAGATCACGAGGAGGGTTAAAGGGACAAAGCGTGAGTTGACGGGGAGGTTAAAGGGACAGAAAGTGAGATCACAGGGAGTTTAAAGGGACAGAGATTGAGATCACGGTTAGGTTAAAGGGACATTTAGTGAGATCACGGGGTGGTTGAAGGGCCAGAGATTGAGATCACGGGGAGATAAAAGGGACAGAGAGTGACATCACGGGGCAGTTAAAGGGCCAGAGAGTGAGAACACGGGGAGTTTAAAGGGACAGAGAGTGAGATCACGGGAAGGTTAAAGGGTCAGAGAGTGAGATCACGGGGCGGTTAAAGGGACAGAGAGTGAAATGACGGGGTGGTTAAAGGGACAGTGAGTGAGAACACGGGTAGGTTAATGCGACAGATAGTGAGATCATGGGGAGGTTAAAGGGACAGTAAGTGAGATCACGGGGAGGTTAAAGGGACTGAGTGTGAGATCACGGGGAGGTTAAAGGGACAGAGTGTGAGATCATGGGGAGGTTAAAGGGACAGAGAGGGAGATCACGGGGAAGTTAAAGGGACAGGGAGTGAGATTACGGGGAGGTAAAAGGGACAGAGAGTGAGAACAGGGACAGTGAAAGGGACAGAAATTGAGATCAGGTACAGTGAAAGGGACAGAGAGTGAGGTCTCGGGGAGGTTAAAGGGACAGAGAATGAGATCACAGGGAGGTTAAAGGGAAAGAGAGTGAGATCACGGGTAGGTTAAAGGGAGAGATATTGTGATCACGGGGAGGTTAAAGGGCCAGTGATTGAGATCACGGGGAGGTTAAAGGGACAGAGAGTGAGATCACGGGGAGGTTAATGGGACTGAGAGTGAGATCACGGGGAGGTTAATGGGACTGAGAGTGAGATCACGGGGAGGTTAAAGGGACAGAGAGTGAGATCATGGGGAAGGTAAAGGGAAAGAGAGTGAGATCACGGGGAGGTTAAAGGGACAGAGAGTGAGAGCACTGGGAGGTTAAAGGGGCAGAGAGTGAGATCAGGGGGAGTTTAAAGGGACAGAGAGATAGATCACGGGAGGTTAAAGAGATAGATTGAGATCAGGGGGAGTTTAAAGGGGCAGAGAGTGAGATCACGGGTAAGTTAAAGGGACAGAGAATGATATCATGGGCACGTTAAAGGGACAGAGAGTGAGATCACGGGGAGGTTAAAGGTACAGAGAGCGAGATGATGGGGAAGTTAAAGGGAAAGAGAGTGAGATCACGGGGAGGTTGAAGTTACAGAGAGTGAGATCACGGCAAGGTTAAAGTGACAGAGGGTGAGATCACGGGGAGTTTAAAGGGACAGAAAGTGAGCTCACTGGGTGTTTAAAGGGACAGAGAGTGAGATCACGGGGAGGTTAAAGGGACAGAGTGAGATCACTGGGAGTGTAAAGGGGCAGAGAGTGAGATCACGGGGAGGTTAAAGGTACAGAGAGTGAGATCACGGGGAGGTTAAAGGGACAGAGAGTGAGATCACAGGGAGGTTAATCGGACAGAGAGAGAGATCACGGAGAGTTTAAAGGGGCAGAGAGTGAGAATACTGGGAGGTTAAAGGGACAGAGAGTGAGAATACTGGGAGGTTAAAGGGACAGAGAGTGAGATCACGGGAAGTTTAAAGGGACAGAGAGTGAGATCACTGGGTGGTTAAAGGGACAGGGAGTGAGATCACGGGGATGTTAAAGGGACAGAGAGTTAGATCACGGGGAGGTTAAAGAGACAGAGAGTGAGAGCACTGGGAGGTTAACGGGGCAGAGAGTGAGATCAAGGGGAGTTTAAAGGGACAGAGAGTTAGATCACAAGAGGTTACAGAGAGAGAGATTGAGATCAGGGGGAATTTAAAGGTGCAGAACATGAGATCACGGGTAAGTTTAAGGGAGAGAAAGTGAGATCACGGGAACGTTAAAGGGACAAAGAGTGAGATGACGGGGAGGTTAAAAGGGCAGAGAGTAAGATCACGGGGAGGTTAAAGGGACAGAGAGTGAGATAACTGGGAGGTTAAAGGGGCAGAGAATGAGATCACTGGGAAGTTAAAGGGACAGAGCGTGACATCACGGGGAATTTAAAGGGACAGAGAGTGAGATCACGGGGAGGTTAAAGGGACAGAGGGTGATATCACGGGGTGTTTAAAGGGCCAGAGAGTGAGATCACGGGGATGTTAAAGGGACAGAGAGTGATATCATGGGGACGTTAAAGGTAAAGGCACTGATCACGGCGATGTTAAAGGGACAGAGAGTGAGATCACGGGGTGGTTAAAGTGACAGAGGGTGATATCACGGGGTGGTTAAAGGGCCAGAGAGTGAGATCACGGGGAGGTTAAAGGGACAGGGAGCGAGATCTAGGGGAAGTTAATGGGACAAAGTGAGAGATCATGGGGCGTTTAAAGGGACAGAGAATGAGGTCACGGGGATGTTAAAGGGACAGAGATTGAGATCGGGCATAGTTAAAGGGACAGAGAGTTAGATCAGGTACTGTGAAAGGGACAGAGAGTCAGTTCTCGGGGAGGTTGAAGGGACAGAGAGTGAGATCACGGGGAGGTTAAAGGGACAGAGAGTGACATCATGGGCAGGTTAAAGGGACAGAGAGTGAGATCACGGAAACGATAAAGGTCAGAGGGTGAGATCACAGGGAGGTTAACGGGACAGAGAGAGAGATCACTTGGTGGTTAATGGGACAAAGTGAGAGATCACGGGGAGTTTAAAGGGACAGAGAGTGAGATCACGGGGATGTTAACGGGACAGAGACTGAGATCACGGGGAGGTTAAAGGGACAGAGAGTGAGATCACTGGGAGGTTAAAGGAACAGAGAATGAGATCACGGGGATGTTAAAGGGACAGAGAGCGAGACCTCGGCGTTGCTAAAGGGACAGAGAGTGAGGCCACGGGGTGGTTAAAGGGACAGGAAGTGAGATCACGGGAATGTTAAAGTGACAGAGAGTGAGTTAAAGAGAGAGAGTGATCACGGGGAGGTTAAAGGTACAGAGAGAGAGATCACGGGGAGGTTAACGGGACAGAGAGGGAGATCACGGGGAAGTTAAAGGGACAGAGAGCGTGATCACGGGGAGGTTAAAAGGACAGAGAGTGAGATCAAGGGAAGGTTAAAGGGACAGAGAGTGAGTTCACGGGAAGGATAAAGGGACAGAGAGTGAGTTCACGGGAGGGATAAAGGTACAGAGAGTGAGAACAGGGGCAGTTTAAAGGAACAGAGAGTGAGATAATTGGTAGGTTAAAGGGACAACAGAGAGTGAGATCACGGGGAGGATAAAGCGACAGAGAGTGAGCTGACTGGGTGGTTAAAGGGACAGAGAGTGAGATCACGCAGTGATTAAAGGGACAGAGAGTGAGATCACGGGGAGTTTAAAGGGACAGAGAGTGAGATCACGGGGTGGTTAAAGGGGGAGAGAGTGAGATCACGGGGAGGCTAAAGAGATAGAGAGTGGGATCACGGAGAGGATACAGGGACAGAGAGTGAGATCAGGGGAAGGTTAACGGGACGGAGAGTGAGATCACGGGGAGGATAAAAAAACAGTGAGTGAGATGAGGGGGAGGTTAATGGGACAGAAAGAGAGATCACGGGGAGTTAAAAGGGGCAGAGAGTGAGATTACTGGGAGGTTAAAGGGACAGAGAGTGAGTTCAAGGAGAGGTTAAAGGAACAGAGAGTGAGATCACTGGGAGGTTAAAGGGGCAGAGATTGAGATCACGGGGAGGTTAAAGGGACAGAGAGTGCGATCACTGGGAGGTTAAAGGGGCAGAGATTGAGATCACGGGGAGGTTAAAGGGACAGAGCGTGAGATCATGGGGAGGTTAAAGGTACAGAGAGTGATCACGAGGAGGCAAATGGGGCAGAGAGTGAGATCACGCGGAGGTTAACGGGACAGAGAGTGAGACCACGGGGAGTCTAAAGGGACAGAGAGTCAGATCACGGGAGATTAAAGAGAGAGTGAGATCACAGGGAGATTCAAGGGACAGAGAGTGAGATCAGAGGCAGTTTAAAGGGACGGAGAGTGAGATCAGGGGGAGGTTAAAGGGACAGTGAGTGAAATAATTGGGAGTTCAATGGGAATGAGAGTGAGATCACGGGGAGGTTAAAGGTACAGAGAGTGAGATGACGGGGAGGTTAAAGGGGCAGAGAGTGAGATCACGGGGAGGTTAAAGGTAAAGAGAGTGAGATCACGGGGAGGTTAAAGGGACAGAAAGTAAGAGCACTGGGAGGTTAAAGGGACAGTGAGTGAGATCAGGGGAGTTTAAAGGGACAGATAGATCACGGGAGATTAAAGAGAGAGAGATTGAGATCAGGGGGAGTTTAAAGGGGCAGAGAATGAGATCACTGGGAAGTTAACGGGACAGAGCATGAGATCACGGGGAAGTTAAAGGGACAGAGCGTGAGATCACGGCGAGGTTAAAGGGACAGAGAGTGAGATCACGGGATCGCTAAAGGGACAGAGTATGAGGTCACGGGGAGATTAACGGGACAGTGGGTGAGATCATGGGGACGTTAAAGAGACAGAACGCGAGATCACGCGGAGGTTAAAGGGAGAGAGGGTGTGATTACGGGGAGGTTACAGGGACATAAAGTGAGATCACGGGGTGCTTAAAGGGATAGAGAGTGCGATCACGGGGAGGTTAAATGGACAGAGAGTGAGATAATGGGGAGGTTAATGGGACAGAGAGTGAGATCACGGGGTGGTTAAAGTGACAGACGGTGAGATCACGGGGTGGTTAAAGTGACAGAGGGTGAGATCACGGGGTGGTTAAAATGCCAGAGAGTGACATCACGGGGATGTTAAAGGGACAGAGACTGAGATCACGCGGAGGTTAAATGGAAAGAGAGTGCGATCACGGGGAGGTTAAAGGGACAGAGAGTGAGATCACGGGGAGGTTAATGGGACAAAGTGAGAGATCACGGGGAGGTTAAAGGTACAGAGACTGAGATCACGGGGATGTTAACGGGAATGAGCTTAAAGGGATAGAGTGATATCAAGGGGAGGTTAAAGGGACAGAGAGTGAGATCACGGGGAGGTTAAAGGGGCAGAGAGTGAGATCACGGGGAGGTTAAAGGTACAGAGAGTGAGATCACGGGGATGTTAACGGGACAGAGATTGAGATCGGGTACAGTGAAAGGGACAGAGAGTGAGTTCTCGGGGAGGTTAAAGGGACAGAGAGATAGAACACGGGGAGGTTAGAGGGACGGTGAGTGAGATCACGCGGAGGATAAATGGACAGAGAGTGAGATCACAGGGAGGTTAATCGGACAGAGAGAGAGATCACGGAGAGTTTAAAGGGGCAGAGAGTGAGAATACTGGGAGGTTAAAGGGACAGAGAGTGAGAATACTGGGAGGTTAAAGGGACAGAGAGTGAGATCACGGGAAGTTTAAAGGGACAGAGAGTGAGAATACTGGGAGGTTAAAGGGACAGAGAGTGAGAATACTGGGAGGTTAAAGGGGCAGAGAGTGAGATCACGGGAAGTTTAAAGGGACAGAGAGTGAGATCACTGGGTGGTTAAAGGGACAGGGAGTGAGATCACGGGGATGTTAAAGGGACAGAGAGTTAGATCACGGGGAGGTTAAAGAGACAGAGAGTGAGAGCACTGGGAGGTTAAAGGGGCAGAGAGTGAGATCAAGGGGAGTTTAAAGGGACAGAGAGTTAGCTCACGGGAGGTTACAGAGAGAGAGATTGAGATCAGGGGGAATTTAAAGGTGCAGAACATGAGATCACGGGTAAGTTTAAGGGAGAGAAAGTGAGATCACGGGAACGTTAAAGGGACAAAGAGTGAGATGACGGGGAGGTTAAAGGTACAGAGAGTGAGATGACGGGGAGGTTAAAAGGGCAGAGAGTAAGATCACGGGGAAGTTAAAGGGACAGAGCGTGACATCACGGGGAATTTAAAGGGACAGAGAGTGAGATCACGGGGAGGTTAAAGGGACAGAGGGTGATATCACGGGGTGTTTAAAGGGCCAGACAGTGAGATCACGGGGATGTTAAAAGGACAGAGAGTGATATCATGGGGACGTTAAAGGTAAAGGCACTGATCACGGCGATGTTAAAGGGACAGAGAGTGAGATCACGTGGTGGTTAAAGTGACAGAGGGTGATATCACGGGGTGGTTAAAGGGACAAGAAGTGAGATCACGGGAATGTTAAAGTGACAGAGAGTGAGATCACGGGGAAGTTAATGGGACAAAGTGAGAGATCACGGGGAGTTTAAAGGGACAGAGAGTGAGATCACGTCGGTTAAAGAGAGAGAGTGATCACGGGGAGGTTAAAGGTACAGAGAGAGATTACGGGGAGGTTAACGGGACAGAGAGGGAGATCACGGGGAAGTTAAAGGGACAGAGAGCGTGATCACGGGGAGGTTAAAAGGACAGAGAGTGAGATCAAGGGAAGGTTAAAGGGACAGAGTGTGATATCACGGGGTGTTTAAATGGACAGAGAGTGAGATCACAGGTAGGTTAAAGGGACAGAGAGTGAGTTCACGGGAAGGATAAAGGGACAGAGAGTGAGTTCACGGGAAGGATAAAGGTACAGAGAGTGAGAACAGGGGCAGTTTAAAGGAACAGAGAGTGAGATAATTGGTAGGTTAAAGGGACAACAGAGAGTGAGATCACGGGGAGGATAAAGCGACAGAGAGTGAGCTGACTGGGTGGTTAAAGGGACAGAGAGTGAGATCACGCAGTGATTAAAGGGACAGAGAGTGAGATCACGGGGAGTTTAAAGGGACAGAGAGTGAGCTGACTGGGTGGTTAAAGGAACAGAGAGTGAGATCACGGGGTGGTTAAAGGGGGAGAGAGTGAGATCACTGGGAGGTTAAAGGGGCAGAGATTGAGATCATGGGGAGGTTAAAGGGACAGAGCGTGAGATCACGGGGAGGCTAAAGAGATAGAGAGTGAGATCACGGAGAGGATACAGGGACAGAGAGTGAGATCAGGGGAAGGTTAACGGGACGGAGAGTGAGGTCACGGGGAGGATAAAAAAACAGTGAGTGAGATGAGGGGGAGGTTAATGGGACAGAAAGAGAGATCACGGGGAGTTAAAAGGGGCAGAGAGTGAGATTACTGGGAGGTTAAAGGGACAGAGAGTGAGTTCAAGGAGAGGTTAAAGGAACAGAGAGTGAGATCACTGGGAGGTTAAAGGGGCAGAGATTGAGATCACGGGGAGGTTAAAGGGACAGAGAGTGAGATCACTGGGAGGTTAAAGGGGCAGAGAGTGAGATCACGTGGACGTTAATGGGACAGAGAGTGAGATCACGGGGAGGTTAAAGGGACAGAGAGGTAGATCACGGGGAGGTTAAAGGGACAGAGAGGGAGATCACGGGGAAGTTAAAGGGACAGAGAGTGAGATCACGGGGATGTTAAAGAGACAGAGAGTGAGATCACAGTGAGATTAATGTGACAGGGAGTGAGATCCCGGGGAGGTTAATGGGACAAAGTGAGAGATCACGGAAGGTCTAAAGGGACAGAGAGGGAGATCACGGGGAGGTTCAAGGGACAGAGCGTGAGATCACGGGGAGGTTAAATGGACAGAGAGACATCAAGGGGACTTAACTTTCCCGTGATCTCACTCTCTATCCCTTAAACCTCCCCGTGATCTCACTCTCTGTCCCTTTAACTTCCCCGTGATCTCACTCTGTGTCCCTTTAACGTCCACGTGATCTCACTCTCTCTCCAATTATCCCCCCCGTGATCTCATTCTCTGTCGCTTTAACCTCCCCATAATCTCTCTCTGTCCCTTTAACCTGCAGTAATCTCACTCTCTGTACCCTTATTCTCCCCATGATCTCAATCTCCGTCCCTTTATCCTGCCTGTGATCTCAGTCTCTGTCCCATTAACGTTCCCCTGATCTCACTCTCTATCCCTTAAACCTCCCCGTGATATCACTCCCTGTCCCTTTAACCTCCCCGTGATCTCATTCTCTGACCCTTTAACCTCCCCGCGATCTCAATCTCTGTCCCCTTAACCTCCCTGTGATCTCACTCTCTGTCCCATTAACCTCCGCCTGATCTCACTCTCTGTCCCTTTAAACTTCCCGTGATCTCAATCTCTATCCCATAAACCTCCCCGTGATAGCACTCTCTGTCCCTTTACCTGCCCGTGATCTCACTCTCTGTCCCTTTAAACTCCCCGTAATCTCAATTTCTTTCCCTTTAACCTCCCCGTGATCTCACTCTCTGTCCATATAACCTCCCCGTCATCTAACTCTCTGGCCCTTTAACCACTCCGTGATTTCACTCTCTGTCCCTTTAACCTCCCCGTCATCTAACTCTCTGGCCCTTTAATCTCCCCGTGACCTCAATCTCTGTCTCTTTAACGTCCCAGTAATCTCACTCTGTCCATTTAATCTTCCGGTGATCTCAATCTCTGTCCATTTAACCTGCCCGTGATATCACTCTCTGTCCCTTTCACCTCCGCGTGATCTCACTTTCTGTCCCATTAACCTACCGTTATCTCACTCTCAGTCCCTTTAATCTCCCCGTTATCTCACTCTCTGTCCCTTTAACTTCCCCGTCATCTCAATCTCTGTCCCTTTAACGTCCACGTGATCTCACTCTCTGTCCCATTAACCTCACCATGATCTCACTCTCTGTCGCTTTACCCTTCCCGTAATCTCTCACTGTCCCTTTAACCTCCCCGCGATCTCACTCTCGGTCCCGTTAACCTCCCCGTCATCTAAATCTCTGTCCCATTAACCTCCCCGTGATCTCACTCTGTCGCTTTAATCTCTTCGTTAACTCTCTTTGTCCCTTTAACCTACCCGCGATCTCACTCTCTGTCCCTTTAACCTCCCCGTGTTCTCACTCTCTCTCCCTTTAACCTCACTGTGATCTCAAACTCTGTCCCCTTAACCTCACCGTGATATCACTCTCTGTCCCATTAACCTCCCCATGATTTCACTCTCTGTCCCTTTAACCTCCCCGTGATCCAACTCTCGGTCCCATTAACCGCCCGGTGATCTCACTCTCTGTCCCTTTAACCTCCCCATCATCTTAGTCTCTGTCCCTTTAACGTCCCAGAGATCTCACTCTGTCCCTTTAACCTCCCCGTGATCTCAATCTCTGTCCCTTTAACGTCCCAATGATCTCACTCTGTCCATTTAACCTGCCCGTGACCTCACTCTCTGTCCCTTTAAAGTCCCCGTGATCTCACTCTCTGTCCCTTTAACGTCCACGTGATCTCACTCTCTGTCCTTTTAACCTCCCCGTGATCTCAATCTCTGTCCCTTTAACCACCCCGTGATCTCACTCTCTATCCCTTTAACCTCCCTGTGATCTCTCTCTCTGTCCCTTTAACATCCCGGTCATCTCACTCTCTGACCCTTTAATCTCCCCGTAATCTCTCTCTGTCCCATTAACCTGTAGTAATCTCACTCTCTGTCCTTTTAACCTTCCAGTGAACTCACACTTTCCCTTTCGCATCCCCGTGCTCTCACTCCCTGTCCCTTTAATCTCCCCGTGATCTCACTCTCTGTCGCTTTAACCTTCCCGTAATCTCTCTCTGTCCCTTTAACCTCTCCGCGATCTCACTCTTGGTCCCGTTAACCTCCCCGTGATCTAAATCTCTGTCCCTTTAACGTCCCCATGATCACACACTGTCACTTTAATCTCCCCGTTAACTCTTTCTGTCCCTTTACCTGCCCGTGATCTCACTCTCTGTCCCTTTAACCTCCCTGTGATCTCACTCTCTGTCCCATTAACGTCCCCCTGATCTCACTCTCTGTCCCTTTAACTTCCCCGTGGTCTCACTCTCTGTAACATTAACCTCACCCTGATCTCACTCTATGTCCCCTTAACTTTACCGTGATCTCACTCTCTATCCCTTAAACCTCCCCGTGATATCACTCACTGTCCCTTTCACCTCCCCGTGCTCTGACTCTCTGTTTCTTTAACCGCCCAATGATCTCAATTTCTGTCCCTTTAACCACCCCGTCATCTAACTCCCTGGCCCTTTAACCACCCCATGATTTCACTCTCTGTCCCTTTAACCTCCCCGTGATGTAACACTCTGTCCCTTTAACCTCCCAGTGATCTCACTCTGTCCATTTAATCTTCCCGTGATCTCAATCTCTGTCCATTTAACCTGCCCGTGACCTCACTCTCTGTCCCTTTCACCTCCCCATGATCTCATTCTCTGTCCCTTTCACCTCCCCGTGATCTCACTCTCTGTCCCTTTAACCTCCCCGTGATCTCATTCTCTGTCCCTTTCACCTCCCCGTGATCTCACTCTCTGTCCCTTTAACCTCCCCGTGATCTCACTCTCTGTCCCTTTAACCTACCCATGATCTCACTCTCTGTCCCTTTAAGCTCACCATGATCTCACTTTCGGTCACTATAACTTCCCAGTCATCTCATTCTCTGTCCCTTTAACCTCCCCATGATCTGACTCTCTGTCCCTTTAACCTCCCCATGATCTCACTCTCTGTCCCTTTAAGCTCACCATGATCTCACTTTCTGTCACTATAACTTCCCAGTCATCTCATTCTCTGTCCCTTTAACCTCCCCATGATCTGACTCTCTGTCCCTTTAACCTCCCCATGATCTCACTCTCTGTCCCTTTCACCTCCCAGTGATCTCACTCACTATCCCTGTAACGTCCACGTGATCTCACTCTCTGTCCCATTAACCTCCCCGTGATCTCACTCTCTGTCGCTTTATCCTCCCCGTAATCTGTCCCTGTCCCTTTAACCTGCAGTAATCTCATTCTCTGTCCCGTTAACCTCCCCGTGATCTCACTCTCTGTCCCTTTAGCCTCCCCGTGATCTCACTCCCTGTCCCTTTAACCTCCCCGTGTTCTCACTCTCTCTCCCTTTAACCTCACCGTGATCTCACTCTCTGTACCCTTAACCTCCCTGTGATCTCACTCTCTGTCCCATTAACCTCCCCCTGATCTCACTCTGTCCCCTTAACCTATCCGTGATCTCAATCTCTGTCCATTTAACGTCCCAGTGATCACACTCTGTCCCATTAACCTCCCCGTGATCTCAGTCTCAGTCCCTTTAACCTCCCCGTGATCTCTCTCTCTGTCCCTTTAACTTCCCCATGATCTCAATCTCTGTCCCTTTAACGTCCACGTGATCTCACTCTCTGTCCCTTTAACCTCACCATGATCTCACTCTCTGTCGCTTTTACCTTCCCGTAATCTCTCACTGTCCCTTTAACCTCGCCGCGATCTCACTCTCGGTCCCGTTAACCTCCCTTTGATCTAAATATCGGTCCCTTTAACCTCCCCGTGATCTCACTCTTTCGCTTTAATCTCCCCGTTAACTCTCTTTGTCCCTTTAACCTCCCCGCGATCTCACTCTCTGTCCCTTTAGCTCCCCGTGATCTCACTCTCTGTCCCTGTAACGTTCACGTGATCTCACTCTCTGTCCCATTAACCTCCCCGTGATCTCACTCTCTGTCTCTTTAACCTCCCCGTAATCTGTCCCTGTCCCTTTAACCTGCAGTAATCTCATTCTCTGTCCCGTTAACCTCCCCGTGATCTCACTCTCTGTCCCTTTAGCCTCCCCGTGATCTCACTCCCTGTCCCTTTAACCTCCCCGTGTTCTCACTCTCTCTCCCTTTAACCTCACCGTGATCTCACTCTCTGTACCCTTAACCTCCCTGTGATCTCACTCTCTGTCCCATTAACCTCCCCCTGATCTCACTCTGTCCCCTTAACCTATCCGTGATCGCAATCTCTGTCCATTTAACGTCCCAGTGATCACACTCTGTCCCATTAACCTCCCCGTGATCTCAGTCTCAGTCCCTTTAGCTCCCCGTGATTTCACTCTCTGTCCCTTTAACCTGCCTGTGATCTCACTCTCTGTCCCATTAACGTTCCCCTGATCTCACTCTAATCCTTAAACCACCCCGTGATATCACTCACCTTCCCTTTAACCACCCCGTGATCTCACTCTCTGTCACTTTTACCTCCCCGTGATCTCACTCACTTTCCCCTTAACCTCCCTGTGATCTCACTCTCTGTCCCATTAACCTCCCCATGATCTCACTCTCTGTCCCTTTAACCTCCCCGTGATCTCAATCTCTATCCCTTAAACCTCACCGTGATATCACTCTCGGTCCCTTTACCTGCCCGTGATCTCACTCACTTTCCCCTTAACCTCCCTGTGATCTCACTCTCTGTCCCATTAACCTCCCCCTGATCTCACTCTCTGTCCCTTTAACCTCCCCGTGATCTCAATCTCTGTCCCTTTAACCTCCCTGTGATCTCACTCTCTGTCCCTTTAACCTCCCGGTATTCTCACTCTCTGTCCCTTTAACCTCCCCGTCATCTCACTCTCTGTCCCATTAACCTCGCCGTGATCTCACTCTCTGTCTCTTTAACCTCCCTCTGATCACACTCTCTGTCCACTTAACTTTCCCGTGATCTCACACTCTATCCCTTAAACCTCCCAATATTCTCACTCTCTGTCCCTTTAACCTCCCGGTATTCTCAATCTCTGTCAATTTAACCTTCCCGTCATCTCACACTCTGTCCCTTTAACCTCCCCGTGATCTCATTCTCTGTCCCTTTAACCTCCCTGTGTTCTCATTCTCTGTCCCTTTAACCTCCCCGTGATCTCACTGTCTGTCCCTTTAACCTCCTCGTGATCTCACTCTCTGTCCCTTTAACCTCCCCGTGATCTCTGTCTTTCCCTTTAAACTCCCCGTGTTCTCACTCTCTGTCCCTTCAACCTCACCATGATATCACTCTCTGTCCCTTTAACCTCACGGTGATATCACTCTCTGTCCTTTTAACCTCCCCGTGATCTCACTCTCTTTCCATTTAACTTCCCCATGACCTCACTCTCATTTTTATTAACCTCCCCGTGATCTCACTCTCTGTCCCGTTAACCTTCCCGTGATCGCACTCTCTGTCCCTTTAAACCTCCCCTGATCTCACTCTCTGTCCCTTTAACCTCCCCGTGTTCTCACTCTCTCTCCCCTTAACCTCACCGTGATATCACTCTCTGTCCCTTTAACCTCCCCGTGATCTCAATCTCTATCCCTTAACCCTCCCCGGATATCACTCTCTGTCCCTTTAACCTCTCCGTGATCTCACTCTCTGTCCCTTTAACCTCCCCGTGATCTCACTCTCTGTCCCCTTAACTTTACCGTGATCTCACTCTCTATCCCTTAAACCTCCCCGTGATCTCACTCTCTGTCGCTTTAGCCTCCCCGTGATCTCACTCCCTGTCCCTTTAACCTCCCCGTGATCTCACTCCCTGTCCCGTTAGCCTCCCCGTGATCTCACTCTCTGTCCATTTAACCTCTCAGTCATCTAACTCTCTGGCTCTTTAACCATCCCGTGATTTCACTCTCTGTCCCATTAACCTCACCGTGATCTCTCTCTCTCTCCCTTTAACATCCCCGTGATCTCACTCTCTGTCCCTTTAAAGTCCCCGTGATCTCACTCTCTGTCCCTTTAACGTCCACGAGATCTCACTCAATGTCCCATTAACCTCTCCGTAATCTCACTCTCTGTCCCTTTATCCTTCCCGTGATCTCACTCTCTGTCGCTTTAACCTTCCCGTAATCTCTCTCTGTCCCTTAAACCTCCCCGTGATCTCACTCTCTATCCCTTAAACCTCCCCGTGATATCACTCTCTGTCCCTTTAACCTCCCTGTGATCTCACTCTCTGTCCCATTAACCTCCCCCGATCTCACTCTCTGTCCCCTTAACTTTCCCGTGATCTCACTCTCTGTCCCTTTATCCTTCCCGTGATCTCACTGTATGTCGCTTTAACCTTCCCGTAATCTCTCTCTGTCCCTTTAACCTCCCTGTGATCTCACTCTCTGTCCCATTAACCTTCCCTTGATCTCACTCTCTATCCCTTAAACCTCCCCGTGATATCACGCTCTGTCCCATTAACCTCCCCATGATCTCACTGTCTGTCCCTTTAACCTGCCCTGATCTCACTCTCTCTCCCGTTAACCTCCCCGTGATCTAAATCTCTGTCCCTTTAACTTTCCAGTGATCTCACTCTCTGTCCCTTTAACCACCCCGTCATCTCTCTCTGTCGCTTTAACCTCCCCGTAATCTCTCTCTGTCCCTTTAACTTCCCCGTGATCTCACTCTCTGTCCCTTTAATCTCCCAGTGATCTCTTTCCCTTTAAACTCCCCGTGTTCTCACTCTCTGTCCCATTAAACTCCCCGTGATCTCACTCTTTGTCCCGTTAACCTACCCGTGATCTCACTCTCTGTCCCTTTAACCTCTCCGTGATCTCACTCTCTGTCCCTTTAACCTCCCAGTATTCTCACTCTCTGTCCCTTTAACCTCCCCGTCATCTCACTCTCTGTCCCATTAACCTCCCCGTGATCTCACTCTCTGTCCCTTTAACCTCCCTCTGATCTCACACTCTGTCCCTTTAACCTCCCCGTGATCTCACTTTCTGTGGCTTTAACCTCCCCGTAATCTCTCTCTGTCCCTTTAAACTGCAGTAATCTCACTCTCTGTCCCGTTAACCTCCCCGTGATCTCAATCTCTGTCCCTTTATCGTCCCAGTGATCTCACTCTGTCCCATTAACCTCTCCGTGATCTCAATCTCTGTCTCTTTAACGTCCCAGTGATCTCAATCTGTACATTTAATCTTCCCGTGATCTCAATCTCTGTCCATTTAACCTGCCCGTGATCTCACTCTCTGTCTCATTAACCTCCCCGTGATCTCACTCTCTGTCCCTTTAACCTCCCGGTATTCTCACTCTCTGTCCCTTTAACCTCCCCGTCATCTCACTCTCTGTCCCCTTAACTTCCCCGTGATCTCAATCTCTGTCCCTTTAACGTCCACGTGATCTCACTCTCCGTCCCATTAACCTCACAATGATCTCACTCTCTGTCGCTTTAATCTCCCCGTTAACTCAATTTGTCCCTTTAACCTCCCCATGATCTCACTCTCTCTCCCTTTAACCTCCCCGAGTTCTCACTCGCTCTCCCTTTAACCTCACTGAGATCTCACTCTCTGTCCCTTTAACCTCCCCGTGATCTCACTCTCTGTCGCTTTAGCCTCCCCGTGATCTAACTGCCTGACCCTTTAACCTCTCCGTGATCTCTCTCCCTGTCCCGTTAGCCTCCCCGTGATTTCACTCTCTGTCCATTTAACTTCCCCGTGACCTCACTCTCATTCCTATTAACCTCCCCGTGATCTCATTCTCCTTCTCTTTAACCTCCCCGTGATCTCACTCTCTGTCCCGTTTACCTTCCCGTGATCGCACTATGTCCCTTTATACTTTCCCTGATCCCACTCTCTGTCCCTTTAACCTCCCCGTGATCTCACTCTCCGTCCCGTTGACCTCCCCGTGATCTTGCTCTCTGTCCCATTAACCTCCCCGTGATCTAAATCTCTGTCCCTTTAACTTCCCAGTGATCTCACTCTCTGTCCCTTTAACCACCCCGGGATCTCTGACATTCCCTTTAAGCTCCCCGTGTTCTCACTCTCTGTCCCTTTAAACTAACCGTGATATCACTAACTGTCCCTTTAACCTCCCCGTGATCTCACTCTTTGGCCGTTAACCTACCCGTGATCTCACTCCCTTTCCCTTTAAACTCCCCGTGATCTGACTCTCATCCCACTAACCCCCCCTTGATCTCACTCTCTGTCCCTTTAACATCCGCGTATTCTCACTCTCTTTCCCTTTAAACTCCCCATGATCACAATCTCTGTCCCTTTAATCTGCCCGTGATCTCATTCTCTGTCCCTTTATCCTCCTCGTGATCTCACTATCTGTCCCTTTAACCTCCCCGTGATCTCAAACTGTCGCTTTAACCTCCCCGTTAACTCTCTCTGTCCCTTTAACCTCCCCGTGATCTCTGTCTTTCCCTTTAAACTCCACGTTTTCTCACTCTCTGTCCCTTTAACCTCACGGTGATATCACTCTCTGTTCCATTAACCTCCCTCTGATCTCACTCACTGTCCGTTTAACCTCCCCGTGATCTAAATCTCTGTCCCTTTAACCTCCCCGTGTTCTCACTCTGTCGCTTTAATCTCCCCGTTAACTCTCTCTGTCCCTTTAACCTCCTCGCGATCTCACTCTCTCTCCCTTTAACCTCCCCGTGTTCTCACTCCCTGTCCCTTTAACCTCCCTGTGATCTCACTCTCTTTCCCATTAACCTCCCCCTGATATAACTCTCTGTCCCTTTAAACTCCCAGTGATCTCAATCTCTATCCCTTTAACCTCCCCGTGATATCACTCGCTGTCCCTTTAACCTCCCCGTGATCTCACTCTCTGTCCCATTAACCTCCCCCTGATCTCACTCTCTGTTACCTTAACTTAACCGTGATCTCACTCTCTGTCCCTTTAACCTCCCCGTGATCTCACTCTCTGTCCCATTAACCTCCCCGTGATGTCACTCACTGTCCCTTTCACATCCCCGTGATCTGACTCTCTGTCCCTGTAACCGCCCCATGATCTCAATTTCTGTCCCTTTATCCTCCCCGTGATCTCACTCTCTGTCCCTTTAACCTCCCCGTCATCTAACTCTCTGGCCCTTTAAGCACGCCGTGATTTCACTCTCTGTCCCTTTAACCTCCCTGTGATCTCAATCTCTGTGCCTTTAATGTCCCAGTGATCTCACTCTGTCCCTTTAACCTCCCCGTGATCTCAATCTCTGTCCCTTTAATGTCCCAGTGATCTCACTCTGTCAATTTAATCTTCCCGTGATCTCAATCTCTGTCCATTTAACCTGCCCGTAATCTCACTCTCTGTCCCTTTAACCTCCCCGTGATCTCATTCTCTGTCCCTTTCACCTCCCCGTGATCTCACTCTCTGTCCCATTAGCCTCCCCATGATCTCATTCCCCGTCCCTTTAGGCTCCCCATGATCTCAATCTCTGTCCATTTAACTTCCCCGTGACATCACTCTCATTCCTATTAACCTCCCCGTGATCTCACTCTCTGTCCCTTTAACCTCCCTGTGATCTCACTCTCTGTCCCTTTAACCTCCCGGTATTCTCACTCTCTGTCCCTTTAACCTCCCCGTCATCTCACTCTCTGTCCCATTAACCTCGCCGTGATCTCACTCTCTGTCTCTTTAACCTCCCTCTGAGCACACTCTCTGTCCACTTAACTTTCCCGTGATCTCACACTCTATCCCTTAAACCTCCCAATATTCTCACTCTCTGTCCCTGTAACCTCCCGGTATTCTCAATCTCTGTCACTTTAACCTCCCCGTCATCTCACACTCTGTCCCTTTAACCTCCCCGTAATCTCACTCTCTGTCCCTTTAACCGCCTCGTGATCTCACTATCTGTCCCTTTAACCTCCCCGTGATATCAAACTGATTCTTTATCCTCCCCGTTAACTCTCTCTGTCACTTTTAACTTCCCATGATCTCACTCTCTGTCCCTTTAACCTCCCCGTGATCTCTGTCTTTCCCTTTAAACTCCCCGTGTTCTCACTCTCTGTCCCTTCAACCTCACCATGATATCACTCTCTGTCCCTTTAACCTCACGGTGATATCACTCTCTGTCCTTTTAACCTCCCCATGACCTCACTCTCATTTTTATTAACCTCCCCGTGATCTCACTCTCTGTCCCGTTAACCTTCCCGTGATCGCACTCTCTGTCCCTTTAAACTTCCCCTGATCTCACTCTCTGTCCCTTTAACCTCCCCGTGTTCTCACTCTCTCTCCCTTTAACCTCACTGTGATCTCACTCTCTGTCCCCTTAACCGCACCGTGATATCACTCTCCGTCCCATTAACCTCCCCCTGATCTCACTCTCTGTCCCTTTAACCTCCCCGTGATCTCAATCTCTATCCCTTAACCCTCCCCGGATATCACTCTCTGTCCCTTTAACCTCTCCGTGATCTCACTCTCTGTCCCTTTAACCTCCCCGTGATCTCACTCTCTGTCCCCTTAACTTTACCGTGATCTCACTCTCTATCCCTTAAACCTTCCCGTGATCTCACTCTCTGTCGCTTTAGCCTCCCCGTGATCTCACTCCCTGTCCCTTTAACCTCCCCGTGATCTCACTCCCTGTCCCGTTAGCCTCCCCGTGATCTCACTCTCTGTCCATTTAACTTCCCCGTGACCTCACTCTCATTCCTATTAACCTCCCCGTGATCTCATTCTCTTTCTCTTTAACCTCCCCGTGATCTCACTCTCTGTCCCGTTAACCTTCTCGTGATCGCACTCTGTCCCTTTAAACTTCCCCTGATTTCACTCTCTGTCCCATTAACCTCCCCGTGATCTGACTCTCCGTCCCTTTGACTTCCCCGTGATCTCGCTCTCTATCCCATTAACCTCCCCGTGATCTAAATCTCTGTCCCTTTAACTTTCCAGTGATCTCACTCTCTGTCCCTTTAACCACCCTGTCATCTCTCTCTGTCGCTTTAACCTCCCCGTAATCTCTCTCTGTCCCTTTAACTTCCCCGTGATCTCACTCTCTGTCCCTTTAATCTCCCAGTGATCTCTTTCCCTTTAAACTCCCCGTGTTCTCACTCTCTGTCCCATTAAACTCCCCGTGATCTCACTCTCTGTCTCTTTAACCTCCCTCTGATCACACTCTCTGTCCACTTAACTTTCCCGTGATCTCACACTCTATCCCTTAAACCTCCCAATATTCTCACTGTCTGTCCCTTTAACCTCCCGGTATTCTCAATCTCTGTCAATTTAACCTTCCCGTCATCTCACACTCTGTCCCTTTAACCTCCCCGTGATCTCATTCTCTGTCCCTTTAACCTCCCTGTGTTCTCATTCTCTGTCCCTTTAACCTCCCCGTGATCTCACTGTCTGTCCCTTTAACCTCCTCGTGATCTCACTCTCTGTCCCTTTAACCTCCCCGTGATCTCTGTCTTTCCCTTTAAACTCCCCGTGTTCTCACTCTCTGTCCCTTCAACCTCACCATGATATCACTCTCTGTCCCTTTAACCTCACGGTGATATCACTCTCTGTCCTTTTAACCTCCCCGTGATCTCACTCTCTTTCCATTTAACTTCCCCATGACCTCACTCTCATTTTTATTAACCTCCCCGTGATCTCACTCTTTGTCCCGTTAATCTACCCGCGATCTCATTCTCTGTCCCTTTAACCTCCCCTGATCTCACTCTCTCTCCCTTTAACCTCCTCGTGATCTCACTCTCTTTCCCTTTAAGCTCCCCATGATCTCACTCTCTGTCCCATTAACTTCCCCCTGATCTCACTCTCTGTCCCGTTAACCTCCCCGTGATCTCACTCTATGTCCCTTTTACCTTCCTGTGATCTCACTCTCTGTCCCTTTAACCTTCCCGTGATCTCACTCTTTGTCCCGTTAACCTCCCCGTGATCTCACTCTATGTCCCTTTTACCTCCCTGTGATCTCACTCTCTGTCCCTTTAAACTTCCCGTGATCTCACTCTCTGTCCCGTTAACCTCCCCGTGATCTCACTCTATGTCTCTTTAACCTCCCTCTGATCACACTTTCTGTCCACTTAACTTTCCCGTGATCTCACTCTCTATCCCTTAAACCTCCCGGTATTCTCACTCTCTGTCCCTTTAACCTCCCGGTATTCTCACCCTCTGTCACTTTAACCTCCCCGTCATCTCACACTCTGTCCCTTTAACCTCTCCGGGATCTCATTCTCTGTCCCTTTAACCTCCTTGTGTTCTCATTCTCTGTCCCTTTAACCGCCCCGTGATCTCACTGTCTGTCCCTTTTTCTCCTCGTGATCTCACTCTCTGTCCCTTTAACCTCCCCGTGATCTCAAACTGATGCTTTAACCTCCCCGTTAACTCTCTCTGTCCCTTTTAACTTCGCATGATCTCACTCTCTGTCCTTTTAACCTCCCCGTGATCTCTGTCTTTCCCTTTAAACTCCCCGTGTTCTCACTCTCTGTCCCTTTAACCTCACCGTGATATCACTCTCTGTCCCATTAACCTCACGGTCATATCACTCTCTGTCCCTTTAACCTCCCCGTGATCTCACTCCCTGTCCCTTAAACCTCCCTGTCATCTCACTCTCTTTCCCTTTAAACTCCCCATGATCTCACTCTCTGTCCCATTAACTTCCCCCTGATCTCACTCTCTGTCCCGTTAACCTCCCCGTGATCTCACTCTATGTCCCTTTTACCTCCCTGTGATCTCACTCTCTGTCCCTTTAATCTTCCCGTGATCTCACTCTCTGTCCCGTTAACCTCCCCGTGATCTCACTCTATGGCCCTTTTACCTCCCTGTGATCTCACTCTCTGTCCCTTTAACCTCCCCGTGATCACACTCTCTGTCCCTTTAACTACCCGTGATCTCACTCTCTTTCCCTTTAACCTCCCCGTGATCACACTCTCTGTCCCTTTAACTACCCGTGATCTCACTCTATGTCCCTTTTACCTCCCTGTGATCTCACTCTCTGTCCCTTTAATCTTCCCGTGATCTCACACTTTGTCCCTTTAACCTCCCCGTGATCACACTCTCTGTCCCTTTAACTACCCGTGATCTCACTCTCAGTCGCTTCAAACTCCCCGTGATCTCACTCTCTGTCCCTTTAACCTCCCCGTGATCTCACTCTCTTTCCCTTTAACCTCCCCGTGATCTCACTCTCTTTCCCTTTAACCTCCTTGTGATCTCACTCTCTGACCCCTTAAATTTCCCTTGATCTCACTCTCTATCCCTAAAATCTCCTAGTGATATCACTCTCTGTCCCTTTAACCTCCCCGTGATCTCAATCTCTGTCCCTTTTACCGCCCCGTGATCTCACTCTCAGTCCCTTTTACCTCCCCGTCATCTAACTCTCTGTCCCTTTAACCGCCCCGTGATCTCACTCTCTGTCCCATTAACCTACCCGTGATCTCACTGTCTGTCCATTTAACCTCCACATGAGCTAAATCTCTGTCCCTTTAACCTCCCCGTGATCTCACTCTCTGTCCATTTAACCTCCCAGTCATCTAACTCTCCGTCCCTTTAACCACCCCGTAATCTCACTCTCTGTCCCTTTACCCTCCCCGTGATCTAACTCTTTGTCCCTTTAACCGCCTCGTGATCTCTCTCTCTGTCCCTTTAACCTCCACGTGATCCCAATCTCTGTCCCTTTACCGTCCCAGTGATCTCACTTTGTCCCTTTAACCTCCCCGTGATCTCACTCTCTGTCCCTTTACCTTCCCGTGATATCACTCTCTGACCCTTTAACTTCCCCATTACCTCCATCTCTGCCCCTTTAACCTCCCCGTGATCTCACTCTCTGTCCCTTTAACCTGCCCGTGATCTCATTGCCTGTCCCTTTAACCTCCCCGTGATCCATCTCTGTTGCTTCAACCTCCCCGTAATCTCTCTCTGTCCCATTATCCTCCCCATGATCTCTCTCTCTGTCCCTTTAACCTCCCAGTGATCTCTGTCTTTCCCTTTGAACACCCCGTGTTCTCACTCTCTGTCCCTTTAACCTCCCCGTGATCTCACTCATTGTCCCGTTAACCTGCCCGTGATCTCATTGTCTGTTCCCTTAACCTCCCCGTGATCTCACTCTCTGTCCCTTTAACCTGCCCGTGATCTCATTGTCTGTCCCTTTAAACTCCCCGTGATCTCACTCTCTGTCCCATTAACCTCCCCGTGATCTCACACTCTGTCCCGTAAACCTTCCCGTGATCTCACTGTCTGACCCTTTAAACTTCCCCTGATCTCAATCTCAGTCCCATTAAACTGCCCGTGATCACACTCTCTGTCCCTTTAACCTCCCCGTGATCTCACTCTCTGTCCCCTTAAATTTCCCTTGATCTCACTCTCTATCCCTAAAATCTCCTAGTGATATCACTCTCTGTCCCTTTAACCTCCCCGTGATCTCAATCTCTGTCCCTTTAACGTCCCAGTGATCTCACTCTCTGTCCCTTTATCCTCTCCGTGATCTCAATCTCTGTCCCTTTAATGTCCCCGTGATATCTCTCTCTGTCCCTTTAATCTGCCCGTGTTCTAATTGTCTGTCCCTTTAAACTCCCCATGATCTCACTCTCTGTCCCGTAAACCTTCCCGTGATCTCAATCTCTAACACTTTAAACTTCCCCTGATCTCACTCTCTGTCCCTTTATCCTACCCGTGATCTCACTCTCTGTCCCTTTTAACTTCCCGTGATCTCACTCTCTGTCACTTTAACCTCCCCAAGATCAAACTCTCTGTCCCTTTAACCTCCCCGTGATCTCACTCTCTGACCCTTTAACCTCCCTGTGATATCACTCTCTGACCCTTTAACCACCCTGTGGTCTCACTCTCTGTCCCTTTAGCCTCCCCGTGATCGCAATCACTTTCCCTTTAAACTCCCCGTGATCTCACTCTCTTTCCCTTTAACCTCCCCGTGATCTCACACTGTCCCTTTAATCTTCCCGTGATCTTAATCTCTGTCCCATTAACCTCCCTGTAATCTCACTCTCTGTCCATTTAACCTCCCCGTGATCTCACTATCTGTCACTTTAACCTCCCCATTACCTCTCTCTCTATCCCTTAAACCAACCCGTGATATCACTCTCTGTCCCTTTAACCTCCCCGTGATCTCACTCTCTTTCCCTTTAACCTCCCCGTGATCTCACTCTCTGTCCCTTTAACCTCCCTGTGATCTCACTCTCTGTCACCTTAAATTTCCCTTGATCTCACTCTCTATCCCTAAAATCTCCTAGTGATATCACTCTCTGTCACATTAACCTCCCTGTGATCTTAATCTCTGTCCCTTTAACCGACCCGTGATCTCAATCTCTGTCCCTTAAACCTACCTGTGATCTCACTCTGTCCATTTAATCTTCCCGTGATCTCAATCTCTGTCCATTTAACCTGTCCGTGATCTCACTTTCTGTCCCTTTAACGTCCCAGTGATCTCTCTCTGTCCCTTTAATCTCCCCGTGATCACAATCTCTGTCCCTTTAACCTCCCCGTGATCTCACTCTCTGTCCCTTTATCCTGCCCGAGATCTCATTGTCTGTTCATTTAACCTCCCCGTGATCGCACTGTCTGTCCCGTTAACCTCCCGGTGATCTCACTCTCTGTCCCGTAAACCTTCCCGTGATCACACTCTCTGACCCTTTAAACCTCCCCATGATCTCACTCTCTGTCCCTTTAACCGCCCCGTGATCTCAATCTCTGTCCCTTTAACCTACCTGTGATCTCACTCTGTCCATTTAATCTTCCCATGATCTCAATCTCTGTCCATTTAACCTGTCCGTGATCTCACTCTCTGTCCCTTTAACCTCCCCGTGATGTCACTCTCTGTCCCTTTAACCTCCCGCTATTCTCACTCACTTTCCATTTAAACTCCCCATGATCTCAATCTCTGTCCCTTTAATCTGCCCGTGATCTCATTCTCTGTCCCTTTAACCTCCCCGTCATCTCAATTTCTTACCCTTTAACCTCCCCTTGGTCTCACGCTCTGTCCCTTTAACCTCCTCGTGATCTCACTCTCTGTCCCTTTAACCTCTCCGTGATCTCACTCTGTCGCTTTAACCTCCCCGTTAACTCACTCTGTAACTTTAACCTCTCCGTGATCTCTATCTCTGTCCCTTTAACCGCCCCATGATCAAACTCTCTGTCTCTTTAACCGCCCCGTGATCTCACTATCTGTCCCTTTAACCTCACCGTGATATCACTCCCTGTCCCTTTAATCTCCCTGTGATCTCTCTGTCTGTCCCCTTAACCTTCCAGTGATCTCAGTCTCTATCAATTAAACCTCCCCGTGATATCACGCTCTGTCCCATTAACCTCCCCGTGATCTCACTCTCTGTCCCTTTAAACTCCCCGTGTTCTCACTCTCTTTCCCTTTAAACTCAACGTGATCTCACTCTTTGTCCCGTTAACCTACCCGCGATCTCATTCTCTGTCCCTTTAACCTCCCCGTGATCTCACTCTCTGTCCCTTTTACCTCACCGTGATCTCACTCTCTGTCCCATTAACCACCCCGTGATCTCACTGACTATCCCATTTACCTCCCCGTGATCTCACTCTCTGTCCCTTTTACCTCCCGGTATTCTCACTCTCTGCCCCTTTAAACTCCCCGTGATCTCATTCTCTGTCCCTTTAACCTCCCGGTGATCTCACTCTCTGCCCCATTAACCTCCCCGTGATCTCACTCTCTGTCCCTTTAACCTCCCTGTGATCTCACTCTCTGTCCCCTTAAATTTCCCTTGATCTCACTCTCTATCCCTAAAATCTCCTAGTGATATCACTCTCTGTCACATTGACCTCCCTGTGATCTTAATCTCTGTCCCTTTAACCTCCCCGTGATCTAACTCTCTGTCCCTTTAACCTCCCCGTGATCTCACTCTCTGTCCCTTTAACCACCCCGTGATCTCACACTCTGTCCCCTTAACCTCCCCATGATCTCAATCTCTGTCCCTTTAACGTCCCAGTGATCTCACTCTGTCCCTTTATCCTCTCCGTGATCTCAATCTCTGTCCCTTTAACGTCCCAGTTATCTCTCTCTGTCCATTTAATCTTCCCGTGATCTCAATCTCTGTCCATTTAACCTCCCCGTGATCTCACTCTCTGTACCTTTAAAATCCCAGTGATCTCATACTCTATCCCTTTTACCTCCCCGTGATCTCACTCTCTGTACCTTTAACATCCCAGTTATCTCATACTCTATCCCTTTAACCTCCCAGTGATCTCACTCTCTGTCCCTTTAACCTCCAGGTATTCTCACTCTCTCTCCTTTTAAACTCCCAGTAATCTCATTCTCTGCCCTTTAACCTCCCCGTGATCTCACTCTCTGTCTCTTTAAACTTCCCGTGATCTCACTCTCTGTCCCTTTAACCTCCCCCTGAGCTCAATCTCTGTCCATTTAACGTCCCCGTGATCTCACTCTCTGTCCATTTAACCTCCCCGTGATCTCTCTCTCTGTCCCTTTAACCTCCCCGTGATCCCAATCTCTGTCCCTTTAACGTCCCAGTGATCTCACTCTGTCCCTTTAACCTCCCCGTGATCTCAATCTCTGCAAATTTAATGTCCCAGTGATCTTACTCTGTCCATTTAATCTTCCCGTGATCTCAATCTCTGTCCATTTATCCTGCCCGTGATCTCACTCTCTGTTCCGTTAACCTCCCCATGATCTCAATCTCTGTCCCTTTAACGTCCCAGTGATCTCTCTCTGTCCCTTTAATCTCCCCGTGATCACAATCTCTGTCCCTTTAACCTCCCCGTGATCTCACTCTCTGTCCCTTTATCCTGCCCGAGATCTCATTGTCTGTTCATTTAACCTCCCCGTGATCTCACTATCTGTCCCTTCAACCTCCCCATGATCACACTCTCTGTCCCGTTAACCTCCCGGTGATCTCACTCTCTGTCCCGTAAACCTTCCCGTGATCACACTCTCTGACCCTTTAAACTTCCCCTGATCTCACTCTCTGTCCCTTTAACCTCCCCATGATCTCACTTTCTGTCCCTTTATCCTCCCCGTGATCACACTCTCTGTCCCTTTAACCTCCCCTTTATCTCACTCTCTGTCCATTTAAGCTCCCCGTGATCTCAATATCTGACCCTTTAACCTCCCCGTGATCTCACGCTCTGTCCATTTAACCTCCCCGTCAACCTATTTCTATCCCTTTAACCTTCCCTTGATCTCACTCTCTCTCCCTTTAACCTGCCCCTGATCTCACTCTCTGTCCCTTTAAGCTCCCCATGATCTCACTCTCTGTCCCTTTAACCTCCCCGTGAGCTCAATCTCTGTCCCTTTAACCTCCCCGTGATCTCACTCTGTCCATTTAACCTCCCCGTCATCTAAGTCTCTATCCCTTTAACCACCCCGTAATCTCACTCTCTGTCCCTTTAACTACACCGTTATCTAACTCTCTGTCCCTTTAACCACCCCGTAATCTCACTCTCTGTCCCTTTAACTACCCCGTGATCTAACTCTCTGTCCCTTTAACCTCCCCGTGATCCCAATCTCTGTCCCTTTAACGTCCCCGTGATCTCACTCTGTCCATTTAATCTTCCCGTGATCTCACTTTCTGTCGCTTTAACCTCCCCATGATCTCTCTCTTTCCCTTTAACTTATCCGTGATCTCACTCTCTGTCCCGTTAACCTCCCCGTGATCTAAATCTCTGTCCTTTTAAACTTCCCCTGATCTCACTCTCTGTCCCTTTAACCTCCCCGTGATCTCACTCTCTGTCCCTTTATCCTCCCCGTGATCTCTCTCTCTGTCCCTTTAACCTCCCAGAGATCTCTGTCTTTCCCTAAAAACACCCCGTGTTCTCACTCTCTGTCCCTTTAAACTCACCGTGATCTCACTCTTTGTCCCGTTAACCTACCCGTGATCTCTCTCACTGTCCCTTTATCCTCCCCGAGATCTCACTCTCTGTCCCGTTTACCTCCCCGTGATCTCACTCTCGGTCCCTTTAACCTCCCCGTGATCTCACACTCTATCCCTTTAACCTCCCCGTGTTCTCACTATCTGTCCCTTTAACCTCCAGGTATTCTCACTCTCTGTCCCTTTAAACTCCCCGTGATCTCATTCTCTGTCCTTTTAACCTCCCCGTGATCACACTCTCCGTCCCTTTAAACTTCCCGTGAACTGACTCTCTGTCCCTTTAACCTCCCCATGATCACACTCTCTGTCCCTTTAAACTCCCCGTGATCTCACTCTCTGTCCATTTAATCTCCCCGTGATCTCACTCTCTGACCCTTTAACCTCCCCGTGATCTCACTCTCTGTCCCTTTAACCACCCAGTAATCTCACTCTCTGTCCCTTTACCCTCCCCGTGATCTAACTCTTTGTTTCTTTAACCGCCTCGTGATCTCTCTCTCTGTCCCTTTAACCTCCACGTGATCCCAATCTCTGTCCCTTTACCGTCCCAGTGATCTCACTCTGTCCATTTAATCTTCCCGTGATCTCAATCTCTGTCCATTTAACCTCCCCGTGATCTCACTCTCTGTCGCTTTAACCTCCCCGTGATCACTCTCTGTCCCTTTAACCTCTCCGTGATCTCACTCTCTGTCCCGTTAACCTCCCCGTGATCTAAATCTCTGTCCCTTTAACCTCCCCGTGATCTCACTCTCTGTCCCTTTAACCTCCCCGTAATCTCTCTCTGTCCCTTTATCCTCCCCATGATCTCTCTCTCTGTCCTTTTAACCTCCCAGTGATCTCTGTCTTTCCCTTTAAACACCCCGTGTTCTCACTCTCTGTCCCTTTAAACTCACCGTGATATCACTTTCTGTCCCTTTAACCTCCCCGTGATCTCACTCATTGTCCCGTTAACCTGTCCGTGATCTCATTGTCTGTTCCCTTAACCTCCCCGTGATCTCACTCTCTGACCCTTTAACTTCCCATTACCTCCATCCCTGCCCCTTTAACCTCCCCTTGATCTCACTCTCTGTCCCTTTAACCTGCCCGTGATCTCATTGTCTGTCCCTTTAAACTCCCCGTGATCTCACTCTCTGTCCATTTAACCTACCCGTCATCTAACTCTCTGTCCCTTTAACCACCCCGTGATCTCACAATCTGTCCCTTTTTACTTCCCCGTGATCTCACTCTCTGTCCCTTTAACCGCACCGTGATCTCACTCTGTCCCTTTAACGTCCCAGTGATCACACTCTGTCCCATTAATCTCCCCGTGATCTCAATCTCTGTCCCTTTAACGTCCTCGTGATCTCACTCTCTGTCCCTTTAACCTCCCAACATCTCACTCTCTGTCCGTTTAACTTCCCCGTGATCTCACTATCTGTCGCTTTAAGCTCCCCGAAATCTCTCTCTGTCCCTTTAACCTCCCCGTAATCTCAATCTCTGTCCCGTTAAGATCCCTGTGATCTAAATATCTGTCCCTTTAACTTCCCGGTGATCACACTCTCTTTCACTTTAGCCGCCACGTGATCTCACTCTCTGTCCCTTTAACATTCCCGTGATCTCACTCTCTGTCCCTTTAAACTCCCCGTGATCTCACACTCTGTCCCTTTAACCTCCCCGTCCTCTCACTCTCTGTCCCTTTAACCTCCCATAATCTCACTCTCTGTCCCTTTAACCTCCCTGTGATCATACTATCTTTCCCTTTAACCTCCCCGTGATCTCACTCTCTGTCCCTTTAACCTCCCCGTGATCTCACTCTCTGTCCCATTAACCAATCGGTGATCTGACTCACTGTCCCTTTAACCTCACCGTGATCTCACTCTCTGTCCCATTAACCTCCCGGCGAAATCACTCACTGTCCCTTTAACCTCCCTGTGATCTCACTCTCTGTCCCTTTAACCTCCCCGTGATCACACTCTCTGTCCCTTTAAACTCCCAGTGATCTCACTCTCTGTCCCTTTAACGTCCCCATGCACTCAATCTCTGTCCGTTTAACCTCCCCGTGACCTCACTCACTGTCCCTTTAACCTGCCCGTGGTCGCATTGTCTGTCCCTTTAACCTCCCGGTGATCTCACTCTCTGTCCCTTTAACCTCCCGGTGATCTCACTCTGTCCCTTTTACCTCCCCATGATCTCACTCTCTGTGCCATTAACTTCCCCGTGACCTCACTCTCGTTCCTATTAACCTCCCCGTGATCTCACTGTCTATCCATTTAAACTCCCCTTCATCTAACTCTCTGTCCCTTTATCCTCCCCGTGAACTCACTCTCTGTCCCTTTAACCTCTCCGTGATCTCACACTCTGTCCTTTTAACTGCCCGTGATCTCACTCTCTGTCGCTTTAACCTCCCTGATTTAGCACTCTGTCCCTTTAACCTCCCCGTGATATCACTCTCTGTCCCTTTAACCAATCCGTGATCCCTCTCTGTCTCTTTAAACTCCCCGTAATCTCTCTCTGTCGCTTTAACCTCCCCGTCATCTCTCTCTCTGTCCCTTTAACCTCCCAGTGATCTCTGCCTTTCCCTTTAAACTCCCTGTGTTCTCACTCTCTGTCCCTTTAAACTGACCTTGATATCACTCTCTGTCCCTTTAAACTGACCTTGATATCACTCTCTGTCCATTTAACATCCCCGTGATCTCACTCTTTGTCCCGTTAACCTACCCGTGATCTCACTCTCTTTCCCTTTTACCTCCCCGTGATCTCATTCTCTGTCCCTTTAAACTCCCCGTGATCTCATTCTCTGTCCCTTTAACCTCCCCGTGATCTCTCTCTCTGTCCCTACAACCTCTCCGTGATCTGACTCTCTGTCTCTTTAACCTCCCTGTGGTCTCACTCTCTGTCCCTTTAACCTCCCCGGGATCACACTCTCTGTCCCATTAACCTCCCCGTGATCTCACGCTCTGTCCCTTTAAACTCCGGGTGATCTCACTCACTGTCCCTATAAACTCCCCGTGATCTCACTCTCTGTCCCTTTAAAGTTCCCGTGATCTCACTCTCTGTCCCTTTAACCTTCCCGTGATCTCTCTCTCTGTCCCTTAAACCACCCCGTGATCTCACACTCTGTCAAGTTAACCTCCCCGTCATCTCACTCTCTGCCCCTTTAACCTCCTCGTGATCTCTCTCTGTACCTTTAAACGCCCCATGATCTCACTCACTGGCCCTTTAACCTACCCGTGATCTCAATCACTGTCCCTTTAACCTTCCCGTGATCTCTCTCTCTGTCCCTTAAATCTCCCCGTGATCTCAATCTCTGTCCCTTTTACCTACCCGTGATCTCACTCTATGTCCCTTTAACGTCCCCTTGATCTCTCTCTGTACCTTGAACCACCCCGTGATCTCTCTCTCTGTCCATTTAACCTCCCCATGATCTCACTCTCTGGCTCTTTAACCTCCCCGTGATCTCACTCTCTGTCCGATTAACCTACCCGTGATCTCACTCTCTATCCCATTAAACCTCCCCGTGATCTCACTCTCTGTCCATTTAACCTCAACGTGATCTCACTCACTGTCCCTTTAACCACCCCGTGATCTCACTCACTGTCCCTTTAACCTTCCCGTGATCTCTCTCTCTGCCCCTTAAATCTCCCCGTGATCTCACTCTCTGTCCCTTTAACCTACCCGTGATCTCACTCTATGTCCCTTTAACGTCCCCTTGATCTCCCTCTGTACCTTTAACCTCCCCGTGATCTCTCTCTCTGTCCATTTAAACTCCCCATGATCTCACTCTCTGGCTCTTTAACCTCCCCGTGATCTCACTCTCTGTCCGATTAACCTACCCGTGATCTCACTCACTATCCCATTAAACCTCCCCGTGATCTCACTCTCTGTCCATTTAACCTCCACGTGATCTCACTCGCTGTCCCTTTAACCACCCCGTGATCTCACTCTCTGCCCCTTTAACCTCCTCGTGATCACTCTCTGTACCTTTAAACTCCCCAGGTTCTCACTCTCTGTACATTTAAGCTCCCCCTGATCTCACTCTCTGTCCCTTTAACCCCCCCTTGATCTCACTCTCTGTCCCTTTAACCTCCCCATGATCTCTCTCTCTGTCCCTTTAACCTCCCAGTGATTCACTCTCTGTACATTTAACCTCCCCGTGATCTCACTCTCTGTCCCTTTAACATCTTTGTGATCCCACTCTCTGTCCCTTTAGCCTCCCCGTGATTTCACTCTCTGTACCTTTAACCTCCCCGTGATCTCACTCTCTGTCCCATTAACCTACCCGTGATCTCTCTCTCTGACCCTTTAACCTCCCCGTGATCTCACTCTCTTTCCCATTAACCTTCCCGTGATATCACTCTCTGTCCCTTTAACCTCCCCGTAATCTCACTCACTGTCCCTTTACCCTTCCCGTGATCTCTCTCTCTGTCCCTACAACCTCCCCGTGATCTGACTCTCTGTCTCTTTAACCTCCCTGTGGTCTCACTCTCTGTCCCTTTAACCTCCCCGTGATCTCACGCTCTGTCCCTTTAACCACCCGGCAATCTCACTCTCTGTCCCTTTAACCTTCCCGTGATCTCTCTCTCTGTCCCTTTAACCTCCCCGTGATCTCACTCTCTATCCCTTTAACCTATTCGTGATCTCAATCTCTGTCCCATTAACGTCCCATTGATCTCTCTCCGTCCCTTAAACCATCCCGTGATCTCACACTCTGTCAAGTTAACCTCCCCGTCATCTCACTCTCTGCCCCTTTAACCTCCTCGTGATCTCTCTCTGTACCTTTAAACTCCCCATGATCTCACTCACTGGCCCTTTAACCTACCCGTGATCTCAATCACTGTCCCTTTAACCTTCCCGTGATCTCTCTCTCTGTCCCTTAAATCTCCCCGTGATCTCACTCTCTGTCCCTTTAATCTACCCGTGATCTCACTCTATGTCCCTTTAACGTCCCCTTGATTTCTCTCTGTACCTTGAACCTCCCCGTGATCTCTCTCTCTGTCCATTTAAACTCCCCATGATCTCACTCTCTGGCTCTTTAACCTCCCCGTGATCTCACTCTCTGTCCGATTAACCTACCCGTGATCTCACTCTCTATCCCATTAAACCTCCCCGTGATCTCACTCTCTGTCCATTTAACCTCAACGTGATCTCACTCACTGTCCCTTTAACCACCCCGTGATCTCACTCACTGTCCCTTTAACCTTCCCGTGATCTCTCTCTCTGCCCCTTAAATCTCCCCGTGATCTCACTCTCTGTCCCTTTAACCTACCCGTGATCTCACTCTATGTCCCTTTAACGTCCCCTTGATCTCCCTCTGTACCTTTAACCTCCCTGTGATCTCTCTCTCTGTCCATTTAAACTCCCCATGATCTCACTCTCTGGCTCTTTAACCTCCCCGTGATCTCACTCTCTGTCCGATTAACCTACCCGTGATCTGACTCTCTGTCCATTTAACCTCCACTCCAATAGTGCAGCACACCTTCTATTACTGACCCTCCAAAAGAGTAGCACACCCTCAATTACTGACCCTCCAATAGTGCAGCACACCCTCAATTACTGACTCTCCAATAGTGCAGCGCACCCTCAATTACTGACCCTCCAATAGTGCAGCGCACCCTCAATTACTGACCCTCCAATAGTGCAGCACACCCTCAATTACTGACTCTCCAATAGTGCAGCACACCCACAATTACTGACACTCCAACAGTGCAGCACACCCACAATTACTGACACTCCAATAGTGCAGCACACCCTCAATTACTGACACTCCAATAGTGCAGCACACCCTCAATTACTGACACTCCAATAGTGCAGCACACCCTCAATTACTGACACTGCAATAGTGCAGCACACCCTCAATTACTGACACTCCAATAGTGCAGCACACCCTCAATTACTGACACTCCAATAGTGCAGAACACCCTCAATTACTGACACTCCAATAGTGCAGCACACCCTCAATTACTGACACTCCAATAGTGCAGCACACCCTCAATTACTGACACTCCAATAGTGCAGCACACCCTCAATTACTGACACTCCAATAGTGCAGAACACCCTCAATTACTGACACTCCAATAGAGCAGCACACCCTCAATTACTGACCCTCCAATAGTGCAGCACACCCACAAATACCATCCCTACAATAGTGCAGCACACCCTCAATTACTGACACTCCAATAGTGCAGCACACCCACAATTACTGACCCTCCAATAGTGCAGCACACCCTCAATTACTGACACTCCAATAGTGCAGCACACCCTCAATTACTGACCCTCCAATAGTGCAGCACACCCTCAATTACTGACCCTCCAATAGTGCAGCACACCCACAAATACCATCCCTACAATAGTGCAGCACACCCTCAATTACTGACACTCCAATAGTGCAGCACACCCTCAATTACTGACCCTCCAATAGTGCAGCACAGCCTCAATTACTGACACTCCAATAGTGCAGCGCACCCTCAATAACTGACACACCAATTGTGAAGCACACCCTCAATTACTGACCCTCCAATAGTGCAGCACAACCTCAATTACTGACACTCCAATAGTGCAGCACACCCTCAATAACTGACACTCCAATTGTGCTGCACACCCTCAATTACTGACCCTCCAAAAGAGCAGCACACCCTCAATTACTGTCACTCCAATAGTGCAGCACACCCTCAGTTACTGTCACTCCAATAGTGCAGCACACCCTCAATTACCGACCCTCCAATAGTGCAGCACACCCTCAATTACTGACCCTCCAATAGTGCAGCACATCCTCAAATACCATCCCTACAATAGTGCAGCACACCCTCAATTATTGACACTCCAATAGTGCACAACACCCTCAATTGCTGACCCTCCAATAGTGCAGCTCACCCTCAATTACTGACACTCCAATAGTGCAGCACACCCTCAATTACTGACCCTCCAATAGTGCAGCACACCCTCAATTACTGACCCTCCAATAGTGCAGCTCACCCTCAATTACTGACACTCCAATAGTGCAGCACACCCTCAATTACTGACTTTCCAATAGTGCAGCACACCCTCAATTACTGACCCTCCAATAGTGCAGCACACCCTCAATTACTGACCCTCCAATAGTGCAGCACACCCTCAATTACTGACACTCCAATAGTGCAGCACACCCTCAATTACTGACTCTCCAATAGTGCAGCACACCCTCAATTACTGACACTCCAATAGTGCAGCACACCCTCAATTACTGACACTCCAATAGTGCAGCACACCCTCAATTACTGACACTCCAATAGTGCAGCACACCCTCAATTACTGACACTCCAATAGTGCAGCACACCCTCAATTACTGACACTCCAATAGTGCAGCACACCCTCAATTACTGACACTCCAATAGTGTAGCACACCCTCAATTACTGACTCTCCAATAGTGCAGCACACCCTCAATTACTGACACTCCAATAGTGCAGCACACCCTCAATTACTGACACTCCAATAGTGCAGCACACCCTCAATTACTGACACTCCAATAGTGCAGCACACCCTCAATTACTGACACTCCAATAGTGCAGCACACCCTCAATTACTGACACTCCAATAGTGCAGCACACCCTCAATTATTGACACTCCAATAGTGCAGCACACCCTCCAATACTAACACTACAATAGTGTAGCACACCCTCAAACACTAACCCAACAATAGTGCAGCACACCCTCAATTACTGACCCTCCAATAGTGCAGCACACCCTCAATTTCGGACACTCCAATAGTGCAGCACACCCTCAATTACTGACACTCCAAAAGTGCAGCACACCCTCAATTACTGACCCTCCAATAGTGCAGCACACCCTCAATTACGGACACTCCAATAGTGCAGCACACCCTCAATTACGGACACTCCAATAGTGCAGCACACCCTCAATTACTGACACTCCAATAGTGTAGCACACCCTCAATTACTGACCCTCCAATAGTGCAGCACACCCTCAATTACTGACACTCCAATAGTGCAGCACACCCTCAATTACTGACCCTCCAATAGTGCAGCACACCCTCAATTACTGACCCTCCAATAGTGCAGCACACCCTCAATTACTGACACTCCAATAGTGCAGCACACCCTCAATTACTGACTCTCCAATAGTGCAGCACACCCTCAATTACTGACACTCCAATAGTGCAGCACACCCTCAATTACTGACACTCCAATAGTGCAGCACACCCTCAATTACTGACACTCCAATAGTGCAGCACACCCTCAATTACTGACACTCCAATAGTGCAGCACACCCTCAATTACTGACACTCCAATAGTGCAGCACACCCTCAATTACTGACACTCCAATAGTGTAGCACACCCTCAATTACTGACTCTCCAATAGTGCAGCACACCCTCAATTACTGACACTCCAATAGTGCAGCACACCCTCAATTACTGACACTCCAATAGTGCAGCACACCCTCAATTACTGACACTCCAATAGTGCAGCACACCCTCAATTACTGACACTCCAATAGTGCAGCACACCCTCAATTACTGACACTCCAATAGTGCAGCACACCCTCAATTATTGACACTCCAATAGTGCAGCACACCCTCCAATACTAACACTACAATAGTGTAGCACACCCTCAAACACTAACCCAACAATAGTGCAGCACACCCTCAATTACTGACCCTCCAATAGTGCAGCACACCCTCAATTTCGGACACTCCAATAGTGCAGCACACCCTCAATTACTGACACTCCAAAAGTGCAGCACACCCTCAATTACTGACCCTCCAATAGTGCAGCACACCCTCAATTACGGACACTCCAATAGTGCAGCACACCCTCAATTACGGACACTCCAATAGTGCAGCACACCCTCAATTACTGACACTCCAATAGTGTAGCACACCCTCAATTACTGACCCTCCAATAGTGCAGCACACCCTCAATTACTGACACTCCAATAGTGCAGCACACCCTCAATTACTGACACTCCAATAGTGCAGCACACCCTCAATTACTGACACTCCAATAGTGCAGCACACCCTCAATTACTGACACTCCAATAGTGCAGCACACCCTCAATTACTGACACTCCAATAGTGCAGCACACCCTCAATTATTGACACTCCAATAGTGCAGCACACCCTCCAATACTAACCCTACAATAGTGTAGCACACCCTCAAACACTAACCCAACAATAGTGCAGCACACCCTCAATTACTGACCCTCCAATAGTGCAGCACACCCTCAATTACGGACACTCCAATAGTGCAGCACACCCTCAATTACTGACACTCCAAAAGTGCAGCACACCCTCAATTACTGACCCTCCAACAGTGCAGCACACCCTCAATTACGGACACTCCAATAGTGCAGCACACCCTCAATTACGGACACTCCAATAGTGCAGCACACCCTCAATTACTGACACTCCAATAGTGCAGCACACCATCAATTACTGTGGGAGTGGTGTGGGCAGTGGTGTAGTGCTGTGGGAGCGGTGTGGGTTGTGGTGTAGTGCTTTGGGAGCGGTGTGGGTTGTGGTGTAGTGCTTTGGGAGCGGTGTGGGTTGTGGTGTAGTGCTTTGGGAGCGGTGTGGGTTGTGGTGTAGTGCTTTGGGAGCGGTGTGGGTTGTGGTGTAGTGCTTTGGGAGCGGTGTGGGTTGTGGTGTAGTGCTTTGGGAGCGGTGTGGGTTGTGGTGTAGTGCTTTGGAAGTGGCGTGGGCAGTGGTGTAGAGCTTGGGGAGTGGTGTGGGCAGTGGTGTAGCACTGCGGGAGTGGTGTGCGCAGTGGTTTAGCGCTGTCGGAGAGGTGTGGGCAGTGGTGTAGTGCTGCTGCAGTGCTGTGGGCAGTGGTTTAACTCTGTGGGAGTGGTGTTGGGAGTGGTGTAGCGCTGTGGGAGAGCGTGGGCAGTGCTGTAGCGCTGTGGGAGTGGTGTGGGCAGTGGTGTAGTATATGGGATTGGTGTGGGTTGTGGTCTAGCGCTGTGGGACTGGTGTGGGCAGTGGTGTAGTGCTTTGGGAGTGGTGTGGGCAGTGGTGTAGTGCTGTGGGACTGGTGTGGGCAGTGGTGTTGTATGTGGAAGTTGTGTGGGCAGTGGTGTAGCGCTGTGGGAGTGGTGTGGGCAGTGGTGTAGTGCTGTGGGAGTGGTGTGGGCAGTGATGTAGTGCTGTGGGAGTGGTGTGGGCAGTGGTGTAGTATGTGGGAGTTGTGTGGGCAGTGGTGTAGTGCTGTGGGAGTGGTGTGGGCAGTGGTGTAGTGCTTTGGGAGTGGTGTTGGCAGTGGTGTAGTGCTGTGGGACTGGTGTGGGCAGTGGTGTAGTATGTGGGAGTTGTGTGGGCAGTGGTGTAGCGCTGTGGGAGTGGTGTGGGCAGTGGTTTAGTGCTTTGGGAGTGGTGTGGGCAGTGGTGTAGCGCTGTGGGAGTGGTGTGGGCAGTGGTGTAGTGTTGTGGGAGTGGTGTGGGCAGTGGTGTAGTGCTGTGGGAGTGGTGTGGGCAGTGGTGTAGTGCTGTGAGAGTGGTGTGGGCTGTCGTGTAGCGCTTTGATAGTGGTGTGGGCAGTGGTGTAGTGCTTTGGGAGTGGTGTGGACAGTGGTGTAACGCCGTGGGAGTGGTGTGGGATGTGGTGTAGCGCTGTGGGAGTGTTGTGGGCAGTGGTGTAGCGCTGTGGGCGTGTTGTGGGTTGTGTTGTAGCGCTGTGGGAGTGATGTGGCAAGTGGTGTAGTGCTGTCGGAGTGGTGTGGGCAGTTGTGTAGCGCTGCGGGGGTGATGTGGGCAGTGATGTAGCGCTGAGGGAGTGGTGAGAACAGTGGTGCAGCGCTGTGGGAGTTGTGTGGGCAGTGGTGTAGCGCTTTTGGAGTGGTGTGGGCAGTGGTGTAGGGCTGTGGGAGTGGTGTGGGCAGTGGTGTAGTGCTGTGGGAGTGGTGTGGGCAGTGGTGTAGCGCTGTTGGAGTGGTGTGGGCAATGCTGTAGCGCTGTTGGAGTGGTTTGGGCCGTGGTGTAGCGCTGTGGGAGTGGTGTGGGCAGTGGTGTAGCGCTGTGGGAGTGGTGTGGGCAGTGGTGTAGCGCTGTGGGAGTGGTTTGGGCAGTGGTGTACTGCTGGGTGTGTGGTGTGGGCAGTGGTGTACTGCTGTGGGAGTGGTGTGAGCAGTGGTTTAGCGTTGTGGGTTTGGTGTGGGCTGTGGTGTAGTGCTCTGGGAGTGGTGTCGGTTGTCTTGCGGAGCTGCGGGTGTGGTGTGGGTTGTGGTGTAGAGCTGTGGGAGTGTTGAGGGCAGTGGTGTAGCGCTGTTGGAGTGGTGTGGGCAATGCTGTAGCGCTGTTGGAGTGGTGTGGGCACTGGTGTAGCGCTGTGGGAGTGGTTTGGGCCGTGGTGTAGCGCTGTGGGAGTGGTGTGGGCAGTGGTGTAGCGCTGTGGGAGTGGTGTGGGCAGTGGTGTAGCGCTGTGGGAGTGGTTTGGGCAGTGGTGTACTGCTGGGTGTGTGGTGTGGGCAGTGGTGTACTGCTGTGGGAGTGGTGTGAGCAGTGGTTTAGCGTTGTGGGTTTGGTGTGGGCTGTGGTGTAGTGCTCTGGGAGTGGTGTCGGTTGTCTTGCGGAGCTGCGGGTGTGGTGTGGGTTGTGGTGTAGAGCTGTGGGAGTGTTGAGGGCAGTGGTGTAGCGCTGCTGGAGTGGTGAGGGCAGTGGTGTAGCGCTGTGGGAGTGATGTGGGTAGTGGTGTAGCGCTGTGGGAGTGGTGTGGGTTGTGGTGTAGCGCTGTGGGAGTTGTGTGTGCAGTGGTATAACACGATGGGAGTGGTGTGGGCAGTGGTGTAGCGCTGTGGGAGTGGTGTGGGCAGTGGTGTAGCGCTGTGGGATTGGTGTGGGCAGTGGTGTAGCGCTGTGGGAGTGGTTTGGGCAGTGGTGTAGCACTGTGGTAGTGGTGTGGGCAGTGGTGTAGTGCTGTGGGAGTGGTGTGGGCAATGGTATTACGCTGTGGGAGTGGTGTGGGCTGTGGTGTAGCGCTGTGGGAGTGGTGTGGGCTGTGGTGTAGCGCTGTGGGAATTGTTTGGGAAGTGGTGGAGCGCAGCGGGAGTGGTGTATTTAAACAGTGCCCTAATCATAATGACTATTTAAACAGTGCCATCATAAACACTATATAAACAGTGCCCCCATCATAAACACTGTATAAACAGTGTCCGCATCATAAACACTATATAAACAGTGCCCCCATTATAAACACTATATAAACAGTGCCACAATCATAAACACAATATAAACAGTACCCCATTATAAGCACTATATAAACAGTGCCCCCATCATAAACACTATATAAACAGTACCCCATCATAAACAATATATAATCAGTGCCCCCATCATAAACACTATTTAAACAGTGCCCCCATCATAAACACTATATAAACAGTGCCCCCATCATAAACCCTGTTTAAACTGAGCCCCCATCATAAACACTATTTAAATAGTGCCCCCATCATAAACACTATTTAAACTGAGCCCCCATCATAAACACTACATAAACAGTGCCCCCATCATTAACACTATATAAACAGTGCCCCATCATAAACACTATTTAAATAGTGCCCCAATCAAAAACAGAATATAAACAGTACTCCATCATTAATACTATTTAAACTGCTTTAATAGCGTTTATGATGGAGCACTGATTAAATAGTGATTATGATGGCGCACTGTTTAAATAGAGTTTATGATGGGGGCACTGTTTATATTGTGTTTATAATGGGGGCACTGTTTATATAGTGTTTATGATGGGGGCACTGTTTATATAGCGTTTATGATGGGGGCACTGTTTATATAGTGTTTACGATGGGAGCACTGTTTATATAGTGTTTATGATGGGGGCACTGTTTATATAGAGTTCATGATGGGGGCACTGTTTAAACTGTGTTTATGATGGCGCACTGTTTAAATAGAGTTTATGATGGGGGCACTGTTTAAATAGTGTTTAAGATGTGGGCACTGTTTATATAGTGTTTATGATGGGCGCACTGTTTATATAGTGTTTATGATGGGGGCACTGTTTAAATAGAGTTTATGATGGGGGCACTGTTTATACAGTTTAAACAAAAAAAACATTCATAACACCATCAAAATCAACAACAACCTCAATATTGAAAATCTTCATCAAATTCAACGACCTCAACTTTGAAAAACACCAACAAATTCAACAGCAACCTCAACTTTTAAAAATACAAAAAATTTCAACAAAATAAACGTTGATAAAACCAACAAATTAAACAACAACCGCCATATTGAAAATCACCAACAATTCCAACTTCAAACTCAACATTGAAAAACCCCAACAATTTGAACAACAAACTTAACTTTTAAAATTATAAACAAGTTCAACAAAAAAAACATTGATAACACCAACAAATTCAACAACAACCTCAACATTGAAAAATACAAAACCGTTCAAAAAATAAAATTGATAACACCAACAAATTCAACAACATCCTCAATATTGAAAAACAACAACAAATTCAACAACAACTTCAACTTTTAAAAATACAAAAAAGTTCAAAAAATAAGAATGAAAATCACCAACAAATTCAACAACAACCTTAACTTTTAAAAATACAAAAAAGTTCAACAAAAAACATTGATAACACAAACATATTCAACAACAACCTCAATATTGAAAATCACCAACAAATTCAACTTTGAAAAATACAAAAAAGTTCAACAATAACCTCAACAGAGAAAATCAACCAACAACTTCAACAACCTCAACAATGAAAAACACCAATAAATTCAACAACAAACTCAACATTGAAAAAAACCAACAAATTTAACAACAACCTCCAATTTCAAAAATATAAAAAAGTTTAAAAAATTACATGGATAAAACCAACAAATTCAACAACAACGTCAACAATGAAAAACACAAAAAAATTTAACAAAAAACTCAACATTGAAAAACACCAACAAATTCAACAATAACCTTAACTTTTAAAAATACAAATTTATTCAACCAAAAACTTTGATAACACCAACAAATTCAACAACCTCAACATTCAAAAGCACCAATAAATTCAACGACAACCTCAACATTGAAAAATACAAAAAGTTCAAAAAATAACATTGATAACAACGACAAATTCAACAACAAACTCAACATTGAAAATCACCAACAAATTCAACAACAACCTCAACAATGAAAAACACCACCAAATTCAAAATCAACATCAACTTTTAAAAGTACAAGAAAGTTCAACAAAATAAACATTGATAACACCAACAAATTCAACAACAACCTCAACTATGAAAAACACCAACAAATTCAACAACAACCTCAACTATGAAAAACACCAACAAATTCAACAACAACCTCAACTATGAAAAACACCAACAAATTCAACAACAAGCTCAACATGAAAAACACCAAAAAATTCAACAACAACCTCAACATTGAAAAACGCCAACAAATTCAACAACAACCTCTACATTGAAAAACGCCAACAAATTCAACAACAACCTCAACAATGAAAAACACCAACAAATTCAACAACAACCTCAACTATGAAAAACACCAACAAATTCAACAACAACCTCTGCATTGAAAAACGCCAACAAATTCAACAACAACCTAAACATTGAAAAACACCAACAAATTCAAGAACAACCTCAACATTGAAAAACGCCAACAAATTCAACAACAATGTCAATATTGAAAATCACTAACAAATTCAACAACCTTAACGCTGAATATCACCGACAAATTCGCAACAACCTCAAATTTGAAAAACACAAAAAAGTTGAAAAAAAAATTCATAAAACCAACAAATTCAACAACAACATCAACATTGAAAAACAACATCAAATTCAACAACAAACTCAACTTTTAATAGTACAAACTTGTTCAACAAAATAAACATCGATGACACTATCCAATTCACAACAACATCAACATTGAAAAACAATAAAAAAATTTCAGGAACAACCTCAACTTTTAAAACTACTAAAATGTTCAACAAAATAAATATTGACAAAACCAACAAATTCAACTCAATATTGAAAATCAGCAACAAATTCATTAACAACCTCAACAATGAAAACACCAAAAAATTCAACAAAAACCCTCACCATTGCAAAACACCAACAAATTCAACAAAAACTTCAACTTTAAAAAATACAAACAAGTTGAAAAAATAAAACATTGATAACACCAACAAATTCAACAACAACCTCAACAATGAAAAACACCAACAAATTCAACAACAACCTCAACAATGAAAAACACCAACAAATTCAACAACAACCTCAACAATAAAAAATACAAAACAGTTCAAAAAATAACATTGATAACATCAACAAATTCAACAACAACCTCAATATTGAAAAACAACAAAAAATTCAACAACAACTTCCACTTTGAAAAATACAAAAAACTTTGACCTAAACTTTGAAAAACAGCAACAAATTCAACAACAACCTCAACTTTTAAAAATACATACAAGTTCAACGAAAAAAAACATTGATAACACCAAGAAATTCAACAACAAACTCAATATTGAAAATCAACAACAAATTCAACAACATCAACAATGAAAGACGCGAATAAATTCAAGAACAACCTCAACATTGAAAAACACAAAATAAATTCAACAACAACCTAAACATTGAAAAAGAATAAGAAAATTCAGCAACAACCTCACATTTTAAAACTGCAAAAAAGTTCAACAAAATAAACATTGACATCACCAACAAATTCAACTACATCCTCAATGTTGAAAATCACCAACAAATGCAACAACCTCAACATTGAAAAACACCAACAAATTTAACAACCAACTAAACAATGGAAAGACCAAAAAATTCAACAAAAACCTCACCATTGAAAAACACCAAAAAATTCAACAACAACCTCAACATTGAAAAATACAAAAAAGTTCAAAAAATAACATTAATAACACCAACAAATTCAACAACAACCTCAATATTGAAAATCACCAACAAATTCATCAACATCCTCAACTTTGAAAAACACAATAAAGTTAAAAAAAAACCCATTGATAACACCAACAAATTCAAAAACAACCTCTATATTGAAAATCACCAACAAATTCAACGACCTCAACATTGATAACACCAACAAATTCAACGACAACCTCAACAATGAAAAACACCAACAAATTCAATATCAACCTCAACTTTTAAAAGTACAAAAAAGTTCAACAAAATAAACATTGATAACAGCAATACATTCAGCAACAACCTCAACTTTGAATATCACCAACAAATTCAACAACCTCAACATGGAAAAACACCAACAAATTCAACGACAACCTTAACTTCTAAAAATACAAACAAGTTAAACAAAAAACATTGATAACACCACAAAATTCAACAACAACCTCAACAATGAAAAACACCAACAAATTCAACAACAACGTCAACATTGAAAAACACCAACAAATTCAACAACAACGTCAACATTGAAAATCACCAACAATCTCAACAACAACCTCAACATTGAAAAACGCCAACAAATTCAACAACATCCCCAATATTGAAAAGCACCAACAAATTCAACAATTTCAACACTGAATATCACCAACAAATTCGCAACAACTTCAACTTTGAAAAACACAAAAAAGTTTAAAAAACCATTCATGACACCAACAAATTCAACAATAAGCTTAATATTGAAAATCACCAACAAATTCAACGACATAATCTTTGAAAAATACCAACAAATTCAACAACAAACAACTTTTAAGAATAAAAACAAATTTAAAAAAAACATTAATAACACTAACAAATTGAACAACAAACTCAATATTGAAAATCACCAACAAATTCAACAACATAAACATTGAAAAACACCAATAAATTCAACAACAACCTCAACACTGAAAAACACCAAAAAAATCAACAACAACCTCAGCTTTTAAAAATACAAACTAGTTCAACAAAAAAAACATTGATAACTCCAACAAATTCAACAACAACCTCAACATTGAAAAACACCAACAAATTCAACAACATTAGCATTGAAAAAAACAAAAAAGTTAAAAAAAAAACATTCATAACACCAACAAATTCAACAACAACCTCAATATTGAAAATCACCAACAAATTCAACTACCTCAATATTTAAAAACACCAAAAAATTAAACAACAACTTCAACTTTTAAAAATAGAAACAAGTTCAAAAAAAAAACCTCGATAACACCAACAAATTCAACAACAAACTCAATGTTGAAAATCACCAACAAATTCAAAAACATCAACATTTAAAAACATCAACAAATTCAACAAACTCATCTTATAATAATACAAAAAAGTTCAAAAAATAACATTGATACACCAACAAATTCAACAACAACCTCAATATTGAAAAACATCAACAAATTCAACAACAACTTCAACTTTGAAAAATACAAACAAGTTCAAAAAAAAACATTGATAACACCAAGAAATTCCACAACAACCTCAACATTGAAAAATACAAAAAAGTTCGAAAAATAACATTGATAACATCAACAAATTCAACAACAACCTCAACAATGAAAAACATCAACAAATTCAACAACAACCTCAACAATGAAAAACATCAACAAATTCAACAACAAACTCAACAACGAAAGACACCAGCAAATTCAACAACAACCTCAACTTTGTAAAACGCCAACAATTTCAACAACAACCTCAACAATGAAAAACACCAACAAATTCAAAATGAACCTCAACTTTGAAAAGTACAAAAAGTTCAACAAAATAAACATTGATAACACCAATGAATTCAGCAACAACCTCAACTTTGAAAATCACCAACAAATTAAACAACCTCAACATTAAAAAACAGCAACCACTTCAACAACAACATTAACTTTAAAAAATACACACAAGTTCAACAAAAAACATTGATAACATCAACAAATTCAACAACAACCTCATCAATGAAAAACACCAACAAATTCAGCAACAACCTTAACGTTGAAAAACACAAAAAAGTTTTTAAAAAAAACCATTGATAACACCAACAATTTCAACAACAACGTCAATATTGAAAATCACCAACAAATTCAACAACAACTTCAACTATGGAAAACACCAACAAATTCAACAACAACCTCATCATTGAAAAACACCAACAACTTCAACAACAACGTCAATATTGAAGAACACCAACAGATTCAACAACCTCAACAGTGAATATCACCAACAAATTCAGCAACAACCTTAACGTTGAAATACACAAAAAAGTTTAAAAAAAAAACCATTGATAACACCAACAAATTCAACAACAACGTCAATATTGAAATTCACCAACAAATTCAACGTCCTCAACTTTGAAAATCACCAACAAATTCAACAACAACCTCAACATTGAAAAATACCAACAAATTCAACAACAACCTCAATATTGAAAATCACCAACAAATTCAACAACCTTAACGCTGAATATCACCGACAAATTCGCAACAACGTCAAATTTGTAAAACACAAAAAAATTGAAAAAAAACATTCATAACACCAACAAATTCAACAACAACCTTAATATTGAAAATCACCAACAAATTCAAAAACATCAACATTTAAAAACATCAACAAATTCAACAACCTCATCTTTTAAAAATACAAAAAAGTTCAAAAAATAACATTGATACAACAACAAATTCAACAACAACCTCAATATTGAAAAACATCAACAAATTCAACAACTTCAACGTTGAAAATTACAAACAAGTCCAACAAAAAAAACATTGATAACACCAACAAATTCAACAACAACCTCAACAATGAAAAACATCAACAAATTCAATAACAACCTCAACATTGAAAAACACCAGCAAATTCAACAACCCCAACTTTGTAAAACGCCAACAATTTCAACAACAACCTCAACTTTGAAAATCACCAACAAATTAAACAATCTCAACATTGAAAAACGCCAACAATCTCAACAACAACCTCAACATTGAAAAACGCCATCAAATTCAACAACATCCTCAATATTTAAATTCACCAAAAAATTCAACAACCTGATCACTGAATATCAGCAACAAATTCTCAACAACTTCAACTTTGAAAAACACAAAAAAGTTAAAATAAAACCATTCATGACACCAACAAATTCAACAACAAGCTTAATATTGAAAATCACCAACAAATTCAGCCACCTAAACTTTGAAAAACATCAACAAATTCAACCTCAACTTTTAAAAATGCAAACAATTTTTTAAAAAAACATTGATAACACCAACAAATTGAACAACAAACTCAATATTGAAAATGACCAACAAATTCAACCAGAACCTCAACTATTAAAAATACAAACAAGTTCAACAAAAAACATTGATAACACCAGCAAATTCAACAACAACCTCAACTATGAAAAACACCAAAAAATCCAAAAACAACCTCAAAACTGAATAATACAAAAAAGTGTAAAAAATAACATTGATAACAGCAACAAATTCAACAACCTCAACACTGAAAATCACCAACAAATTCAACAACAACCTCAACAATGAAAAACGACAACAAATTCAACAACAACCTCAACAATGAAAAACAACAACGAATTCAACAACAATCTCAACAATGAAAAACACGAAAAAATTCAACAACAACCGCAACATTTAAAAAAAATAAAAAATTCAACAACAACCTCTTCAATGAAAAACACCAAAAAATGCAACAACAACCGCAGCATTGAAAAATACCAACAAATTCAACAACAACCTCAACATTGAAAAATACAAAAAAGATCAAAATATAACATTGATAACACCAACAAATTCAACAACAACCTCAATATTGAAAATCACCAACAAATTCAACAACAACCGCAACATTGAAAAACACCATCAAATTCAACAACAACCTCAATATTGAAAATCACCAACAAATTCAACAATAACCGCAACACTGAAAAACACCAACAAATTCAACAACAATCTCAATATTGAAAATCACCAACAAATTAGACAACCTAAACACTGAATATCACCAACAAATCCAGCAACAACCTCCACTTTGAAAAACACAAAAAAGTTAAGAATAAAACCATTCATGACACCAACAAATTCAACAACTACTTATACATTGAAAAACAACAACAAATTAAACAACAACCTCAACTTTTAAAAGTAAGAAAAGTTCAACAATATAAACATTGATAACACCAATAAATTCAACAACAACCACATCTTTTAAAAATACAAACAAGTTCAACAAAATAAACATTGATGACACTATCCAATTCAACAACAACTTCAACATTCAAAAGCACCAACAAATTCAGCAACCTCAACACTGAAAATCACCAACAAATTCAACAACAACATCAAAATTGAAAAACAATAAAGAATTCAGCAACAACCTCAACTTTTAAAACTACAAAAAATTTGAACGAAATAAACATTGACAACACCAACAACTAGAACTACAACCTCAATATTCAAAATCAACAAGAAATTCAACAACAAACTCAACATTGAAAAACACCAACAAATTTAACAACAAACTCAACAATGAAATAACCAAAAATTTCAACAGAAACCTCACCTTTGCAAAACACCAACAAATTCAACAACAACATCAACATTGAAAAACACCAACAAATTCAACAATAACCTCAACAATGAAAAAGACCAAAAAACTCAACAACAACCACAACATTGAAAAATACCTACAAATTGAACAACAACCTCAGAATTGAAAAATACAAAAAAGTTCAAAAAATAACATTGATAACACCAACAAATTCAAGAACAACCTCAATATTGAAAATCACCAACAAATTCAACTACAACCTCAACATTTAAAATCAGCAACAAATCCAACAACCTAAACACTGAAAATCACCAACAAATTCAACAACATTCTCAACAATGAAAAACGACAACAAATTCAACAATAACCTCAACAATGAAAAATAACAACAAATTCAACAACAATCTCAACAAAGAAAAATACCAACAAATTCAACAACAACCTCAACATTGAAAAATACAACAAAGTTCAAAAAATAACATTGATAACACCAACAAATTCAACAACAACCGTAACATTGAAAAACACCTACAAATTCAACAACAACCTCAATGTTGAAAATCACCAACAAATTCAACGACCTCAACTTTGAAAAACACCAACAAGTTCAACAACCTCAACTTTTAAAAATACAAACAAGTTCACCAAAAAAATATTGATAACACCAACAAATCCAACAACAACCTCAACTTTTAAAAGTACATTAAAGTTGCAAAAAGAACATTGATAACACCATCAAATTCAACAACAACCTCAATATTGAAAATCACCCACCAATTCAACAAATACCTCAACCTTGAAAAACACCAACAAATTCAACAACAACCTCAACACTGAATATCACCAACAAATTCATCAAAAACCTCAATATAGAAAATCACCAGCAACTTCAACAGCCTCAACATTGAAAAACACACAAAAGTTAAAAAAGTACATTGATAACACGAACAAATTCATGAACAACCTCAACATTTAACATCACCAACAAATTCAGTAACCTCAACAATGAAAATCACCAACAAATTCAACAACAACATCAACATTGAAAAACAATAAAAAAATTCAGCAACAGCCTCAATTTTAAAAACTACAAAAAAGTTCAACAAAATAAACATTGACAACACTCACAAATTCAACTACAACCTCAATCTTGAAAATCACCAACAAATTCAACAACAACTTCAACAATGAAATACAACAAAAGATTCAACAACAACCGCTACTTTGAAAAATAATATCAAATTCAACAACCTCAACATTGAAAAATGCAAAAAAGTTCAAAATACAACATTCATAACACCAACAAATTCAACAACAACCTCAACATTGAAAAACGCCAACAAATTCAACTACATCAACATTGAAAAACACCAAAAAAATCAACAACACCCTCAACTTTGAAAAACACCAATAAATTCTACAACCTCAACATTGAAAAACATCAACAAATTCAACAACCACCTTAACTTTTAAAAATACAAACAAGTTCAACACAAAACATTGATAACACCAACAAATTAAACAACAACATAAACAATGAAAAACCCCAACAAATTCAACAACAACATCAACATTGAAAAACAGCAACAAATTCAACAACAACCTCAACAATGAAAAACAAAAAATTCAACAACAACCGCAACTTTGAAAAATAATATCAAATACAACAACTACAACATTGAAAAATGCAAAAAAGTTCAAAATATAACATTGATAACACCAACAAATTCAACAACAACCTCAACATTGAACAACGCCAACAAATTCAACAACATCAACATTGAAAAACACCAACAAATTCAACAACACCCTCAACATTGAAAAACACCAATAAATTCAACAACAACCTCAACATTGAATAATGCAAAAAGTTCAATAAATAACGTTGATAAGAGCAACAATTTCAACAAAAACCTCAACATTGAAAATCACCAACAAATTCAACAATCTCAACATTGAAAAACACCAACAAATTCAACAACAACCTTAACATTTAAAAATACACATAAATTCAACAAAAATCTTTGATAACACCAACAAATTCAACAACAACCTCAACATTGAAAAACACCAACAAATTTAACAACAACCCCAACAATGAAAAATACCAAAATATTCAACAACAACTGCAACATTCAAAAATACCAACACATTCAACATCAAACTCAACCTTTAAAAGAACAAAAAAGTTCAAAAAAGAACATTGAAAACACCAACAAATTCAACAACAACCGCAACATTGAAAAAAACAACAAATTCAAAAACATCAGCATTGAAAAATGCAAAAAAGTTCAAAAAATAATATTGATAACACCAACAAATTCAACAACAACCTCAATATTGAAAATCACCAACAAATTCAACAACATCAACATTGAAAAACACCAATAAATTCAACAACATCCTCAAAATTGAAAAATACCCACAAATTCAACTACAACTTCAACTTTGAAAAATACAAAAAGTTCAAAAAATAACATTGCTAACACCAACAAATTCAACAACAACCTTAACTTTTAAAAATACATATAAATTCAACAAAAATCTTTGATAACACCAACAAGTTCAACAGCAACCTCAACATTGAAAAACACCAACAAATTCAGCAACTACCTCAACATTGAAAAACACCAACAAATTCAGCAACAACCTCAACATTGAAAAACACCAACAAATTCAGCAACAACCTCAACATTGAAAAACACCAACAAATTCAACAACCACCTCAACTTTGAAAAATACAAAAAAGTTCAAAAAATAACATATATAACACCAACAAATTCAACAACAACCTCAATATTGAAAATCACCAACAAATTCAACAACAACCTCAACATTGAAAAACGCCAACAAATTTAACAGCAACCTCAACATTTAAAAATATAAAAAAGTTCAAATAATAACATTGATAACACCAACAAATTAAACAACAAACTCAATGTTGAAAATCACCAATAAATTTAACAACAACCACAACAATGAAAAAAACCAAAAAATTCAACAAAAAAATGGACATTGAAAAACACCAACACATTCAACAAAAACCTCAACTTTTTAAAATACAAAAAAGTTAAAAATAAAAACTGATAACACCAACAAATTCAACAACAACCTCAATATTGAAAATCATCGACAAATTCAACAACTGCATCAATATTGAAAATCACCAACAAATTCAACAACAACCTCAACATTGAAAAACACCAACAAATTCAACCACAACCTCAAGCTTTTAAAGTACAAAAAAGTTCAAAAAAGAACATTGATAACAACAACAAATTCAACAACAACCTCAATATTGAAAATCACCAACAAATTCAACAACCTCAACATTGAACAACACCAACAAATTAAACAACACACTCAACTTTTAAAAACACTAACAACTTGAACAAAAAAAAACATTCATAACACCAACAAATTCAACAACAAACTCAATATTGAAAATCATCAACAAATTCAACAACCTCAACATTGAAAAACACCAACAAATTCAACAACAACCTCAACATTGAAAAACAACAACAAATTCAACAACAACCTGAAAAATGAAAAATAAGCACAAATTCAACTACAACTTCAACTTTGAAAAATACAAAAATTTCAAAAAATAACATTGATAACGCCAACAAATTCAACAACAAACTCAATATTGAAAATCACCAACAAATTCAACAACATCAACATTGAAAAACACCAATAAATTAAACAACAACCTCAAAATTGGAAAAAACACCAACAAATTCAACAACCTCAACAATGAAAAATACCAAAAAATTCAACAACAACCTCCACATTGAAAAATACAAAAAGTTTCAAAAAATAACATTGATAACGCCAACAAATTCAACAACAAACTCAATATTGAAAATCACCAACAAATTCAACAACATCAACATTGAAAAACACCAATAAATTAAACAACAACCTCAACAAAGAAAAACAACAAGAAATTCAACAACAAGCTCAACTTTCAAAGATCAAAAAATTTTAAAAAGAACATTTATAACACCAACAAATTCAACAACAACCTCAATATTGACAGTCACCAACAAATTCAACACCAACCTCAACTTTTAAAAGAACAGAAAAAGTTCAAAAAAAAATTGATAACACCAACAAATTCAACAATAACCTCAATATTGAAAGACACGAACATATTCAACAACAACCTCAATATTGAAAGTCACCAACAAATACAACAACAACCCCAATATTGAAAGTCACCAACAAATTCAACAACAACCTCAATATTGAAAAATTCCAACAAATTCAACAACAAGCTCAACCTTGAAAAGTACAAAACAGTTCAAAAAATAACATTGATAACACCAACAAATTCAACAACAACCACAATATTGAAAATCATCAACAAATTCAACAACCTCAACAGTGAAAATCACCAACAAATTCAACAACAACAACATTGAAAAATTCAGCAACAACCTCAACTTTTTAAAATACAAACAAGTTCAACATAAAACATTGATAACACCAACAAATTCAACAACAACCTCAATATTGAAAATCACCAACAAATTCAAAGAACTCAACTTTGAAAAACACCAGCAAATTAAACAACAACCACTACTTTTAAAAGTAAGAAAAGTTCAACAATATAAACATTGATAACACCAACAAATTCAACAACAACCACAACTTTTAAAAATACAAACAAGTTCAACAAAATAAACATTGATGACTCCAACAATTTCAACCACCACTTCAACTTTGAATAATGAAAAAACGTCAATAAATAACGTTGATAACAGCAACAAATTCAACAACAACCTCATGAATGAAAAACACCAAAAAATTCAACCGCATCATTGAAATATACCAACAAATTCAGCAAAACCTCATTATTGAAAATCATCAACAAATTCATCAACAGCCACAAAATTGAAAAACACAAACAAATTTAACAACAACCTCAACAATGAAAAACACCAAAAAATTCAACAAAAACCTCAGCATTGAAAATCACCAACAATTCAACAACCTCAACATTGAAAAAAACCAACAAATTCAACAACAACATCAACATTGAAAAACAATTAAAAATTCAGCAACAACCTCAACTTTTAAAAATACAAACAAGTTCAACAAAAAACATTGATAACACCAACAAATTCAACAACCTCAACACTGAAAATCACCAACAAATTAAACAACAACCTCAATAATAAAAAATGACAACAAATTCAACAACAACCTCAACAAAGAAAAACAACAACAAATTCAACAACAATCTCAACAATGAAAAACACCAAAAAATTAAACAACCACGACATTTAAAAAAAATAAAAAATTCAACAACAACCGCAACATTCAAAAATACCAATAAATTCAACAACAACCTCAACAATAAAAAATACAAAAAAGTTCAAAAAATAACATTGATAACACCAACAAATTCAACAACAACATTGAAAAACAATAAAAAATTCAGCAACAACCTCAACTTTTAAAAATACAAACAAGTTCAACATAAAACATTGATAACACTAACAAATTCAACAACCACCTCAATATTGAAAATCACCAACAAATTCAAAGAACTCAACTTTGAAAAACACCAGCAAATTAAACAACAACCACTACTTTTAAAAGTAAGAAAAGTTCAACAATATAAACATTGATAACACCAACAAATTCAACAACAACCACAACTTCTAAAAATACAAACAAGTTCAACAAAATAAACATTGATGACACCAACAATTTCAACCACCACTTCAACTTTGAATAATGAAAAAACTTCAATAAATAACGTTGATAACAGCAACAAATTCAACAACAACCTCATGAATGAAAAACACCAAAAAATTCAACCGCATCATTGAAAAATACCAACAAATTCAGCAAAACCTCATTATTGAAAATCATCAACAAATTCAACAACAGCCACAAAATTGAAAAACACAAACAAATTTAACAACAACCTCAACAATGAAAAACACCAAAAAATTCAACAAAAACCTCAGCATTGAAAATCACCAACAATTCAACAACCTCAACATTGAAAAAAACCAACAAATTCAACAACAACATCAACATTGGAAAACAATTAAAAATTCAGCAACAACCTCAACTTTTAAAAATACAAACAAGTTCAACAAAAAACATTGATAACACCAACAAATTCAACAACCTCAACACTGAAAATCACCAACAAATTAAACAACAACCTCAATAATAAAAAATGACAACAAATTCAACAACAACCTCAACAAAGAAAAACAACAACAAATTCAACAACAATCTCAACAATGAAAAACACCAAAAAATTAAACAACCACGACATTTAAAAAAAATAAAAAATTCAACAACAACCGCAACTTTGAAAAATACCAATAAATTCAACAACAACCTCAACAATAAAAAATACAAAAAAGTTCAAAAAATAACATTGATAACACCAACAAATTCAACAACAACCTCAACATTGAAAAACACCAATAAATTCAACAGCAACCACGATATTTAAAAAAAATATAAAATTCAACAACAATTGCAACATTGAAAAATACTAACAGATTCAACAACAACCTCGACATTGAAAAATACAAAAAAGTTCAAAAAATAACATTGATAACACCAACAAATTCAACAAACAACCTCAATATTGAAAGACACGCACATATTCAACAACAACCTCAATATTGAAAGTCACCAACAAATTCAACAACAACCCCAATATTGAAAGTCACCAACAAATTCAACAACAACCTCAATATTGAAAAATGCCAACAAATTCAACAACAAGCTCAACCTTTAAAAGTACAAAACAGTTCAAAAAATAACATTGATAACAACAACAAATTCAACAACAACCACAATATTGAAAATCACCAACAAATTCAACAACCTCAACAGTGAAAATCACCAACAAATTCAACAACAACAACATTGAAAAACAATAAAAAAATTCAGCAACAACCTCAACTTTTAAAAATACAAACAAGTTCAACATAAAACATTGATAACACTAACAAATTCAACAACCACCTCAATATTGAAAATCACCAACAAATTCAAAGAACTCAACTTTGAAAAACACCAGCAAATTAAACAACAACCACTACTTTTAAAAGTAAGAAAAGTTCAACAATATAAACATTGATAACACCAACAAATTCAACAACAACCACAACTTTTAAAAATACAAACAAGTTCAACAAAATAAACATTGATGACACCAACAATTTCAACCACCACTTCAACTTTGAATAATGAAAAAACTTCAATAAATAACGATGATAACAGCAACAAATTCAACAACAACCTCATGAATGAAAAACACCAAAAAATTCAACCGCATCATTGAAAAATACCAACAAATTCAGCAAAACCTCATTATAGAAAATCATCAACAAATTCAACAACAGTCACAAAATTGAAAAACAGAAACAAATTTAACAACAACCTCAACAATGAAAAACACCAAAAAATTCAACAAAAACCTCAGCATTGAAAATCACCAACAATTCAACAACCTCAACATTGAAAAAAACCAACAAATTCAACAACAACATCAACATTGAAAAACAATTAAAAATTCAGCAACAACCTCAACTTTTAAAAATACAAACAAGTTCAACAAAAAACATTGATAACACCAACAAATTCAACAACCTCAACACTGAAAATCACCAACAAATTAAACAACAACCTCAATAATAAAAAATGACAACAAATTCAACAACAACCTCAACAAAGAAAAACAACAACAAATTCAACAACAATCTCAACAATGAAAAACACCAAAAAATTAAACAACCACGACATTTAAAAAAAATAAAAAATTCAACAACAACCGCAACATTGAAAAATACCAATAAATTCAACAACAACCTCAACAATAAAAAATACAAAAAAGTTCAAAAAATAACATTGATAACACCAACAAATTCAACAACAACCTCAACATTGAAAAACACCAATAAATTCAACAGCAACCACGACATTTACAAAAAATATAAAATTCAACAACAATTGCAACATTGAAAAATACTAACAGATTCAACAACAACCTCAACATTGAAAAATACAAAAAAGTTCAAAAAATAACATTGATAACACCAACAAATTCAACAAACAACCTCAATATTGAAAATCATCAACAAATTCAACAACAACCTCAACATCGAAAAACACCAATAAATTCAACAACAACCTCAACATTGAAAATCACCAACAAATTAAACAACCACAACTCTTCAAAGTAAGAAAAGTTCAACAATATAAACATTGATAACACCGATAAATTCAACAACAACCACAACTTTTAATAATACAAACAAGTTCAACAAAATAAACATTGCTGACACTGTCCAATTCAACAAGAACCTCAACATTTAAAATCACCAACAAATTCAGCAACTTCAACACTGAAAATCACCAACAAATTCAACAACAACATCAACATTGAAAAACAATAAAAAAAATTAGGCAACAACCTCAACTTTTATAACTACAAAAAATTTCAATGAAATAAACATTGACAAAACCAACAAATTGAACTACAACCTCAGTTTGAATATCAACAACAAATTCAACAACAGCCTCAACATTGAAAAACACCAACAAATTCAACAACAACCTCAACAATGAAAAACACTAAAAAAACTCAACAAAAACCGCAACATTGAAAAATACCATCAAGTTCAACAACAACCTCAGAATTGAAAAATAAAAAAAAGTTCAAAAAATAACATTGATAACACCAACAAATTTAACAACAAACTCAATATTGAAAATCAACAACAAATTCAACAACCTCAACACTGAATATCACCAACAAATTCAGCAACAATCTCAAATTTGAAACAAAAGCTCAAAAAAAAGCATTGATACCACCATCAAATTCAACAACAACCTCAATATTGAATATCACCAAAACATTCAACGACCTCAACTTTCAAAAACACCAACAAATTCAAGAATCTCAACTTTTAAAAATACAAACAAGTTCAACAAAAAAATATTGATAACACCAACAAATTCAACAACAAACTCAATGTTGTTAATCACCAACAAATTCAGCAACAACCGCAACTTTGAAAAACACAAAAAAGTTCCAAAAAAAACATTCATCACACCAACAAATTCAACAACAACCTCAATATTGAAAATTACCAAGAAATTGAACGACCTCAACTTAGGAAAACAACAACAAATTCAACAACAACCTCACCATTGAAAAACACCAATAAATTCAACAACAAAATCAACATTGAAAAACACCATCAAATTCAACAACAATCTCAACATGGAAAAACACCAACAAATTCAACAACAAGGTCAATAATGAAAAACACCAATAAATTCAACAGCAGCCTCAACATTGAAAAACGCCAACAAATTCAACAAGCTCAACACTGAATATCACCAACAATTTCAGCAACAACATCAACTTTTAAAAATACAAACAAGTTCAACAAAAAAACATTGATAACACCAACAAATGCAAAAATGAACTCAATGTTGAAAATCACCAACAAATTCAACAACAACCTCAACTTGAAAATCACGAACAAATAAAACAACAACCTCAACATTGAAAAACACTAACAAATTCAACAACAACCTCAATACTGAAAATCACCAACAAATTCAACAACCTCAACATTGAAAACCACCATCAAATTCACCAACCACCTTAAGTTTAAAAAAGACGAACAAGTTCAACAAAAAATATTGTTAAATCCAACAAAATCAACAACAACCTCAACATTGAAAATCACCAACCAATGCAACAACAACCTCAACAATGAAAAACACCAATAAATTCAACAACAACCACAACATTGAAAAACACCAACAAATTCAACAACAACCTCAACAAAGAAAAACACCAAAAAATTCAACAACAACCACAACATTGAAAAATAACAACAAATTCAACAACCTCGAAGTTGAAAAATGCAAAGAAGTTCAAAAAATAACATTGATAACACCGACAAATTCAACAACAACCTCATCATTGAAAATCTCCAACAAATTCAACAACAAACTCTACTTTTAAAAATACAAACAACTTCAACAATAAAAGTCATTGATACCATCAACAAATTCAACAACAATCTCACTATTGAAAATCAACAGCAAATTTAACAACATCAACATTGAAAAACACCAACAAATTCAACAACAACATCAACATTGAAAAATACAAGCAAATTCAACTACAATCTCAACATTGAAAAATACAAAAAGTTCAAAAAATAAAATTGATAACAGCAACAAATTCAACAACAACCTCAACATTGAAAAGCACCAAAAAACACAACTACAACCGCATCATTGAAAAATAGCAACAAATTCAAAAACAACCTCAACATTGAAAAATACAAAAAAGTTTTAAAAATAACATTGATAACACCAAAAAATTCAACAACAACCTCAGCACTGAAAAACCAAAACAAATTCAACTACAACCTCAATGTTGAAAATCACCAACAAATTGAACAACAAACTCAACCTTTAAAAGTACAAAAAAGTATATTTATAACACCAACAAATTCAACAACAACCTCAATATTGAAAATTACCAACAAATTCAACAACCTCACCATGGAAAAACACCAATGAATTCAACATCAACCATTACGTTTAAAAATACAAACAAGTTCAACAAAAACATTAAAATCACCAACAAATTCAACAACCTCAAGATTGAAAAACACCAATACATTCAACAACAACCTCAACATTGATAAACACCAACAAATTTATCAACAACCTCTACAATGAAAAACACCAACACATTCAACAACAAGCTCAACTTTTAAAAGTACAAAAAAGTTAAAAAAAACATTGATAACAACTACAAATTGAACAATAACCTCAATATTGAAAATCACCAACAAATTCAACAATAACCTCAACATTGAAAAACGCCAACAAATTCAACAACTACATCAATATTGAAAATCACCAACAAATTCAACAACAACCTCAACATTGAAAAACACCAACAAATTCAACAAATATCTCAACATTTAAAAGTACAAAAAAATTCAAAAAAGAACATTGATAACACCAACAAATTCTACAACAACCTCCATACTGAAAATCACCAACCAATTCAACAACCTCAACATTGAATAACACCATCAAATTCAACAAGCACGTTAACTTTTAAAAAGACGTACAAGTTCAACATAAAACATTGTTCAATCCAATAAATTCAACAACAGCCTCAACATTGAAAATCATCAAAAAACACAACAACCGCATCATTGAAAAATATCAACAAATTCAAAAACAACCTCAACATTGAAAAATACAAAAAAGTTTTAAAAATAACATTGATAACACCAAAAAATTCAACAACAACCTCAACATTGAAAAACCCCAACAAATTCAACTACAACCTCAATGTTGAAAATCACCAACAAATTGAACAACAACCTCAACCTTTTAATGTACAAAAAAGTTCAAAAAAGTATATTTATAACAACAACAAATTCAACAACAACCTCAATATTGAAAATTACAAACAAATTCAACAACCTCAACATGGAAAAACACCAACAAATTCAACAACAAACACAACATTGAAATAAACCAACAAATTCAACAATAACCTCAACATTGAAAAACACCAACAAATTCAAAAACAACCTCAACATTGAAAAATACAAAAAAGTTTTAAAAATAACATTGGTAACACCAACCAATTCAACAACAACCTTCACATTTAAAAATACAAACAAGTTCAAAAACAACATTGATAAAACCAACAAATTCAATAACAACCACAACAATGAAAAACACCAACAAATTCAACAACAAACTCAACATTGAAAAAGACCAACAAATTCAACAAAAAACCTCAACATTGAAAAACACCAACAAATTCAACAACAACCTCAACAATGAAAAAGACCAAAAAATTCAACAACAACCGCAACATTGAAAAATACAAAAAAGTTCAAATAAAAAATTTATAACACCATCAAATTCAACAACAAACTCAATATTGAAAATCACCAACAAATTCAACAACCTCAAGATTGAAAAACACCAATAAATACAACAACAACCTCAACATTTAAAAACAACAACAAATTTATCAACAACCTCAACAATGAAAAACACCAAAAAGTTCCAAAAAATCCTCAACATTGAAAAACACCAAGACATTCAACAACAAGCTCAACTTATAAAAGTACAAAAAAGTTAAAAAAAACATTGATAACAACTACAAATTGAACAATAAACTCAATATTGAAAATCACCAACAAATTCAACAACAACCTCAACATTGAAAAACACCATCAAATTCAACAAATATCTCAACATTTAAATGTACAAAAAAGTTCAAAAAAGAACATTGATAACACCAACAAATTCAACAACAACATCAACATTGAAAAACACCAACAAATTCAACAACAACCGCACTATTTAAAATCACCAACAAATTCAACAACAACCTCAACATTGAAAAACGCCAACAAATTCAACAACAAACTCTACTTTTAAAAATACAACCAACTTCAACAAACAAAGACATTGATAAGATCAACAAATTCAACAACAACCTCAACATTGAAAATCACCAACAAATTCAACAACAACACCAACATTGAAAAATACAAAAAAGTTCAAAAAATAACGTTGATAACTCCACCAAATTCGGCAACAACCTCAATATTGAAAATAATCAACAAATTCAACAACAACCTCAACATTTAAAAACAACAACAAATTTATAAACACCTCAACAATGAAAAACACCAAAAAGTTCCAAAAAATCCTCAACATTGAAAAACACCAAGACATTCAACAACAAGCTCAACTTATAAAAGTACAAAAAAGTTAAAAAAAACATTGATAACAACTACAAATTGAACAATAGCCTCAATATTGAAAATCACCAACAAATTCAACAACAACCTCAACATTGAAAAACACCAACAAATTCAACAAATATCTCAACATTTAAAAGTACAAAAAAGTTCAAAAAAGAACATTAATAACACCAACAAATTCAACAACAACCTCAACATTGAAAAACACCAACAAATTCAACAACAATCGCACTATTTAAAATCACCAACAAATTTAACAACAACCTCAACATTGAAAAACGCCAACAAATTCAACAACAAACTCTACTTTTAAAAATATAACCAACTTCAACAAACAAAGACATTGATAAGATCAACAAACTCAACAACAGCCTCAACATTGAAAATCACCAACAAATTCAACAACAACATCAACATTGAAAAATACAAAAAAGTTCAAAAAATAACATTGATAACTCCACCAAATTCGGCAACAACCTCAATATTGAAAATAATCAACAAATTCAACAACAACCTCAACTTGAAAAACGACAACAAATTCAACAAGAACCACAATATTGAAAATCACCAACAAATTCAACAACAACTTCACCATTGAAAAAAAACATCAAATTCAACTACAACCTCAACATTGATAAACACCAACAAATTCAACAACAACCTCAACATTGAAAAACACCAACAAAATTAACAACAACCTCAACAATGAAAATCACCAAAAAATTTGAAAACAACTGCAACATTGAAAAATACTAAAAAGTCCAAAAAATAATATTGATAAAACCAACAAATTCAACAACAACGTCAATATTCAAAATCACCAACAAATTCAACAACAATCACAACTTTTAAAAATACAAACAACTTCAAAAAAAAATCATTGATAACAGCAACAAATTCAACAACAAACTCAATGTTGAAAATCACCAACAAATTCAACAACGTCAACTTTGAAAAACACCAACAAATTCAACAACAACCTCAAGATTGAAAAACACCAATAAATTCAACAACAACTTCAACATTGAAAAACAGCGACAAATTTAACAACAACCTCAACAATTAAAAACAACAAAAACTTCTTCAAAAACATCAACATTGAAAAACACCAACAAATTGAACAACAACCTCAACTTTTAAAAGAGATAAAGTTCAAAATAAACATTGATAACACCAACAAATTCAACAACAACCTCAACATTGAACAACGCCATCAATTACAACAACACGCTCAACTTTTAAAAACACAAACAATTTCGACAAAAAAAAATTCATAACGCCAAAAAATTCAACAACAAACTGAATATTGAAAATCACCGACAAGTTCAACAACATCAACATTGAAAAACACAAACAAATTCAACAACAACCTCAACTTTGAAAAACACCAATAAATTCAACAACAACCTCAACATTGAAAAACACTAACAAATTCAACAACAACTTCAACTTTGATTAATACAAAAAGTTCAAAAAATAACGTTGATAACAGCAACAAATTCAACAACCACCTCATGATTGTAAAACACCAAAAAATTCAACAACAACCACATCATTGAAAAATACGAACAAATTCAACAGCAAATTCAACATTGAAAAATACAAAAAAGTTCAAAAAATAACATTGATAAAACCAAAAAATTCAACAACAAACTCAATATTGAAAATCACCAACAAATTCAACAGCAACCACAACATTGAAAAACACCAACAAATTTAACAACAACCTTAACAATGAAAAACACCAAAAAATTCAACAACAAACTCAACCTTTAAAAATACAAACAAGTTCCACAAAATAAACATTGATGATGCAATCCAATTCAACAACAACCTCAACATTTAAAAGTACAAAAAAGTTAAAAAAAACATTGATAACACCAACAAATTCAACCTCAATTTTGAAAATCACGAACAAATTCAACAACAACCTCAACATTGAAAAACATCAACAAATTAAACAACAAATTCAACAATGAAAAACACCAAAAAATTCAACAGCAACCACGACATTGAAAAATAACAACAAATTCAACAACCTCAACATTGAAAAATGCGAAAAAGTTCAAATAATAACATTGATAACACCAAAAGCTTCAACAGCATCCTCAACATTGAAAAACACCAACAAATTCAGCAAAACCTCAATATTGAAAAACATCAACAAATTCACCAACAACCACAACATTGAAAAACACCAACAAATTTAACAACAACTTCAACAATGAAAAACACCAAAAAATTCAACAACAACCTCAACCTTTAAAAGTACCAATAAGTTCAAAAAAGAACATTGATAACACCAACAAATTCAACAACAACCTCCACATTGAAAAACACCAACACATTCAACAACAACCTCAACATAGAAAAACATCAACAAATTAAACAACAAATTCAACAATGAAAAACAACAAAAAATTCAACAACAACCTCAACAATGAAAAACACCAAAAAATTCAACAATAACCATGACATTGAAAAATAACAACAAATTCAACAACCTCAACATTGAAAAATGCAAAAAAGTTCAAATAATAACATTGAAAACACCAACAACTTCATCAACAACCTCAATATTTAAAATCACCAACAAATTCAACAACAACCTCAACATTGAAAAACACCAACAAATTCAACAACAAACTGAATATTGAAAATCACCAACAAATTCAGCAACCTCAACACTGAAAATCACCAACAAATTCAACTACAATATCAAAATTGAAAAAACAATAAAAAAAATTCAGCAAGAACCTCAAATTTTAAATCTACAAAAAAGTTCAACAAAATAAACATTGATAACACCAATACATTCAGCAAGAACCACAACTTTGAATGTCACCAACAAATTCAACAACCTCAACATTGAAAGACAGCAAGCAATTCAACAACAAACTCAACCTTTAAAAATACAAACAAGTTCCACAAAATAAACATCGATGATGCAATCCAATTCAACAACAACCTCAACATTTAAAAGTACAAAAAAGTTAAAAAAAACATTGATAACACCAACAAATTCAACCTCAATTTTGAAAATCACCAACAAATTCAACAACAACCTCAACATTGAAAAACATCAACAAATTAAACAACAAATTCAACAATGAAAAACAACAAAAAATTCAACAACAACCTCAACAATGAAAAACACCAAAAAATTCAACAATAACCACGACATTGAAAAACACCAACAAATTCAACAACAACCTCAATATTTAAAATCACCAACAAATTCAACAACAACCTCAACATTGAAAAACTCCAACAAATTCAACAACAACCTCAACATGGAAAAACACCTAAAAATTCAACAACAACCGTAATATTGACATATACCAACAAATTCAAAAACAACCTCAACCTTTAAAAGTTTAAAAAAGTTCAAAAAAGAACTTTGATAACACCAACAAATTGAACAACATCCTCAACATTGAAAAACACCAAGAAATTCAACAACAACCTCAACATTGAAAAACACCGATAAATTTAACAACAACCTCAACATTGAAAAAACACCAACAACTTCATCAAACTCAACAATGTAAAACACCAACAAATTCAACAACAACATCAGCATTGAAAAACAACAACAAATTCAGCAACCTCATCACTGAAAATCACCAACAAATTCAACTACAATATCAAAATTGAAAAAACAATTAAAAAAATTCAGCGAGAACCTCAAATTTTAAATCTACAAAAAAGTTCAACAAAATAAACATTGATAACACCAATACATTCAGCAAGAACCTCAACTTTGAATATCACCAACAAATTCAACAACCTCAAAATTGAAAAACAGCAAGAAATTCAACAACAACCTTAACTTTTAAAAATACAAACAAGTTCAATAAAAAACATTGATAACACCAACAAATTCAACAACAACTTCAACAATGAAAAACACCAACAAATTCAACAACAACGGCAACATTGAAAAACACCAACAAATTCAACAACAACGTCAACATTGAAAATCACCAACAATCTCAACAACATCCTCAATATTGAAAATCACCAACAAATTCAACAACCTCAACACTGAATATCACCAACAAATTCGCAACAACTTCAACTTTGATAAACACAAAAAAGTTTTAAAAAATCCATTCATGACACCAACAAATTCAACAATAAGCTTAATATTGAATATCACCAACAAATTCAACGACCTAAACTTTGAAAAACACCAACAAATTCAACAACAAACAACTTATAAAAATACAAACAAGTTCAACAAAATAAACATTGATGACACTACCCAATTCAACAACAACCTCAATTTTTAAAATCACCAACAAATTCAACAACAACCTCAACATTGAAAAACACCAACAAATTCAACAACAACCTCAACATGGAAAAACACCTAAAAATTCAACAACAACCACAATATTGAAATATACCAACAAATTCAAAAACAACCTCAACCTTTAAAAGTAAAAAAAAGTTCAACAAATTCATCAATAAGCTCAACTTTCAAAAATACAAAAAAGTTCAAAAAATAACATTGATAACAGCAACAAATTCAACAACAACCTCAACAATGAAAATCACCAACAAATTCAACAACAACCTCAACATTGAAAAACGCCAACAAATTCAACAACAACCTCAACCTTTAAAAGTAAAAAAAAGTTCAAAAAAGAAGTTTTATAACACCAAAAAATTCAACAACAACATCAACATTGAAAAACACCAACAAATTCAATAACAACTTCAACATTGAAAAACACCAACAACTTCAACAACCTTAATATTGAACATCACCAACAAATTCAACAAACTCAACTTTGAAAAACACCAACAAACTCAACAACAACCTTAACTTTTAAAAATACAAAAAAGTTCAACCAAAGACATTGATAACACCAACAAATTCAACACGAACCTCAACTTTGAAAAATACAAAAAAGTTCTAAAAATATCGTTGATAACACCAACAAATTGAACAACAACCTCAATATTGAAAATCACCAACAAATTCAACAACATCAACATTGAAAAACACCAATAAATTGAACAACTGTCTCAAAATTGAAAAACACCAAGATATTCAACAACAAGCTCAACTTTCAAAAATACAAAAAGATTCAAAAAATAACATGGATAACACCAACAAAATTCAACATCAACCTGAACATTGCATAACAACAATAAATTTAACAACAACCTCAACATTGAAAAACACCATCAAATTCAACAACCTCAATATTGAAAGACACCAACAAGTTCAACAACAACCTCAACATTGAAAAACACCAACAACTTCAACAATCTCAACAATGAATAACACCAAAAAATTCAACAAGCGCAACATTGAAAAATACCAACAAATTCAACAACAACATCAACATTGTAAAATACAAAAAAGTTCAAAAAAAAGTTGACAACACCAACAAATTCAACAACAAAATCAATATTGAAAATCACCAACAAATTCAACAACATCAGCATTGAAAAACACGATCAAATTCAACAACAACCTCAACATTGAAAAAAACCAACAAATTCATCAATAAGCTCAACTTTCAAAAATACAAAAAAGTTCAAAAAATAACATTGATAACACCAACAAAATTCAACATCAACCTGAACATTGCATAACAACAATAATTTTAACAACAACCTCAACATTGAAAAACACCATCAAATTCAACAACCTCAATATTGAAAGACACCAACAAGTTCAACAACAACCTCAACATTGAAAAACACCAACAACTTCAACAATCTCAACAATGAATAACACCAAAAAATTCAACAAGCGCAACATTGAAAAATACCAACAAATTCAACAACAACATCAACATTGTAAAATACAAAAAAGTTCAAAAAAAAGTTGACAACGTCAACAAATTCAACAACAAAATCAATATTGAAAATCACCAACAAATTCAACAACATCAACATAGAAAAACACCAACAAATTCAACAACAACCTTAACTTTTAAAAATACAAAAAAGTTCAACAAAAGACATTGATATAACCAACAAATTCAACAACAACCTCAACAATGAAAAACAACAACAAATTGAACAACAACATCAATATTGAAAGACACCAACAAATTCAAGAACAAACTCAATATTGAAAATCATCAACAAATTCAACAACATTAGCATTGAAAAACAGCAACAAATTCAACAGCAAACTCAACATTGAAAAAGACCAACAAATTCATCAACAAGCTCAACTTTCAAAAATACAAAAATGTTCAAAAAATAACATGGATAAGAGCAACAAATTCAATAACATCCTCAACATTGAAAAACACCAACAACATTTAACAACAACCTCAACAATTAAAAACAACAAAAAATTCATCAAAAACCTCAATATTGAAAATCACCAAAAAATTCAACAACAACCTCAACTTTTTAAATGGAAAAAGTTCAAAGAAAACATTGATAACACCAACAAATTCAACAATAACCACAATATTGAAAGACATCAACAAATTCAACAACAACCTCAATATTGAAAGTCACCAATAAATTCAACAACAACCTCAATCTTGAAAGTCACCAACAAATTCAACAACAACCTCAATATTGGAAGACATCAACAACTTCAACAACAACCTCAACATTGAAAAATGCCAACAAATTCAACAACAATCTCAACCTTTAAAAGTACAAAAAAGTTCAAAAAAGACATTTGATAACACCAAAAAATTCAACAACAACCTCAATATTGAAAATCACCAACAAATTCAACAACCTCAACATTGAAAAACACCAACAAATTCATCAACAAGCTGAACTTTTAAAAGAAGAGAAAACGTTCAAAAAATAACATTGATAACACCAACAAATTCAACAATAACCTCAATATTGAAAGACAGGAACAAATTTAACAACAAACTCAATATTGAAAGTCAACAACAAATTCACCAACAACCTCAATATTGAAAGACACCAAAAAATTCAACAACCTCAATATTGAAAAATGCCAACAAATACAACAACAATCTCAACATTAAAAAAAACACCAACAACTTCAACAACCTTAATATTGAAAGACACCAACAAATTCAACAACAACCTCAACATTGAAAAACGCCAACAAATTCAACAACAACCTCAACCTTTAAAAGTTAAAAAAGTTCAAAAAAGAACTTTGATAACACCAAAAAATTCAACAACAACCTCAATATTGAAAATCACCAACAAATTCCACAACCTCAACATTGAAAAACACCAACAAATTCAACAACAACCTTAACTTTTAAAAATACAAAAAAGTTTAACAAAAGACATTGATAACAGCAACAAACTCAACAACAACGTCAACAATGAAGAACACCAACAAATTTAACAAAAACCTCAATATTGAAAGACACCAACAAATTCAACAACTACCTCAACATTGAAAAACACCAACAATTTCAGCAACCCCAACAATGAAAAACACCGAAAAATTCAACAACAACCGCAACATTCAAAAATATAAAGAAATTCAACACCAACCTCAACATTGAAAAATACAAAAAAATTCAAAAAATAACGTTGATAACACCAATAAATTCAACAACAAACTCAATATTGAAAATCACCAACAAATTCAACAGCAACATTGAAAAACACCAACAAATTCAAGAACAACGTCAACATTCAAGAAAACCAACAAATTCATCAACAAGCTCAACTTTCAAAAATACAAAAAAGTTCAAAAAATAACATTGATAACAGCAACAAATTCAACAACAACGTCAACATTGAAAATCACTAACAAATTCAACAACAAGCACAGCTTTCAAAAATACAAAAAGTTCAAAAAATAACATAGACAATCCCAACAAATTCAAACACAATCTTAACATTGATATACACCAACAAATTTAACAACAGCCTCAACAATTAAAATCAACAAAAAATTCAGCAAAAACATCAATATTGAAAATCACCAACAAATTCAACATCATCATCATTGCAAAAAACCAACAAATTCAATAATAACCTCAGCATTAAAAAACACCAATAAATTTAACAATAACCTTAACTTTTAAAAATACAAACAAGTTCAACAAAAGACATTGATAACACTAACAAATTCAACAACAACCTCAACAATGAAAAACTCCAACAAATTCAACAACAACCTCAACATTGAAAAACACCAACAAATTCAAAAACAAACTCAACATGGAAAAAACACCAACAACTTCAACAAACTCAACAATAAAAAACACCAAAAAATTCAACAACAACGGCAACATTGAAAATTACAAAAAAGTTCAAAAAATAACATTGATAAAGCCAACAAAATCAACAACAAACTCAATATTGAAAATCACCAACAAATTCAACAATATCAACATTGAAAATCACCAACAAATTCAACAACAACCTCAACATTTAAAAGAAGAGAAAAAGTTCAAAAAAAAGATTGATAACACCAACAAATTCAACGACCTCAATATTGAAAGACACCAACAAATTCAACAACAACCTCAATATTGAAAGTCACCACCAAATTCAACAACAACCTCAATATTGAAAGATACCAACAAATTCAACAACAACCTCAATATTGAAAGACACCAACAAATTCAACAACAACCTCAACATTGAAAAACACCAGCAATGTTAGCAACCTCAACAACGAAAAACAACAAAAAAATTCAACAACAACCTTAACATTGAAAAATACAGAAAAGTTCAAAAGTTATCATTGATAACACCAACAAATTCAACAACAAACTCATTATTTATAATCACCAACAAATTCATCAAAATCAACTTTGAAAAACACCAACAAATTCAACAACATCCCCAACATTGAGAAACACCAATAAATTCAACAACAACCTCAACTTTCAAAAATATAATAAATGTTAAAAAAATAACATTGATAACAGCAGCAAATTCAACAAAAACCTCAACATTGAAAAACAGCAACAAATTCAACTACAACCTCAACAATGAAAAACACCAACAAATTCAACAACAACCTCATCATTCAAAAATACCAACAAATTTAACAACAACCTCAACAATTAAAATCAACAAAAAATTCAACAGAAACCTCAATATTGAAAATCATCAACATATTCAACAACAACCTCAACTTTTAAAAGAAGAGAAAAAGTTAAAAAAAAACATTGATATCACCAACAAATTCACCGACCTCAATATTGAAAGACACCAACAAATTCAACAACAACCTCAATATTGAAAAACAGAAACATATTCAACAACAACCTCAACCTTTAAACGTACAAAAAAGTTCAAAAAAGATCTTTGCTAAAACCAAAAAGTTCAACAACAACCTCAAAATTGAAAATCACCCACAAATTCAGCAACCTCAACATTGAAAAACACCAATAAATTCAACAACAACCTGAACTTGAAAAAATACCAACAAGTTCAAGAAAAGACATTGATAACACCAACAAATTCAACAACAACCTCAACAATGAAAAACTCCAACAAATTCAACAACAACCTCAACATTGAAAAACACTAAAAAATTCAACAACAACCGCAACATTGAAAAATACAAAAAAGTTCAATAAATAACATTGATAATGCCAATAAATTCAACAACAAACTCAATATTGAGTATCACAAACAACTTCAACAATATCAACATTGAAAAACACAAACAAATTTAACAACATACCTCAGCATTGAAAAACACTAACAAATTCAACAACAACCTAAACATTGAAAAACACCTACAAATTCAACATCAACCTCAACATTGAAAAATGCAAAGAAGTTCAAAAAATAACATTGATAACATAAACAAATTCAACAACAACCTCAATATTGAAAACCATCAACAAATTCAACAAAAACCTCAACATTGAAAAATGCCAACAAATTCAACAGCAAACTCAACTTTAAAAAATACGAACAACTTCAACAAAAAAAAAATGATAACTCCAACAAATTTAACAAAAAACTCAATATTGGAAATCACCAACAAATTCAACAACATCAACATTGTAAAAAATCAACAAATTCAACAACAACTTCAACACTGAAAAACACCAACAAATTCAACAACAACCTCAACATTTAAAAGAAGAGAAAAAGTTCAAAAAAAAGATTGATAACACCAACAAATTCAACGACCTCAATATTGAAAGACACCAACAAATTCAACAACAACCTCAATATTGAAAGTCACCACCAAATTCAACAACAACCTCAATATTGAAAGATACCAACAAATTCAACAACAACCTCAATATTGAAAGACACCAACAAATTCAACAACAACCTCAACATTGAAAAACACCAGCAATGTTAGCAACCTCAACAACGAAAAACAACAAAAAAATTCAACAACAACCTTAACATTGAAAAATACAGAAAAGTTCAAAAGTTATCATTGATAACACCAACAAATTCAACAACAAACTCATTATTTATAATCACCAACAAATTCATCAAAATCAACTTTGAAAAACACCAACAAATTCAACAACATCCCCAACATTGAGAAACACCAATAAATTCAACAACAACCTCAACTTTCAAAAATATAATAAATGTTAAAAAATCACATTGATAACAGCAGCAAATTCAACAAAAACCTCAACATTGAAAAACAGCAACAAATTCAACTACAACCTCAACAATGAAAAACGCCAACAAATTCAACAACAACCTCATCATTCAAAAATACCAACAAATTTAACAACATCCTCAACAATTAAAATCAACAAAAAATTCAACAGAAACCTCAATATTGAAAATCATCAACATATTCAACAACAACCTCAACTTTTAAAAGAAGAGAAAAAGTTAAAAAAAAACATTGATATCACCAACAAATTCACCGACCTCAATATTGAAAGACACCAACAAATTCAACAACAACCTCAATATTGAAAAACAGAAACATATTCAACAACAACCTCAACCTTTAAACGTACAAAAAAGTTCAAAAAAGATCTTTGCTAAAACCAAAAAGTTCAACAACAACCTCAAAATTGAAAATCACCCACAAATTCAGCAACCTCAACATTGAAAAACACCAATAAATTCAAAAACAACCTGAACTTGAAAAAATACCAACAAGTTCAAGAAAAGACATTGATAACACCAACAAATTCAACAACAACCTCAACAATGAAAAACTCCAACAAATTCAACAACAACCTCAACATTGAAAAACACTAAAAAATTCAACAACAACCGCAACATTGAAAAATACAAAAAAGTTCAATAAATAACATTGATAATGCCAATAAATTCAACAACAAACTCAATATTGAATATCACAAACAACTTCAACAATATCAACATTGAAAAACACAAACAAATTTAACAACATACCTCAGCATTGAAAAACACTAACAAATTCAACAACAACCTAAACATTGAAAAACACCTACAAATTCAACATCAACCTCAACATTGAAAAATGCAAAGAAGTTCAAAAAATAACATTGATAACATAAACAAATTCAACAACAACCTCAATATTGAAAACCATCAACAAATTCAACAAAAACCTCAACATTGAAAAATGCCAACAAATTCAACAGCAAACTCAACTTTAAAAAATACGAACAACTTCAACAAAAAAAAAATGATAACTCCAACAAATTTAACAAAAAACTCAATATTGGAAATCACCAACAAATTCAACAACATCAACATTGTAAAAAATCAACAAATTCAACAACAACTTCAACATTGAAAAACACCAACAAATTCAACAAAAACCACAGCATTGAAAAACACCAACAAATTCAACAACAACCTCAACATTGAAAAATAGAAAAAAGATCAAAAAATAACGTTGATAACAGCAACAAATTCAACAACAACCTCAACGTTGAAAAATACCAACAAATTCAACAACAACCTCAACATTGAAAAATACAAAAAAGTTCAAAAGATAAGATTAATACTACCAACAAATTCAACAACAACCTCAATATTGAAAATCACCAAAAAAATTCAACATCAACCTCAAAATTGAAAAACACCAACAAATTCAACAACAACCCCAATATTGAAAGACACCAACAAGTTCAACAATGACCTCAACATTGAAAATCAGCAACAAATTCAACAACAACCTCAGCATTGAAAAACGCCAACAAATTCAACAACAAGCTCAACATTGAAAAACGCCAACAAATTCAACAACAACCTCAATATTGAAAATCACCAACAAATTCAACAACAAACTCAACATTGAAAACCACCAACAAATTCAACTACAATCTCAACTTTTAAAAGAAGAGAAAAAGTTCAAAAAAAACAGTGATAACACCTACAAATTCAACTACAACCTCAATATTGAAAGTCACCAACAAATGCAACAACAACCTCAACATTGAAAAATACCTACAAATTCAACAACAACCTCAGTATTGAAAGACACAAACAAATTCAACAGCAACCTCAACATTGAAAATCACCAACAAATTCAACAACAACCTCAACTTTTAAAAGAAGAGAAAAAGTGCAAAAAAACATTGATAACACCAACAAATTCAACAACAACCTCAACATTGAAAAATATTAAAAAAGTTCAAAAAATGACATTGAAATCCTCAAGAAAATCAACAAAAACTCAACATTGAAAAAAACCAACAAATTGAACAACAAGCTCAACAATGAAAACACCAAAAAATTCATCAACAACCTCAAGAATGAATAACACCAACAAATTCAACAACCTCAACATTGAAAAACACCAACAAATTCAACAACAACCTTATCATTTAAAACTACAAAAAAGTTCAAAAAAGAACATTGAAAAAACCAACAAATTCAACAACAACGTCAACGTTGAAAAACAGCAACAAATTCAAGAACACCCTCAACTTTTAAAAGAAGAGAAAAATTTCAAAAATTACATTGATAACACCAACAAATTAAACAACAAACTCAATATTGAAAATCACCAAGAAATTCAACAACATCAACATTGAAAAACACAAATAAGTTAAAAAAAAAATTCATAACACCAACAAATTTAACAACAACCTCAAAATTGAAAATCAACAACAAATTCAACGACCTCAGCTTTGAAAAACACCAACAAATTCAACAACAACCTCAAACTTGAAAAACAACAACAAATTCAACTACAACCTCAACTTTTAAAAGAACAGAAAAATTTCAAAAAAAAATTGATAACACCAACAAATTCAACAACAACCTCAACATTGAAAAATATAAAAAAGTTCAAAAAATAACATTGATAACACCAACAAAGTCAACAACAAATCTCAACATTGAAAAAAACCAACAAATTCAACAACAAGCTCAACATTGAAAAACACCAACAAATTCAACAACAACCTCAACTTTTAAAAGTACAAAAAAGTTAAAAATAAAACATTGATAACACCAACAAAATCAACAAATAAACTCAACATTGAAAAAAACTAACAAATTCAACAACAGTCTCAACATTGAAAAACAACAACAAATTGTAAAACAAACCTCAACTTATAAAAGAGGAGAAAAAGTTCAAAAAAACAATGACAACAACAACAAATTCAACAACAACCACAACATTGAAAAACACCAACAAATTAAACAACAACCGCGACGTTTAAAAGTACAAAAAAGATCAAAAAAGAACATTGATAAAACCAACAAATTCAACAACAACCTCAACATTGAAAAACACCTACAAATTCAACAACAACCTTTACTATGAAAAATACAAACAAGTTGAATAAAAAACATAGATAACACCAACAAGTTCAACAACAATTTCAACAATGAAAAAAACCAACATTTTCAACAACAACCTCAACTCTTAAAAGAGAAAAAGTTCAAAAAAAACATTGCTGACACCAACAAATTCAACAATAACCTCAATATTGAAAAATACAAAAAAGATCAAACAATAACTTTGATAACAATCTCAAAATTTAAAATCACCATCAAATTCAACAAGGACCACAACTTTGCAAATCACCAACAAATTCAACAACAACCTCAACATTTAAAAACAACAACAAATTCAACAACAACCTCAATATTGAAAATCACCAACAAATTCAACAAGAACCTCAACATTGAAAAACGCCGACAAATTCAACAACAACCTCAACATTGATAAATACAAAAAAGTTCAAAAAATAACATTGATAACACCAAATAATTCAACAACAACCTCAACAGTGAAAATCAACAGCAAATTCATATTGAATCTCAACATTGAAAAACGTCCACAAATTAAACAACAACCTCAACATTGAAAAATACAAAAAATACGAAAAATAACAGTGATAACACCAACAAATTCAACAACAACCTCAATATTGAAAGTCAGCAACAAATTCAACAACAACCTCAACATTGAAAAATACCAACAAATTCAACAACAACCTCAGTATTGTAAGACACAAATAAATTCAACTACAACCTCAACATTGAAAGTAACCAACAAATTCAATAACTTCAATATTGAAATTCACCAACAAATTCAACAACAACCTCAACATTGAAAAATGCCAACAAATCCAACACGAACCTCAAAATTGAAATTCACCTACAAATTCAACAACAACATAAACAATGAAAAAAACCAACAAATTCAACTACATCCTCAACTTTTAAAAATACAAACAAATTCAACAAAAAATTACATTGAAAACATCAACAAATTAATCAACAAACTCAATATTGAAAATCACCAACAAATTCAACAACATCAACATTGAAAAACACAAATAAGTTCAAAAAAAAATTCATAACACCAACAAATTTAACAACAAACTGAAAATTGAAAATCAACAACAAATTCAACGACCTCAACTTTGAAAAACACCATCAAATTCAACAACAACCTCAAAATTGACAAACACCAACAAATTCAACTACAACCTCAACATTTAAAAGAACAGAAAAAGTTCAAAAAAAAATTCATAACACCAACAAATTTAACAACAAACTGAAAATTGAAAATCAACAACAAATTCAACGACCTCAACTTTGAAAAACACCAACAAATTCAACAACAACCTCAAACTTGACAAACACCAACAAATTCAACTACAACCTCAACATTTAAAAGAACAGAAAAAGTTCAAAAAAAACATTGATAACACCAACAAATTCAACAACAAGCTCAACATTGATAAACACCAACAAATTCAACAACATCACTATTGAAAAACGCCAACAAATTCAACAACAACCTCAATATTGAAAATCACCAACAAATTCAACAAGAACCTCAACATTGAAAAACGCCGACAAATTCAACAACAACCTCAACATTGATAAATACAAAAAAGTTCAAAATACAACATTGATCACACCAAATAATTCATCAACAACCTCAACATTGAAAATCAACAGCAAATTCAAAAAGAATCTCAATGTTGAAAAACGTCAACAAATTAAACAACAACATCAACATTGAAAAATACAAAAAATACGAAAAATAACAGTGATAAAACCAACAAATTCGACAACAACTTCAATATTGAAAAACACAAACAAATTCATCAACAACCTCAATATTGAAATTAACCAACATATTTAACAACAATCTCAACATTGAAAATCACCAACAAATTCAACAACAACCTCAAACTTGAAAAACACAAACTAATTCAACAACAACCTCAACATTTAAAAGAAGATAAAATCTTCAAAAAAAAACATTGATAACACCAGCAAATTCAACAGAAACCTCAACATTGAAAAACACCAACAAATTCAACAACAACCTCAATATTGAAAATCATCAACAAATTCAACAACAACCTCAACATTGAAAAACACCGACAGATTCAGCAACAACCTCAACTTTTAAGAGAAGAGAAAAAGTTCAAAAAAACATTGATAACACCAACAAATTCAACAATAACCTCAACTTTGACAAACACCCACAAATTCAACAACAACCTCAATATTGAAAGTCACCATCAAATTCAACAACAACCTCAACATTGAAAAACGCCAACAAATTCAAAAACAACCTCAACATTGAAAAACGCCAACAAATTCAACAGCAAACTCAACATTGAAAAACGCCAACAAATTCAACAACAACTTCAACATTGAAAAACAACGACAAATTGTGCAACAACCTCAACTTATAAAAGAAGATAAAAAGTTCAAAAAACATTGATAACACCAACAAATTCAACAACAACCTCAACATTTAAAAAGTCAAACAAATTGAACAACAACCTCAACTTTTAAAAGAAGAGAAAAAGTTCAAAAAATCATTGAGAACACCAGCAAATTCAACAACAACCTCTATATTGAAAGTCACCAACAAATTCAACAACAACCTCAACATTGAAAAATAACAACAAATTCAACAACAACCACAGTATTGAAAGACACAAACAAATTCAACTACAAACTCAACATTGAAAATCACCAACAAATTCAATAACATCAATATTGAAAATCAACAACAAATTCAAAAAGAACCTCAACATTGAAAAACGCCAACAAATCCAACACGAACCTCAAAATTGAAAATCACCTACAAATTCAGCAACAACCTAAACATTGAAAAAAACCAACAAATTCAACAACAACCTCTACTTTTAAAAGAAGAGAAAAAGTTCAAAAAAAATATTGATAACATCAACAAATTCAACAACAACTTCAACATTGAAAAATATAAAAAAGTTCAAAAAATAACGTTGATAACACCAACAAAATCAACAAAAAAACTCAACATTGAAAAATACCAACAAATTCAACAACAACCTCAACATTGAAAAATACAAAAAAGTTCAACAACAACCTCAAAATTGATAAACACCAACAAATTCAAAAACAACCCCAATATTGAAAGACACCAACAAGTTCAACAACAACCTCAACATTGAAAATCAGCAACAAATTCAACAACAACCTAAACATTGAAAAACGCCAACAAATTCAAGTACATCCTCGATATTGAAAATCACCAACAAATTCAACATCAACCTCCACATTGAAAAACACTAACAAATTCAAAAACAAGCTCAACATTGAAAAACACAAACAAATTCAACAACAACCTCAACTATTAAAAGAAGAGAAAAAGTTCAATAAAAACATTGATAACACCAAGTAATTCAACAACAACCTCAACATTGAAAGACGCCAAAAAATTCAATACCAACCTCAATATTGAAAGACACCAACAAATTCAACAACAACTTCAACATTGAAAATCTGCCACAAATTCAACAACATCAATATTGAAAATCACCAACCAATTCAACAACAACCTCAGCATTGAAAATCACCAACAAATTCAACAACAACCTCAACAATGAAAAATACCAACAAATTCAACAACCTCAACATTGAGAAAAACCAACATATTCAACAACAACCTCAACATTTAAAATGACCAACAAATTCAACAACTTCAATATTGAAAATCACCAACAAATTCAACAACAACATCAACATTGAAAAACATCAAAAATTCAACATGAACCTCAATATTGAAAATCACCAACAAATTCATCAAAAAGCGCAACATTGTAAAAAACCAACAAATTCAACAGCAACCTCAACAATGAAAATCAGCAACAAATTCAACAACAACCTCAACAATGAAAAACACAAAAAATTCAACAACCGCAACATGGAAAAATACTAACAAATTCAACAACAACCTCAACTTTTAAAAGAAGAGAAAAAGTTCAAAAAAAACATGGATAACAACAACAAATTAAACAACAACCTCAACATTAACTTATACAAAAAAGTTCAAAAAATAACATTGATAATATCAACAAATTCAACAACAACCTCAACATTGAAAAATATAAAAAAAGTTCAAAAAATAACATTGATAACACAAAATCAACAAAAAAACTCAACATTGAAAAATACCAACAAATTCAACAACAACCTCAACATTGAAAAATACAAAAATGTTCAAAAGATAACATTGATAGTACCAATAAATTCAACAACAACCTCAATATTGAAAATCACCAAAAAATTCAACAACAACCTCAAAATTGAAAAACATCAACAAATTCAAGAACAACCCCAATATTGAAAGACACCAACAAGTTCAACAACGACCTCAACATTGAAAATCAAAAATAAATTCAACAACAACCTCAACATTGAAAAAGACCAATAAAATCAACAACAACCTCAACATGGAAAAAAACCAACAAATTCAAAAACAAACTCAACATTGAAAAACGACAACAAATTCAACAACAACCTCAACATTGAAAAACACCAACAAATTTAACAACAACCTCAACAGTGAAAAACACAAACAAATTCAACATCAACCTCAACACTGAAAGACACCAAAAAAATCAACAACAACCTCAACATTGAAAAAAAACATAAAATTTCAAGAACTAGCTCAACATTGAAAAACACCAAAAAATTCAACAACAACCTCAACTTTTAAAAGAGTAAAGGTTCAAAAATAACATTGATAACTCCAAGAAATTCAACAACAAACTCAACATTGAAAAACGCCAACTTATTCAACATCAACTTCAACATTGAAAAACAACAACAAATTGTACAACAAACTCAACTTATAAACGAAGATAAAAAGTTAAAAAAACATTGATAACACCAACAAATTCAACAACAACCTCAACATTTAAAAAGTCCAACAAATTGAACAACAACCTCAACTTTTAAAAGAAGAGAAAAAGTTCAAAAAAGCATTGAGAACACCAGCAAATTCAACAACAACCTCAAGATTGAAAGTCACCAACAAATTCAACAACAACCTCAACATTGAAAAATAACAACAAATTCAACAACAACCTCAATATTGAAAGACACAAACAAATTCAACTACAACCTCAACATTGAAAAATACAAAAAAGTTCAAAGATAACATTAATACTACCAACAAATTCAACAACAAACTCAATATTGAAAATCACCAAAAAATTCAACAACAACCTCAAAATTGAAAAACACCAACAAATTCAACAACAACCCCAATATTGAAAGACACCAACAAGTTCAACAACGACCTCAACATTGAAAAACACTAACAAATTCAAAAACAACCTCAACATTGAAAAAAACTTACAAGTTGAACAACAAGCTCAACATTGAAAAACACCAACAAATTCAACAACAACCTCAACTTTTAAAAGAAGAGAAAAAGTTCACTAAAAACATTGATAACACCAAGTAATTCAACAACAACCTCAACATTGAAAGACGCCAACAAATTCAATTGCAACCTCAATATCGAAGGACACCAACAAATTCAACAACAACTTCAACATTGAAAATCAGCAACAAATTCAACAACATCAATATTGAAAATCACCAACAAATTCAACAACAACCTCAACATTGAAAAATACAAAAAAGTTCAAATAATAACATTGATAACAGCAACAAATTCAACAACAACCTCAACATTGAAAAACAGCAACAAATTCAACAAGAACCTCAACAATTAAAAATACCAACAAACTCAACAACCTCAACATTGAACAACACCAACAAATTCATCAACTACCTCAACATTGAAAAAAATCAACAAATTCAACAACAATCTCAAGTTTCAAAAATACTAAAAAGGTCAAAAAATAACATTGATAACACCAAAAATTAAACAACAACCTCAACATTGAAAAAGAGCAACAAATTCGACAAGAACCTCAACAATCAAAAAAACCAAAAAATTCAACAACAGCCTCAACATTGGAAAATACCAACAAATTCAACAACAACCTCAACTTTTAAAAGAAGAGAAAAAGTTCAAAAAGAACATTGATAACACCAACAAATTCAATAACAACCTCAACATTGAAAAACGGCAACAAATTGAACAACAACCTCAATACTGAAAATCACCAACAAATTCAACAACAACCTCAACATTGAAAAACACAAACAAATTCAACAACAACCTCAACATTGAAAAAAACCAACAAATTCAACAACAATCTCAACTTTCAAATATACAAAAAAGTTCAAAAAATAACATTGATAACACTAACAAATTCAACAACAACCTCAACCTTGAAAAACAGCAACAAATAAAACAACAACCTCAACAATCAAAAACACCAACAAATTCAACAACAAACTTAACATTGAAAGACAACAACAAATTCAAGAAGAACCTCAACATTGAAAAACACAAATAAAATTCAAAAACAACCACAATATTGAAAAAGACAAACAAATTCAACAAAAACCTCAATATTGAAAGACAACAACAAATTCAAGAAGAACCTCAACATTGAAAAACACAAATAAAATTCAAAAACAACCACAATATTGAAAATCATCAATAAATTCAACAACAACCTCAACATTGAAAAACACTAACAAATTCAACACACCCTCAACTTTTAAAAGAAGAGAAAACGTTCAAAAAAATCATTGATAACACCAACAAATACAAAAAGAACCTCAACATTGAAAAACACCATCAAATTCAACAACAACCTCAACATTGAAAGACACCAACAAATTCAACAACAACCTCAACATTAAAAATCACCAACAAATTCAACAGCAACCACAACATTGAAAAATGCCAACAAATTCAACAAGAACCTCAATATTGAAAATCACCAACAAATTCAACAACCTCAACATTGAACAACACCAACAAATTCATCAACAACATCAACATTGAAAAAAATCAACAAATTCTACAACAATCTCAACTTTCAAAAATACAAAAAAGGTCAAAAAATAACATTGATAACACCATTAATTCAACAACAATCTCAATATTGAAAATCACCTACAAATTCAACAACAACCTCAACATTGAAAAAGAGCAGCAAATTCAACAACAACCTCAACTTTTAAAAGAAGAGAAAAAGGTCAAAAAAAACATGGAGAACAGCAACAAATTAAACAACAACCTCAACATTAAATAATGCAAAAACGTTCAAAAAATAACTGATAATATCAACAAATTCAACAACAACCTCAACATTGAAAAATACAAAAAGTTAAAAAATAGCATTGATAACAACAGTGAATTCAACATCAAACTCAACATTGAAAAAGACCAATAAAATCAACAACAACCTCAACATGGAAAAAAAACAACAAATTCAAAAACAAACGCAACACTGAAAAACGACAACAAATTCAACAACAACCTCAAATTTGAAAAACGCAAACAAATTTAACAACAACCTCAACAGTGAAAAACACCAACAAACTCAACATCAAGCTCAACATTGAAAATCACCAACAAATTCAACAACATCCATATTGAAAATCACCAACAAATTCAACAACAACCTCAATATTGAAAAACACCAACAAATTCAACAACAACCTCAACATTGAAAAACACCAACAAATTCAACAACAACCTCAACTTTTAAAAGAAGAGAAAAAGTTCAAAAAAACATTGATAACACCAACAAATTCAACAATAATCTCAACATTGACAAACACCTACAAATTCAACAACATACTCAATATTGAAAGTCACCAACAAATTCAACAACAACCTCAACATTGAAAAATACCAACAAATTCAACAACAACCTCAGTATTGAAAGACACAAACAAATTCAACAACAACCTCAACATTGAAAATAACCAACACATTCAATAACTTCAATATTGAAATTCACCAACAAATTCAACAACAACCTCAACATTGAAAAATGCCAACAAATCCAACACGAACTCAAAATTGAAAATCACCTACAAATTCAACAACAACCTAAACATTGAAAAAAACCAAGAAGTTCAACTACAACCTCAACTTTTAAAAGAAGAGAAAAAGTTCAAAAAAAAAACATTGATAACACCAACAAATTCAACAACAACCTCAACATTGAAAAATATAAAAAACTTCAAAAAATAACATTGATAACACCAACAAAATCAACAAAAAAACTCAACATTGAAAAAAACCAACAAATACAACAACAAGCTCAACATTGTAAAACACCAACAATTTCAACAACAACCTCAACTTTTAAAAGTACAAAAAAGTTTTAAAAAAAACATTGATAACGGCAACAAAGTCAACAAATAAACTCAACATTGAAATAAACCAACAAATTCAACAACAGCCTCAACATTGAAAAACGCCAACAAATTCAAGAACAACCTCATTATTGAAGTCAACAACAAATTCAATAACAAGCTCAACATGGAAAAACACCAACAAATTCTACAACAAAATCAAATATTAAAAGTACAAAAAAAGTTAAAAAAAAACATTGATAACACCTACAAATTCAACAACAGACTCAGCATTGAAAAACGCCAACAAAGTCAAGAACAACCTCAATATTGAAAGTCAACAACAAATTCAACAACAACCTCAACATTGAAAAACGCCAACAAATTCAACATCAACTTCAACATTGAAAAACAACATTAAATTGTACAACAACCTCAACTTATAAAAGAGAAAAAGTTCAAAAAAACATTGATAACACCAACAAATTCTACAAAAATCTCAACATTGAAAAACAACAACAACCTCAACATTGAAAAATACAAAAAAGTTCAAATAATAACATTGATAACAGCAACAAATTCAACAACAACCTCAACATTGAAAAACAGCAACAAATTCAACAAGAACCTCAACAATTAAAAATACCAACAAACTCAACAACCTCAACATTGAACAACACCAACAAATTCATCAACTACCTCAACATTGAAAAAAATCAACAAATTCAACAACAATCTCAAGTTTCAAAAATACTAAAAAGGTCAAAAAATAACATTGATAACACCAAAAATTAAACAACAACCTCAACATTGAAAAAGAGCAACAAATTCGACAAGAACCTCAACAATCAAAAAAACCAAAAAATTCAACAACAGCCTCAACATTGGAAAATACCAACAAATTCAACAACAACCTCAACTTTTAAAAGAAGAGAAAAAGTTCAAAAAGAACATTGATAACACCAACAAATTCAATAACAACCTCAACATTGAAAAACGGCAACAAATTGAACAACAACCTCAATACTGAAAATCACCAACAAATTCAACAACAACCTCAACATTGAAAAACACAAACAAATTCAACAACAACCTCAACATTGAAAAAAACCAACAAATTCAACAACAATCTCAACTTTCAAATATACAAAAAAGTTCAAAAAATAACATTGATAACACTAACAAATTCAACAACAACCTCAACCTTGAAAAACAGCAACAAATAAAACAACAACCTCAACAATCAAAAACACCAACAAATTCAACAACAAACTTAACATTGAAAGACAACAACAAATTCAAGAAGAACCTCAACATTGAAAAACACAAATAAAATTCAAAAACAACCACAATATTGAAAAAGACAAACAAATTCAACAAAAACCTCAATATTGAAAGACAACAACAAATTCAAGAAGAACCTCAACATTGAAAAACACAAATAAAATTCAAAAACAACCACAATATTGAAAATCATCAATAAATTCAACAACAACCTCAACATTGAAAAACACTAACAAATTCAACACACCCTCAACTTTTAAAAGAAGAGAAAACGTTCAAAAAAATCATTGATAACACCAACAAATACAAAAAGAACCTCAACATTGAAAAACACCATCAAATTCAACAACAACCTCAACATTGAAAGACACCAACAAATTCAACAACAACCTCAACATTAAAAATCACCAACAAATTCAACAGCAACCACAACATTGAAAAATGCCAACAAATTCAACAAGAACCTCAATATTGAAAATCACCAACAAATTCAACAACCTCAACATTGAACAACACCAACAAATTCATCAACAACATCAACATTGAAAAAAATCAACAAATTCTACAACAATCTCAACTTTCAAAAATACAAAAAAGGTCAAAAAATAACATTGATAACACCATTAATTCAACAACAATCTCAATATTGAAAATCACCTACAAATTCAACAACAACCTCAACATTGAAAAAGAGCAGCAAATTCAACAACAACCTCAACTTTTAAAAGAAGAGAAAAAGGTCAAAAAAAACATGGAGAACAGCAACAAATTAAACAACAACCTCAACATTAAATAATGCAAAAACGTTCAAAAAATAACTGATAATATCAACAAATTCAACAACAACCTCAACATTGAAAAATACAAAAAGTTAAAAAATAGCATTGATAACAACAGTGAATTCAACATCAAACTCAACATTGAAAAAGACCAATAAAATCAACAACAACCTCAACATGGAAAAAAAACAACAAATTCAAAAACAAACGCAACACTGAAAAACGACAACAAATTCAACAACAACCTCAAATTTGAAAAACGCAAACAAATTTAACAACAACCTCAACAGTGAAAAACACCAACAAACTCAACATCAAGCTCAACATTGAAAATCACCAACAAATTCAACAACATCCATATTGAAAATCACCAACAAATTCAACAACAACCTCAATATTGAAAAACACCAACAAATTCAACAACAACCTCAACATTGAAAAACACCAACAAATTCAACAACAACCTCAACTTTTAAAAGAAGAGAAAAAGTTCAAAAAAACATTGATAACACCAACAAATTCAACAATAATCTCAACATTGACAAACACCTACAAATTCAACAACATACTCAATATTGAAAGTCACCAACAAATTCAACAACAACCTCAACATTGAAAAATACCAACAAATTCAACAACAACCTCAGTATTGAAAGACACAAACAAATTCAACAACAACCTCAACATTGAAAATAACCAACACATTCAATAACTTCAATATTGAAATTCACCAACAAATTCAACAACAACCTCAACATTGAAAAATGCCAACAAATCCAACACGAACTCAAAATTGAAAATCACCTACAAATTCAACAACAACCTAAACATTGAAAAAAACCAAGAAGTTCAACTACAACCTCAACTTTTAAAAGAAGAGAAAAAGTTCAAAAAAAAAACATTGATAACACCAACAAATTCAACAACAACCTCAACATTGAAAAATATAAAAAACTTCAAAAAATAACATTGATAACACCAACAAAATCAACAAAAAAACTCAACATTGAAAAAAACCAACAAATACAACAACAAGCTCAACATTGTAAAACACCAACAATTTCAACAACAACCTCAACTTTTAAAAGTACAAAAAAGTTTTAAAAAAAACATTGATAACGGCAACAAAGTCAACAAATAAACTCAACATTGAAATAAACCAACAAATTCAACAACAGCCTCAACATTGAAAAACGCCAACAAATTCAAGAACAACCTCATTATTGAAGTCAACAACAAATTCAATAACAAGCTCAACATGGAAAAACACCAACAAATTCTACAACAAAATCAAATATTAAAAGTACAAAAAAAGTTAAAAAAAAACATTGATAACACCTACAAATTCAACAACAGACTCAGCATTGAAAAACGCCAACAAAGTCAAGAACAACCTCAATATTGAAAGTCAACAACAAATTCAACAACAACCTCAACATTGAAAAACGCCAACAAATTCAACATCAACTTCAACATTGAAAAACAACATTAAATTGTACAACAACCTCAACTTATAAAAGAGAAAAAGTTCAAAAAAACATTGATAACACCAACAAATTCTACAAAAATCTCAACATTGAAAAACAACAACAACCTCAACATTTAAAAGTACAAAAAAGTTCAAAAAAGAACATTGATAAAACCAACAAATTAAACAACTACCTCAACATTGAAAACCACCAACCAATTCAACAACAACCTTTACTTTGAAAAATACAAACAGGTTCAATAAAAAACATAGATAACACCAACAAATTCAACAACAATCTCAACAATGAAAAACACCAACAAATTCAACAACAGCCTCAACTTTTAAAAGTGAAAAAGTTCAAAAAAAACATTGATAACACCAACAAATTCAACAATAACCTCAATATTGACAAATACAAAAAAGTTCAAAAAATAACAATGTTAACACCAACAAATTCAAAAACAACCTCAACATTGAAAACTACAAAAAGTTCTAAAATAACATTGATAACAATCTCAACATTGAAAATGACCAACAAATTCAACAAGGACCACAACTTTGAAAAACACCAACAAATTCAACAACAAGCTCAACATTGAAAATCACGAACAAATTCAACAACATCGATATTGAAAATCACCAACAAATTCAACAACAACCTCAACATTGAAAATCACCAACAAATTCAACAACAACCTCAAACTTGAAATACTCAAACTAATTCAACAACAACCTCAACACTTAAAAGAAGATAAAAATTTCAAAAAAAAACATTGACAACACCAGCAAATTCAACAGAAACCACAACATTGAAAAAGACAAACAAATTCAACAACAACCTCAATATTGAAAGACACCAACAAATTCAAGAAGAACCTCAACAATGAAAAACACAAATAAAATTCAAAAACAACCTCAATATTGAAAATCATCAACAAATTCAACAACAACCTCAACATTGAAAAACACCAACAAATTCAACAACAACCTCAACTTTTAAAAGAAGAGAAAAAGTTCAAAAAAACATTGATGCCACCTTCAAATTCAACAACAACCTCAATATTGAAAGTCACCAAACAAATTCAACAACAACCTCAACATTGAAAATTACCAACAAATTCAACAACAACCTCAGTATTGAAAGACACAAACAAATTCAACAACAACCTCAACATTGAAAATCACCAACAAATTCAATAACTTCAATATTGAAAATCACCAACACATTCAACAACAACCTCAACATTGAAAAACGCCAACAAATTCAACTACAACCTCAACTTTTAAAAGAAGAGAAAAAGTTCAAAAAAAACATTGATAACACCAACAAATTCAACAACAACCTCAACATTGAAAAGTATAAAAAAGTTCAAAAACTGACATTGAAATCCTCAACAAAATCAACAAAAAATAAAATTGAAAAAAACCAACAAATTGAACATCAAGCTCAACAATGAAAACACCAAAAAATTCAGCAACCAGCTCAACAATGAAAACACCAAAAAATTCAACAAAAACCTCAACATTGAAAAACACCAACAAATTCAACAACAATCTCAACTTTAAATAGTACTAAAAAGTTTTTTAAAAAACATTGATAACAACAACAAATTCAACAACAACCTCAATATTGAAAATCACCAACAATTTCAACAACCTCAAAATTGAAAAACACCACCAAATTCAACAACAACATCAACTTTTAAAAGTACAAAAAAGTTTTTTAAAAAACATTGATAACACCAACAAGTTAAACAACAACCTCAACATTGAAAAACACCAACAAATACAACAACAACCTCATCATTTAAAACTACAAAAAAGTTCAAAAAAGAACATTGATAAAACCAACAAATTCAACAACAACCTCTATATTGAAAGTCACAAACAAAAGCAACAACAACTTCAATATTAAAAAACACCAACAAATTCAACAACAACCTCAACATTGAAAATCAGCAACAAATTCAACAACAACCGCAACATTGAAAAAAACCAACAAATTCAACAACAAGCTCAACTTTCAAAAATAAAAAAAATTTCAAAAAATAACATTGATAACACCAGCAAATTCAACAGGAACCTCAAAATTGTAAAACACCAACAAATTCAACAACAACCTCAATATTGAAAGTCACCAACAAATTCAACAACAAGCTCAACATTGAAAAACACCAACAAATTCAACAACATCCATATTGAAAATCACCAACAAATTCAACAACAACCTCAACATTGAAAAACAACAACAAATTCAACAACAACCTCAATATTGAAAATCACCAACACTTTCAACAACCTCAAAATTGTAAAACACCAACAAATTCAACAACAACCTCAATATTGAAAGTCACCAACAAATTCAACAACAAGCTCAACATTGAAAATCACCAACAAATTCAACAACATCCAAATTGAAAATCACCAACAAATTCAACAACAACCTCAATATTGAAAAACACCAACAAATTCAACAACAACCTCAACATTGAAAAACACCAACAAATTCAACAACAACCTCAACTTTTAAAAGAAGAGAAAAAGTTCAAAAAAACATTGATAACACCAACAAATTCAACAATAATCTCAACATTGACAAACACCTACAAATTCAACAACATACTCAATATTGAAAGTCACCAACAAATTCAACAACAACCTCAACATTGAAAAATACCAACAAATTCAACAACAACCTCAGTATTGAAAGACACAAACAAATTCAACAACAACCTCAACATTGAAAATAACCAACACATTCAATAACTTCAATATTGAAATTCACCAACAAATTCAACAACAACCTCAACATTGAAAAATGTCAACAAATCCAACACGAACTCAAAATTGAAAATCACCTACAAATTCAACAACAACCTAAACATTGAAAAAAACCAAGAAGTTCAACTACAACCTCAACTTTTAAAAGAAGAGAAAAAATTCAAAAAAAAAAACATTGATAACACCAACAAATTCAACAACAACCTCAACATTGAAAAATATAAAAAACTTCAAAAAATAACATTGATAACACCAACAAAATCAACAAAAAAACTCAACATTGAAAAAAACCAACAAATACAACAACAAGCTCAACATTGTAAAACACCAACAATTTCAACAACAACCTCAACTTTTAAAAGTACAAAAAAGTTAAAAAAAAAAACATTGATAACAGCAACAAAGTCAACAAATAAACTCAACATTGAAAAAAACCAACAAATTCAACAACAGCCTCAACATTGAAAAACGCCAGCAAATTCAGGAACAACCTCATTATTGAAGTCAACAACAAATTCAATAACAAGCTCAACATGGAAAAACACCAACAAATTCTACAACAAAATCAAATATTAAAAGTACAAAAAAAGTTAAAAAAAAACATTGATAACACCTACAAATTCAACAACAGACTCAGCATTGAAAAACGCCAACAAAGTCAAGAACAACCTCAATATTGAAAGTCAACAACAAATTCAACAACAACCTCAACATTGAAAAACGCCAACAAATTCAACAACAACCTCAACATTGAAAAACGCCAACAAATTCAACATCAACTTCAACATTGAAAAACAACATTAAATTGTACAACAACCTCAACTTATAAAAGAGAAAAAGTTCAAAAAAACATTGATAACACCAACAAATTCTACAAAAATCTCAACATTGAAAAACAACAACAACCTCAACATTTAAAAGTACAAAAAAGTTCAAAAAAGAACATTGATAAAACCAACAAATTAAACAACTACCTCAACATTGAAAACCACCAACCAATTCAACAACAACCTTTACTTTGAAAAATACAAACAGGTTCAATAAAAAACATAGATAACACCAACAAATTCAACAACAATCTCAACAATGAAAAACACCAACAAATTCAACAACAGCCTCAACTTTTAAAAGTGAAAAAGTTCAAAAAAAACATTGATAACACCAACAAATTCAACAATAACCTCAATATTGACAAATACAAAAAAGTTCAAAAAATAACAATGTTAACACCAACAAATTCAAAAACAACCTCAACATTGAAAACTACAAAAAGTTCTAAAATAACATTGATAACAATCTCAACATTGAAAATGACCAACAAATTCAACAAGGACCACAACTTTGAAAAACACCAACAAATTCAACAACAAGCTCAACATTGAAAATCACGAACAAATTCAACAACATCAATATTGAAAATCACCAACAAATTCAACAACAACCTCAACATTGAAAAACACCAACAAATTCAACAACAACCTCAAACTTGAAATACTCAAACTAATTCAACAACAACCTCAACACTTAAAAGAAGATAAAAATTTCAAAAAAAAACATTGACAACACCAGCAAATTCAACAGAAACCACAACATTGAAAAAGACAAACAAATTCAACAACAACCTCAATATTGAAAGACACCAACAAATTCAAGAAGAACCTCAACAATGAAAAACACAAATAAAATTCAAAAACAACCTCAATATTGAAAATCATCAACAAATTCAACAACAACCTCAACATTGAAAAACACCAACAAATTCAACAACAACCTCAACTTTTAAAAGAAGAGAAAAAGTTCAAAAAAACATTGATGCCACCTTCAAATTCAACAACAACCTCAATATTGAAAGTCACCAAACAAATTCAACAACAACCTCAACATTGAAAAATACCAACAAATTCAACAACAACCTCAGTATTGAAAGACACAAACAAATTCAACAACAACCTCAACATTGAAAATCACCAACAAATTCAATAACTTCAATATTGAAAATCACCAACACATTCAACAACAACCTCAACATTGAAAAACGCCAACAAATTCAACTACAACCTCAACTTTTAAAAGAAGAGAAAAAGTTCAAAAAAAACATTGATAACACCAACAAATTCAACAACAACCTCAACATTGAAAAGTATAAAAAAGTTCAAAAACTGACATTGAAATCCTCAACAAAATCAACAAAAAATAAAATTGAAAAAAACCAACAAATTGAACATCAAGCTCAACAATGAAAACACCAAAAAATTCAGCAACCAGCTCAACAATGAAAACACCAAAAAATTCAACAAAAACCTCAACATTGAAAAACACCAACAAATTCAACAACAATCTCAACTTTAAATAGTACTAAAAAGTTTTTTAAAAAACATTGATAACAACAACAAATTCAACAACAACCTCAATATTGAAAATCACCAACAATTTCAACAACCTCAAAATTGAAAAACACCACCAAATTCAACAACAACATCAACTTTTAAAAGTACAAAAAAGTTTTTTAAAAAACATTGATAACACCAAGAAGTTAAACAACAACCTCAACATTGAAAAACACCAACAAATACAACAACAACCTCATCATTTAAAACTACAAAAAAGTTCAAAAAAGAACATTGATAAAACCAACAAATTCAACAACAACCTCTATATTGAAAGTCACAAACAAAAGCAACAACAACCTCAATATTGAAAAACACCAACAAATTCAACAACAAGCTCAACATTGAAAATCACCAACAAATTCAACAACATCCATATTGAAAATCACCAACAAATTCAACAACAACCTCAATATTGAAAAACAACAACAAATTCAACAACAACCTCAATATTGAAAATCACCAACACTTTCAACAACCTCAAAATTGTAAAACACCAACAAATTCAACAACAACCTCAATATTGAAAGTCACCAACAAATTCAACAACAAGCTCAACATTGAAAATCACCAACAAATTCAACAACATCCATATTGAAAATCACCAACAAATTCAACAACAACCTCAATATTGAAAAACACCAACAAATTCAACAACAACCTCAACATTGAAAAACACCAACAAATTCAACAACAACCTCAACTTTTAAAAGAAGAGAAAAAGTTCAAAAAAACATTGATAACACCAACAAATTCAACAATAATCTCAACATTGACAAACACCTACAAATTCAACAACATACTCAATATTGAAAGTCACCAACAAATTCAACAACAACCTCAACATTGAAAAATTCCAACAAATTCAACAACAACCTCAGTATTGAAAGACACAAACAAATTCAACAACAACCTCAACATTGAAAATAACCAACACATTCAATAACTTCAATATTGAAATTCACCAACAAATTCAACAACAACCTCAACATTGAAAAATGCCAACAAATCCAACACAAACTGAAAATTGAAAATCACCTACAAATTCAACAACAACCTAAACATTGAAAAAAACCAAGAAATTCAACTACAACCTCAACTTTTAAAAGAAGAGAAAAAGTTCAAAAAAAAACATTGATAACACCAACAAATTCAACAACAACCTCAACATTGAAAAATATAAAAAACTTCAAAAAATAACATTGATAACACCAACAAAATCAACAAAAAAACTCAACATTGAAAAAAACCAACAAATTCAACAACAAGCTCAACATTGTAAAACACCAACAATTTCAACAACAACCTCAACTTTTAAAAGCACAAAAAAGTTAAAAAAAAAACATTGATAACAGCAACAAAGTCAACAAATAAACTCAACATTGAAAAAAACCAACAAATTCAACAACAGCCTCAACATTGAAAAACGCCAGCAAATTCAAGAACAACCTCATTATTGAAGTCAACAACAAATTCAATAACAAGCTCAACATGGAAAAACACCAACAAATTCTACAACAAAATCAAATTTTAAAAGTACAAAAAAAGTTAAAAAAAAACATTGATAACACCTACAAATTCAACAACAGACTCAGCATTGAAAAACGCCAACAAAGTCAAGAACAACCTCAATATTGAAAGTCAACAACAAATTCAACAACAACCTCAACATTGAAAAACGCCAACAAATTCAACAACAACCTCAACATTGAAAAACGCCAACAAATTCAACATGAACTTCAACATTGAAAAACAACATTAAATTGTACAACAACCTCAACTTATAAAAGAGAAAAAGTTCATAAAAACATTGATAACACCAACAAATTCTACAAAAATCTCAACATTGAAAAACAACAACAACCTCAACATTTAAAAGTACAAAAAAGTTCAAAAAAGAACATTGATAAAACCAACAAATTAAACAACTACCTCAACATTGAAAACCACCAACCAATTCAACAACAACCTTTACTTTGAAAAATACAAACAGGTTCAATAAAAAACATAGATAACAGCAACAAATTCAACAACAATCTCAACAATGAAAAACACCAACAAATTCAACAACAGCCTCAACTTTTAAAAGTGAAAAAGTTCAAAAAAAACATTGATAACACCAACAAATTCAACAATAACCTCAATATTGACAAATACAAAAAAGTTCAAAAAATAACAATGTTAACACCAACAAATTCAAAAACAACCTCAACATTGAAAACTACAAAAAGATCTAAAATAACATTGATAACAATCTCAACATTGAAAATGACCAACAAATTCAACAAGGACCACAACTTTGAAAAACACCAACAAATTCAACAACAAGCTCAACATTGAAAATCACGAACAAATTCAACAACATCAATATTGAAAATCACCAACAAATTCAACAACAACCTCAACATTGAAAAACACCAACAAATTCAACAACAACCTCAAACTTGAAATACTCAAACTAATTCAACAACAACCTCAACACTTAAAAGAAGATAAAAATTTCAAAAAAAAACATTGACAACACCAGCAAATTCAACAGAAACCACAACATTGGAAAAGACAAACAAATTCAACAACAACCTCAATATTGAAAGACACCAACAAATTCAAGAAGAACCTCAACAATGAAAAACACAAATAAAATTCAAAAACAACCTCAATATTGAAAATCATCAACAAATTCAACAACAACCTCAACATTGAAAAACACCAACAAATTCAACAACAACCTCAACTTTTAAAAGAAGAGAAAAAGTTCAAAAAAACATTGATGCCACCTTCAAATTCAACAACAACCTCAATATTGAAAGTCACCAAACAAATTCAACAACAACCTCAACATTGAAAAATACCAACAAATTCAACAACAACCTCAGTATTGAAAGACACAAACAAATTCAACAACAACCTCAACATTGAAAATCACCAACAAATTCAATAACTTCAATATTGAAAATCACCAACACATTCAACAACAACCTCAACATTGAAAAACGCCAACAAATTCAACTACAACCTCAACTTTTAAAAGAAGAGAAAAAGTTCAAAAAAAACATTGATAACACCAACAAATTCAACAACAACCTCAACATTGAAAAGTATAAAAAAGTTCAAAAACTGACATTGAAATCCTCAACAAAATCAACAAAAAATAAAATTGAAAAAAACCAACAAATTGAACATCAAGCTCAACAATGAAAACACCAAAAAATTCAGCAACCAGCTCAACAATGAAAACACCAAAAAATTCAACAAAAACCTCAACATTGAAAAACACCAACAAATTCAACAACAATCTCAACTTTAAATAGTACTAAAAAGTTTTTTAAAAAACATTGATAACAACAACAAATTCAACAACAACCTCAATATTGAAAATCACCAACAATTTCAACAACCTCAAAATTGAAAAACACCACCAAATTCAACAACAACATCAACTTTTAAAAGTACAAAAAAGTTTTTTAAAAAACATTGATAACACCAACAAGTTAAACAACAACCTCAACATTGAAAAACACCAACAAATACAACAACAACCTCATCATTTAAAACTACAAAAAAGTTCAAAAAAGAACATTGATAAAACCAACAAATTCAACAACAACCTCTATATTGAAAGTCACAAACAAAAGCAACAACATCCTCAATATTGAAAAACACCAACAAATTCAACAACAAGCTCAACATTGAAAATCAACAACAAATTCAACAACAACCTCAATATTGAAAATCACCAACACTTTCAACAACCTCAAAATTGTAAAACACCAACAAATTCAACAACAACCTCAATATTGAAAGTCAGCAACAAATTCAACAACAAGCTCAACATTGAAAATCACCAACAAATTCAACAACATCCATATTGAAAATCACCAACAAATTCAACAACAACCTCAATATTGAAAAACACCAACAAATTCAACAACAACCTCAACATTGAAAAACACCAACAAATTCAACAACAACCTCAACTTTTAAAAGAAGAGAAAAAGTTCAAAAAAACATTGATAACACCAACAAATTCAACAATAATCTCAACATTGACAAACACCTACAAATTCAACAACATACTCAATATTGAAAGTCACTAACAAATTCAACAACAACCTCAACATTGAAAAATACCAACAAATTCAACAACAACCTCAGTATTGAAAGACACAAACAAATTCAACAACAACCTCAACATTGAAAATAACCAACACATTCAATAACTTCAATATTGAAATTCACCAACAAATTCAACAACAACCTCAACATTGAAAAATGCCAACAAATCCAACACGAACTCAAAATTGAAAATCACCTACAAATTCAACAACAACCTAAACATTGAAAAAAACCAAGAAATTCAACTACAACCTCAACTTTTAAAAGAAGAGAAAAAGTTCAAAAAATAACATTGATAACACCAACAAAATCAACAAAAAAACTCAACATTGAAAAAAACCAACAAATTCAACAACAAGCTCAACATTGTAAAACACCAACAATTTCAACAACAACCTCAACTTTTAAAAGCACAAAAAAGTTAAAAAAAAACATTGATAACAGCAACAAAGTCAACAAATAAACTCAACATTGAAAAAAACCAACAAATTCAACAACAGCCTCAACATTGAAAAACGCCAGCAAATTCAAGAACAACCTCATTATTGAAGTCAACAACAAATTCAATAACAAGCTCAACATGGAAAAACACCAACAAATTCTACAACAAAATCAAATTTTAAAAGTACAAAAAAAGTTAAAAAAAAAACATTGATAACACCTACAAATTCAACAACAGACTCAGCATTGAAAAACGCCAACAAAGTCAAGAACAACCTCAATATTGAAAGTCAACAACAAATTCAGCAACAACCTCAACATTGAAAAACGCCAACAAATTCAACAACAACCTCAACATTGAAAAACGCCAACAAATTCAACATGAACTTCAACATTGAAAAACAACATTAAATTGTACAACAACCTCAACTTATAAAAGAGAAAAAGTTCAAAAAAACATTGATAACACCAACAAATTCTACAAAAATCTCAACATTGAAAAACAACAACAACCTCAACATTTAAAAGTACAAAAAAGTTCAAAAAAGAACATTGATAAAACCAACAAATTAAACAACTACCTCAACATTGAAAACCACCAACCAATTCAACAATAAACTTTACTTTGAAAAATACAAACAGGTTCAATAAAAAACATAGATAACACCAACAAATTCAACAACAATCTCAACAATGAAAAACACCAACAAATTCAACAACAGCCTCAACTTTTAAAAGTGAAAAAGTTCAAAAAAAACATTGATAACACCAACAAATTCAACAATAACCTCAATATTGACAAATACAAAAAAGTTCAAAAAATAACAATGTTAACACCAACAAATTCAAAAACAACCTCAACATTGAAAACTACAAAAAGATCTAAAATAACATTGATAACAATCTCAACATTGAAAATGACCAACAAATTCAACAAGGACCACAACTTTGAAAAACACCAACAAATTCAACAACAAGCTCAACATTGAAAATCACGAACAAATTCAACAACGTCAATATTGAAAATCACCAACAAATTCAACAACAACCTCAGCATTGAAAAACGCCAACAAATTCAACAACAACCTCAAACTTGAAATACTCAAACTAATTCAACAACAACCTCAACATTTAAAAGAAGATAAAAATTTCAAAAAAAATCATTGACAACACCAGCAAATTCAACAGAAACCACAACATTGAAAAAGACAAACAAATTCAACAACAACCTCAATATTGAAAGACACCAACAAATTCAAGAAGAACCTCAACAATGAAAAACACAAATAAAATTCAAAAACAACCTCAATATTGAAAATCATCAACAAATTCAACAACAACCTCAACATTGAAAAACACCAACAAATTCAACACACCCTCAACTTTTAAAAGAAGAGGAAAAGTTCAGAAAAATCATTGATAACACCAACAAATTCAACAAGAACCTCAACATTGAAAAACACCAGCAAATTCGACAGCAACCTCAATATTGAAAGTCACCAACAAATTCAACAACAACCGCAGCATTGAAAAACACCAAAAAATACAACAACAACTTCAACCTTTAAAAGAAGAGAAAAAGATCAAAAAAAACATTGATAACACCAACAAATTCAACAACAACCTCAACATTGATAAATACAAAAAAGTTCAAAAAATAACATTGATTACGTCAACAAATTCAACAACAACCTCAACATTAAAAATCAGCAACAAATTCAAAAAGAATCTCAACATTGAAATACGTCAACAAATTCAACAACAACCTCAATATTGAAAATCACCAACATATTCAACAACAATCTCAACATTGAAAAATACAAAAAAGTTCAACAAAATAAACATTGATAAAACCAACAAATTCAACAACAACCCCAATATTGAAAATTACCAACAAATTTAACAACAATCTCAACATTAAAAATCACCAACAATTTCAACAAGGACCACAACTTTGATAAACACCAACAAATTCAACAACAACCTCCAACTTGAAAAACACAAACTAATTCAACAACAACTTCAACATTTAAATGAAGATAAAAAGTTCAAAAAAAACGTTGATAACACCAGCAAATTCAACAGAAACCTCAACATTGAAAAACACCAACAAATTTAACAACAACCTCAATATTGAAAGACACCAACAAATTCAACAACAAGCTCAACATTGAAAAACGCCAACCAATTCAACAACAACCTCAATATTGAAAGACACCAACAAATTCAACAACAACCTCAATACTGAAAATCACCAACAAATTCAACAACAACCTCAACATTGAAAAACACCAACAAATTCAACAACAACCTCAACTTTTAAAAGAAGAGAAAAAGTTCAAAAAAACATTGATGCCACCTTCAAATTCAACAACAACCTCAATATTGAAAGTCACCAAACAAATTCAACAACAACCTCAACATTGAAAAATACCAACAAATTCAACAACAACCTCAGTATTGAAAGACACAAACAAATTCAACAACAACCTCAACATTGAAAATCACCAACAAATTCAATAACTTCAATATTGAAAATCACCAACACATTCAACAACAACCTCAACATTGAAAAACACCAACAAATTCAACAACAACCTCAACTTTTAAAAGAAGAGAAAAAGTTCAAAAAAAACATTGATAACACCAACAAATTCAACAACAACCTCAACATTGAAAAGTATAAAAAAGTTCAAAAACTGACATTGAAATCCTCAACAAAATCAACAAAAAATAAAATTGAAAAAAACCAACAAATTGAACATCAAGCTCAACAATGAAAACACCAAAAAATTCAGCAACCAGCTCAACAATGAAAACACCAAAAAATTCAACAAAAACCTCAACATTGAAAAACACCAACAAATTCAACAACAATCTCAACTTTAAATAGTACTAAAAAGTTTTTTAAAAAACATTGATAACAACAACAAATTCAACAACAACCTCAATATTGAAAATCACCAACAATTTCAACAACCTCAAAATTGAAAAACACCACCAAATTCAACAACAACATCAACTTTTAAAAGTACAAAAAAGTTTTTTAAAAAACATTGATAACACCAACAAGTTAAACAACAACCTCAACATTGAAAAACACCAACAAATACAACAGCAACCTCATCATTTAAAACTACAAAAAAGTTCAAAAAAGAACATTGATAAAACCAACAAATTCAACAACAACCTCTATATTGAAAGTCACAAACAAAAGCAACAACAACCTCAATATTGAAAAACACCAACAAATTCAACAACAAGCTCAACATTGAAAATCAACAACAAATTCAACAACATCCATATTGAAAATCACCAACAAATTCAACAACAACCTCAATATTGAAAAACAACAACAAATTCAACAACAACCTCAATATTGAAAATCACCAACACTTTCAACAACCTCAAAATTGTAAAACACCAACAAATTCAACAACAACCTCAATATTGAAAGTCACCAACAAATTCAACAACAAGCTCAACATTGAAAACCACCAACAAATTCAACAACATCCATATTGAAAATCACCAACAAATTGAACAACAACCTCAATATTGAAAAACACCAACAAATTCAACAACAACCTCAACATTGAAAAACACCAACAAATTCAACAACAACCTCAACTTTTAAAAGAAGAGAAAAAGTTCAAAAAAACATTGATAACACCAACAAATTCAACAATAATCTCAACATTGACAAACACCTACAAATTCAACAACATACTCAATATTGAAAGTCACCAACAAATTCAACAACAACCTCAACATTGAAAAATACCAACAAATTCAACAACAACCTCAGTATTGAAAGACACAAACAAATTCAACAACAACCTCAACATTGAAAATAACCAACACATTCAATAACTTCAATATTGAAATTCACCAACAAATTCAACAACAACCTCAACATTGAAAAATGCCAACAAATCCAACACGAACTCAAAATTGAAAATCACCTACAAATTCAACAACAACCTAAACATTGAAAAAAACCAAGAAATTCAACTACAACCTCAACTTTTAAAAGAAGAGAAAAAGTTCAAAAAAAAACATTGATAACACCAACAAATTCAACAACAACCTCAACATTGAAAAATATAAAAAACTTCAAAAAATAACATTGATAACACCAACAAAATCAACAAAAAAACTCAACATTGAAAAAAACCAACAAATTCAACAACAAGCTCAACATTGTAAAACACCAACAATTTCAAGAACAACCTCAACTTTTAAAAGCACAAAAAAGTTAAAAAAAAACATTGATAACAGCAACAAAGTCAACAAATAAACTCAACATTGAAAAAAACCAACAAATTCAACAACAGCCTCAACATTGAAAAACGCCAGCAAATTCAAGAACAACCTCATTATTGAAGTCAACAACAAATTCAATAACAAGCTCAACATGGAAAAACACCAACAAATTCTACAACAAAATCAAATTTTAAAAGTACAAAAAAAGTTAAAAAAAACATTGATAACACCTACAAATTCAACAACAGACTCAGCATTGAAAAACGCCAACAACGTCAAGAACAACCTCAATATTGAAAGTCAACAACAAATTCAGCAACAACCTCAACATTGAAAAACGCCAACAAATTCAACAACAACCTCAACATTGAAAAACGCCAACAAATTCAACATCAACTTCAACATTGAAAAACAACATTAAATTGTACAACAACCTCAACTTATAAAAGAGAAAAAGTTCAAAAAAACATTGATAACACCAACAAATTCTACAAAAATCTCAACATTGAAAAACAACAACAACCTCAACATTTAAAAGTACAAAAAAGTTCAAAAAAGAACATTGATAAAACCAACAAATTAAACAACTACCTCAACATTGAAAACCACCAACCAATTCAACAACAACCTTTACTTTGAAAAATACAAACAGGTTCAATAAAAAACATAGATAACAGCAACAAATTCAACAACAATCTCAACAATGAAAAACACCAACAAATTCAACAACAGCCTCAACTTTTAAAAGTGAAAAAGTTCAAAAAAAACATTGATAACACCAACAAATTCAACAATAACCTCAATATTGACAAATACAAAAAAGTTCAAAAAATAACAATGTTAACACCAACAAATTCAAAAACAACCTCAACATTGAAAACTACAAAAAGATCTAAAATAACATTGATAACAATCTCAACATTGAAAATGACCAACAAATTCAACAAGGACCACAACTTTGAAAAACACCAACAAATTCAACAACAAGCTCAACATTGAAAATCACGAACAAATTCAACAACGTCAATATTGAAAATCACCAACAAATTCAACAACAACCTCAGCATTGAAAAACGCCAACAAATTCAACAACAACCTCAAACTTGAAATACTCAAACTAATTCAACAACAACCTCAACATTTAAAAGAAGATAAAAATTTCAAAAAAAATCATTGACAACACCAGCAAATTCAACAGAAACCACAACATTGAAAAAGACAAACAAATTCAACAACAACCTCAATATTGAAAGACACCAACAAATTCAAGAAGAACCTCAACAATGAAAAACACAAATAAAATTCAAAAACAACCTCAATATTGAAAATCATCAACAAATTCAACAACAACCTCAACATTGAAAAACACCAACAAATTCAACACACCCTCAACTTTTAAAAGAAGAGGAAAAGTTCAAAAAAATCATTGATAACACCAACAAATTCAACAAGAACCTCAACATTGAAAAACACCAGCAAATTCGACAGCAACCTCAATATTGAAAGTCACCAACAAATTCAACAACAACCGCAACATTGAAAAACACCAAAAAATACAACAACAACTTCAACCTTTAAAAGAAGAGAAAAAGATCAAAAAAAACATTGATAACACCAACAAATTCAACAACAACATCAACATTGATAAATACAAAAAAGTTCAAAAAATAACATTGATTACGTCAACAAATTCAACAACAACCTCAACATTAAAAATCAGCAACAAATTCAAAAAGAATCTCAACATTGAAATACGTCAACAAATTCAACAACAACCTCAATATTGAAAATCACCAACATATTCAACAACAATCTCAACATTGAAAAATACAAAAAAGTTCAACAAAATAAACATTGATAAAACCAACAAATTCAACAACAACCCCAATATTGAAAATTACCAACAAATTTAACAACAATCTCAACATTAAAAATCACCAACAATTTCAACAAGGACCACAACTTTGATAAACACCAACAAATTCAACAACAACCTCCAACTTGAAAAACACAAACTAATTCAACAACAACTTCAACATTTAAATGAAGATAAAAAGTTCAAAAAAAACGTTGATAACACCAGCAAATTCAACCGAAACCTCAACATTGAAAAACACCAACAAATTTAACAACAACCTCAATATTGAAAGTCACCAACAAATTCAACAACAAGCTCAACATTGAAAAACGCCAACAAATTCAACAACAACCTCAATATTGAAAAATACCAACAAATTCAACAACAACCTCAATACTGAAAATCACCAACAAATTCAACAACAACCTCAACATTGAAAAACACCAACAAATTCAACAACAACCTCAACATTTAAAAGAAGAGAAAAAGTTCAAAAAAACATTGATGCCACCTTCAAATTCAACAACAACCTCAATATTGAAAGTCACCAAACAAATTCAACAACAACCTCAACATTGAAAAATACCAACAAATTCAACAACAAACTCAGTATTGAAAGACACAAACAAATTCAACAACAACCTCAACATTGAAAATCACCAACAAATTCAATAACTTCAATATTGAAAATCACCAACACATTCAACAACAACCTCAACATTGAAAAACGCCAACAAATTCAACTACAACCTCAACTTTTAAAAGAAGAGAAAAAGTTCAAAAAAAACATTGATAACACCAACAAATTCAACAACAACCTCAACATTGAAAAGTATAAAAAAGTTCAAAAACTGACATTGAAATCCTCAACAAAATCAACAAAAAATAAAATTGAAAAAAACCAACAAATTGAACATCAAGCTCAACAATGAAAACACCAAAAAATTCAGCAACCAGCTCAACAATGAAAACACCAAAAAATTCAACAAAAACCTCAAAATTGAAAAACACCAACAAATTCAACAACAATCTCAACTTTAAATAGTACTAAAAAGTTTTTTTAAAAAACATTGATAACAACAACAAATTCAACAACAACCTCAATATTGAAAATCACCAACAATTTCAACAACCTCAAAATTGAAAAACACCACCAAATTCAACAACAACATCAACTTTTAAAAGTACAAAAAAGTTTTTTAAAAAACATTGATAACACCAACAAGTTAAACAACAACCTCAACATTGAAAAACACCAACAAATACAACAACAACCTCATCATTTAAAACTACAAAAAAGTTCAAAAAAGAACATTGATAAAACCAACAAATTCAACAACAACCTCTATATTGAAAGTCACAAACAAAAGCAACAACAACCTCAATATTGAAAAACACCAACAAATTCAACAACAAGCTCAACTTTCAAAAATAAAAAAAATTTCAAAAAATAACATTGATAACACCAGCAAATTCAACAGGAACCTCAAAATTGTAAAACACCAACAAATTCAACAACAACCTCAATATTGAAAGTCACCAACAAATTCAACAACAAGCTCAACATTGAAAATCACCAACAAATTCAACAACATCCATATTGAAAATCACCAACAAAGTCAACAACAACCTCAACATTGAAAAACAACAACAAATTCTACAACAACCTCAATATTGAAAATCACCAACACTTTCAACAACCTCAAAATTGTAAAACACCAACAAATTCAACAACAACCTCAATATTGAAAGTCACCAACAAATTCAACAACAAGCTCAACATTGAAAATCACCAACAAATTCAACAACATCCATATTGAAAATCACCAACAAATTCAACAACAACCTCAACATTGAAAAACACCAACAAATTCAACAACAACCTCAACTTTGAAAAGAAGAGAAAAAGTTCAAAAAAACATTGATAACACCAACAAATTCAACAATAATCTCAACATTGACAAACACCTACAAATTCAACAACATACTCAATATTGAAAGTCACCAACAAATTCAACAACAACCTCAACATTGAAAAATACCAACAAATTCAACAACAACCTCAGTATTGAAAGACACAAACAAATTCAACAACAACCTCAACATTGAAAATAACCAACACATTCAATAACTTCAATATTGAAATTCACCAACAAATTCAACAACAACCTCAACATTGAAAAATGCCAACAAATCCAACACGAACTCAAAATTGAAAATCACCTACAAATTCAACAACAACCTAAACATTGAAAAAAACCAAGAAATTCAACTACAACCTCAACTTTTAAAAGAAGAGAAAAAGTTCAAAAAAAAACATTGATAACACCAACAAAATCAACAACAACCTCAACATTGAAAAATATAAAAAACTTCAAAAAATAACATTGATAACACCAACAAAATCAACAAAAAAACTCAACATTGAAAAAAACCAACAAATTCAACAACAAGCTCAACATTGTAAAACACCAACAATTTCAGCAACAACCTCAACTTTCAAAAGTACAAAAAAGTTAAAAAAAAAACATTGATAACAGCAACAAAGTCAACAAATAAACTCAACATGGAAAAAAACCAACAAATTCAACAACAGCCTCAACATTGAAAAACGCCAACAAATTCAAGAACAACCTCATTATTGAAGTCAACAACAAATTCAATAACAAGCTCAACATGGAAAAACACCAACAAATTCTACAACAAAATCAAATTTTAAAAGTACAAAAAAAGTTAAAAAAAAACATTGATAACACCTACAAATTCAACAACAGACTCAGCATTGAAAAACGCCAACAAAGTCAAGAACAACCTCAATATTGAAAGTCAACAACAAATTCAACAACAACCTCAACATTGAAAAACGCCAACAAATTCAACAACAACCTCAACATTGAAAAACGCCAACAAATTCAACATCAACTTCAACATTGAAAAACAACATTAAATTGTACAACAACCTCAACTTATAAAAGAGAAAAAGTTCAAAAAAACATTGATAACACCAACAAATTCTACAAAAATCTCAACATTGAAAAACAACAACAACCTCAACATTTAAAAGTACAAAAAAGTTCAAAAAAGAACATTGATAAAACCAACAAATTAAACAACTACCTCAACATTGAAAACCACCAACCAATTCAACAGCAACCTTTACTTTGAAAAATACAAACAGGTTCAATAAAAAACATAGATAACACCAACAAATTCAACAACAATCTCAACAATGAAAAACACCAACAAATTCAACAACAGCCTCAACTTTTAAAAGTGAAAAAGTTCAAAAAAAACATTGATAACACCAACAAATTCAACAATAACCTCAATATTGACAAATACAAAAAAGTTCAAAAAATAACAATGTTAACACCAACAAATTCAAAAACAACCTCAACATTGAAAACTACAAAAAGATCTAAAATAACATTGATAACAATCTCAACATTGAAAATGACCAACAAATTCAACAAGGACCACAACTTTGAAAAACACCAACAAATTCAACACACCCTCAACTTTTAAAAGAAGAGAAAAAGTTCAAAAAAATCATTGATAACACCAACAAATTCAACAAGAACCTCAACATTGAAAAACACCAGCAAATTCGACAGCAACCTCAATATTGAAAGTCACCAACAAATTCAACAACAACCGCAACATTGAAAAACACCAAAAAATACAACAACAACTTCAACTTTTAAAAGAAGAGAAAAAGATCAAAAAAAACATTGATAACACCAACAAATTCAACAACAACCTCAGCATTGAAAAACGCCAACAAATTCAACAACAACCTCAAACTTGAAATACTCAAACTAATTCAACAACAACCTCAACATTTAAAAGAAGATAAAAATTTCAAAAAAAATCATTGACAACACCAGCAAATTCAACAGAAACCACAACATTGAAAAAGACAAACAAATTCAACAACAACCTCAATATTGAAAGACACCAACAAATTCAAGAAGAACCTCAACAATGAAAAACACAAATAAAATTCAAAAACAACCTCAATATTGAAAATCATCAACAAATTCAACAACAACCTCAACATTGAAAAACACCAACAAATTCAACACACCCTCAACTTTTAAACGAAGAGAAAAAGTTCAAAAAATCATTGATAACACCAACAAATTCAACAAGAACCTCAACATTGAAAAACACCAGCAAATTCGACAGCAACCTCAATATTGAAAGTCACCAACAAATTCAACAACAACCGCAACATTGAAAAACACCAAAAAATACAACAACAACTTCAACTTTTAAAAGAAGAGAAAAAGATCAAAAAAAACATTGATAACACCAACAAATTCAACAACAACCTCAACATTGATAAATACAAAAAAGTTCAAAAAATAACATTGATTACGTCAACAAATTCAACAACAACCTCAACATTAAAAATCAGCAACAAATTCAAAAAGAATCTCAACATTGAAATACGTCAACAAATTCAACAACAACCTCAATATTGAAAATCACCAACATATTCAACAACAATCTCAACATTGAAAAATACAAAAAAGTTCAACAAAATAAACATTGATAAAACCAACAAATTCAACAACAACCCCAATATTGAAAATTACCAACAAATTTAACAACAATCTCAACATTAAAAATCACCAACAATTTCAACAAGGACCACAACTTTGATAAACACCAACAAATTCAACAACAACCTCCAACTTGAAAAACACAAACTAATTCAACAACAACTTCAACATTTAAATGAAGATAAAAAGTTCAAAAAAAACGTTGATAACACCAGCAAATTCAACCGAAACCTCAACATTGAAAAACACCAACAAATTTAACAACAACCTCAATATTGAAAGTCACCAACAAATTCAACAACAAGCTCAACATTGAAAAACGCCAACAAATTCAACAACAACCTCAATATTGAAAAATACCAACAAATTCAACAACAACCTCAATACTGAAAATCACCAACAAATTCAACAACAACCTCAACATTGAAAAACACCAACAAATTCAACAACAACCTCAACATTTAAAAGAAGAGAAAAAGTTCAAAAAAACATTGATGCCACCTTCAAATTCAACAACAACCTCAATATTGAAAGTCACCAAACAAATTCAACAACAACCTCAACATTGAAAAATACCAACAAATTCAACAACAAACTCAGTATTGAAAGACACAAACAAATTCAACAACAACCTCAACATTGAAAATCACCAACAAATTCAATAACTTCAATATTGAAAATCACCAACACATTCAACAACAACCTCAACATTGAAAAACGCCAACAAATTCAACTACAACCTCAACTTTTAAAAGAAGAGAAAAAGTTCAAAAAAAACATTGATAACACCAACAAATTCAACAACAACCTCAACATTGAAAAGTATAAAAAAGTTCAAAAACTGACATTGAAATCCTCAACAAAATCAACAAAAAATAAAATTGAAAAAAACCAACAAATTGAACATCAAGCTCAACAATGAAAACACCAAAAAATTCAGCAACCAGCTCAACAATGAAAACACCAAAAAATTCAACAAAAACCTCAAAATTGAAAAACACCAACAAATTCAACAACAATCTCAACTTTAAATAGTACTAAAAAGTTTTTTTAAAAAACATTGATAACAACAACAAATTCAACAACAACCTCAATATTGAAAATCACCAACAATTTCAACAACCTCAAAATTGAAAAACACCACCAAATTCAACAACAACATCAACTTTTAAAAGTACAAAAAAGTTTTTTAAAAAACATTGATAACACCAACAAGTTAAACAACAACCTCAACATTGAAAAACACCAACAAATACAACAACAACCTCATCATTTAAAACTACAAAAAAGTTCAAAAAAGAACATTGATAAAACCAACAAATTCAACAACAACCTCTATATTGAAAGTCACAAACAAAAGCAACAACAACCTCAATATTGAAAAACACCAACAAATTCAACAACAAGCTCAACTTTCAAAAATAAAAAAAATTTCAAAAAATAACATTGATAACACCAGCAAATTCAACAGGAACCTCAAAATTGTAAAACACCAACAAATTCAACAACAACCTCAATATTGAAAGTCACCAACAAATTCAACAACAAGCTCAACATTGAAAATCACCAACAAATTCAACAACATCCATATTGAAAATCACCAACAAAGTCAACAACAACCTCAACATTGAAAAACAACAACAAATTCTACAACAACCTCAATATTGAAAATCACCAACACTTTCAACAACCTCAAAATTGTAAAACACCAACAAATTCAACAACAACCTCAATATTGAAAGTCACCAACAAATTCAACAACAAGCTCAACATTGAAAATCACCAACAAATTCAACAACATCCATATTGAAAATCACCAACAAATTCAACAACAACCTCAACATTGAAAAACACCAACAAATTCAACAACAACCTCAACTTTGAAAAGAAGAGAAAAAGTTCAAAAAAACATTGATAACACCAACAAATTCAACAATAATCTCAACATTGACAAACACCTACAAATTCAACAACATACTCAATATTGAAAGTCACCAACAAATTCAACAACAACCTCAACATTGAAAAATACCAACAAATTCAACAACAACCTCAGTATTGAAAGACACAAACAAATTCAACAACAACCTCAACATTGAAAATAACCAACACATTCAATAACTTCAATATTGAAATTCACCAACAAATTCAACAACAACCTCAACATTGAAAAATGCCAACAAATCCAACACGAACTCAAAATTGAAAATCACCTACAAATTCAACAACAACCTAAACATTGAAAAAAACCAAGAAATTCAACTACAACCTCAACTTTTAAAAGAAGAGAAAAAGTTCAAAAAAAAACATTGATAACACCAACAAAATCAACAACAACCTCAACATTGAAAAATATAAAAAACTTCAAAAAATAACATTGATAACACCAACAAAATCAACAAAAAAACTCAACATTGAAAAAAACCAACAAATTCAACAACAAGCTCAACATTGTAAAACACCAACAATTTCAGCAACAACCTCAACTTTCAAAAGTACAAAAAAGTTAAAAAAAAAACATTGATAACAGCAACAAAGTCAACAAATAAACTCAACATGGAAAAAAACCAACAAATTCAACAACAGCCTCAACATTGAAAAACGCCAACAAATTCAAGAACAACCTCATTATTGAAGTCAACAACAAATTCAATAACAAGCTCAACATGGAAAAACACCAACAAATTCTACAACAAAATCAAATTTTAAAAGTACAAAAAAAGTTAAAAAAAAACATTGATAACACCTACAAATTCAACAACAGACTCAGCATTGAAAAACGCCAACAAAGTCAAGAACAACCTCAATATTGAAAGTCAACAACAAATTCAACAACAACCTCAACATTGAAAAACGCCAACAAATTCAACAACAACCTCAACATTGAAAAACGCCAACAAATTCAACATCAACTTCAACATTGAAAAACAACATTAAATTGTACAACAACCTCAACTTATAAAAGAGAAAAAGTTCAAAAAAACATTGATAACACCAACAAATTCTACAAAAATCTCAACATTGAAAAACAACAACAACCTCAACATTTAAAAGTACAAAAAAGTTCAAAAAAGAACATTGATAAAACCAACAAATTAAACAACTACCTCAACATTGAAAACCACCAACCAATTCAACAGCAACCTTTACTTTGAAAAATACAAACAGGTTCAATAAAAAACATAGATAACACCAACAAATTCAACAACAATCTCAACAATGAAAAACACCAACAAATTCAACAACAGCCTCAACTTTTAAAAGTGAAAAAGTTCAAAAAAAACATTGATAACACCAACAAATTCAACAATAACCTCAATATTGACAAATACAAAAAAGTTCAAAAAATAACAATGTTAACACCAACAAATTCAAAAACAACCTCAACATTGAAAACTACAAAAAGATCTAAAATAACATTGATAACAATCTCAACATTGAAAATGACCAACAAATTCAACAAGGACCACAACTTTGAAAAACACCAACAAATTCAACACACCCTCAACTTTTAAAAGAAGAGAAAAAGTTCAAAAAAATCATTGATAACACCAACAAATTCAACAAGAACCTCAACATTGAAAAACACCAGCAAATTCGACAGCAACCTCAATATTGAAAGTCACCAACAAATTCAACAACAACCGCAACATTGAAAAACACCAAAAAATACAACAACAACTTCAACTTTTAAAAGAAGAGAAAAAGATCAAAAAAAACATTGATAACACCAACAAATTCAACAACAACCTCAGCATTGAAAAACGCCAACAAATTCAACAACAACCTCAAACTTGAAATACTCAAACTAATTCAACAACAACCTCAACATTTAAAAGAAGATAAAAATTTCAAAAAAAATCATTGACAACACCAGCAAATTCAACAGAAACCACAACATTGAAAAAGACAAACAAATTCAACAACAACCTCAATATTGAAAGACACCAACAAATTCAAGAAGAACCTCAACAATGAAAAACACAAATAAAATTCAAAAACAACCTCAATGTTGAAAATCATCAACAAATTCAACAACAACCTCAACATTGAAAAACACCAACAAATTCAACACACCCTCAACTTTTAAACGAAGAGAAAAAGTTCAAAAAATCATTGATAACACCAACAAATTCAACAAGAACCTCAACATTGAAAAACACCAGCAAATTCGACAGCAACCTCAATATTGAAAGTCACCAACAAATTCAACAACAACCGCAACATTGAAAAACACCAAAAAATACAACAACAACTTCAACTTTTAAAAGAAGAGAAAAAGATCAAAAAAAACATTGATAACACCAACAAATTCAACAACAACCTCAACATTGATAAATACAAAAAAGTTCAAAAAATAACATTGATTACGTCAACAAATTCAACAACAACCTCAACATTAAAAATCAGCAACAAATTCAAAAAGAATCTCAACATTGAAATACGTCAACAAATTCAACAACAACCTCAATATTGAAAATCACCAACATATTCAACAACAATCTCAACATTGAAAAATACAAAAAAGTTCAACAAAATAAACATTGATAAAACCAACAAATTCAACAACAACCCCAATATTGAAAATTACCAACAAATTTAACAACAATCTCAACATTAAAAATCACCAACAATTTCAACAAGGACCACAACTTTGAAAAACACCAACAAATTCAACAACAACCTCCAACTTGAAAAACACAAACTAATTCAACAACAACTTCAACATTTAAATGAAGATAAAAAGTTCAAAAAAAACGTTGATAACACCAGCAAATTCAACAGAAACCTCAACATTGAAAAACACCAACAAATTTAACAACAACCTCAATATTGAAAGACACCAACAAATTCAACAACAAGCTCATCATTGAAAAACGCCAACAAATTCAACAACAACCTCAATATTGAAAGACACCAACAAATTCAACAACAACCTCAATACTGAAAATCACCAACAAATTCAACAACAACCTCAACATTGAAAAACACCAACAAATTCAACAACAACCTCAACTTCTAAAAGAAGAGAAAAAGTTCAAAAAAACATTGATGCCACCTTCAAATTCAACAACAACCTCAATATTGAAAGTCACCAACAAATTCAACAACAACCTCATCATTGAAAAATACCAACAAATTCAACAACAACCTCAGTATTGAAAGACACAAACAAATTCAACAACAACCTCAACATTGAAAATCACCAACAAATTCAATAACTTCAATATTGAAAATCACCAACACATTCAACAACAACCTCAACATTGAAAAACGCCAACAAATTCAACTACAACCTCAACTTTTAAAAGAAGAGAAAAAGTTCAAAAAGAACATTGATAACACCAACAAATTCAACAACAACCTCAACATTGAAAAGTATAAAAAAGTTCAAAAACTGACATTGAAATCCTCAACAAAATCAACAAAAAATGAAACTGAAAAAAACCAACAAATTGAACACCAAGCTCAACAATGAAAACACCAAAAAATTCAGCAACCAGCTCAACAATGAAAACACCAAAAAATTCAACAAAAACCTCAACATTGAAAAACATCAACAAATTCAACAACAATCTCAACTTTAAATAGTACTAAAAAGTTTTTTAAAAAACATTGATAACAACAACAAATTCAACAACAACCTCAATATTGAAAATCACCAACAATTTCAACAACCTCAAAATTGAAAAACACCACCAAATTCAACAACAACATCAACTTTTAAAAGTACAAAAAAGTTTTTTAAAAAACATTGATAACACCAACAAGTTAAACAACAACCTCAACATTGAAAAACACCAACAAATACAACAACAACCTCATCATTTAAAACTACAAAAAAGTTCAAAAAAGAACATTGATAAAACCAACAAATTCAACAACAACCTCTATATTGAAAGTCACAAACAATAGCAACAACAACCTCAATATTGAAAAACACCAACAAATTCAACAACAACCTCAACATTGAAAATCAGCAACAAATTCAACAACAACCGCAACATTGAAAAAAACCAACAAACTCAACAACAAGCTCAACTTTCAAAAATAAAAAAAATTTCAAAAAATAACATTGATAACACCAGCAAATTCAACAGGAACCTCAAAATGGTAAAACACCAACAAATTCAACAACAACCTCAATATTGAAAGTCACCAACAAATTCAACAACAAGCTCAACATTGAAAATCACCAACAAATTCAACAACATCCATATTGAAAATCACCAACAAATTCAACAACAACCTCAACATTGAAAAACAACAATAAATTCAACAACAACCTCAATATTGAAAATCACCAACACTTTCAACAACCTCAAAATTGTAAAACACCAACAAATTCAACAACAACCTCAATGTTGAAAGTCACCAACAAATTCAACAACAAGCTCAACATTGAAAATCACCAACAAATTCAACAACATCCATATTGAAAATCACCAACAAATTCAACAACAACCTCAACATTGAAAAACACCAACAAATTCAACAACAACCTCAACATTGAAAAACACCAACAAATTCAACAACAACCTCAACTTTAAAAGAAGAGAAAAAGTTCAAAAAAACATTGATAACACCAACAAATTCAACAATAATCTCAACATTGACAAACACCTACAAATTCAACAACATACTCAATATTGAAAGTCACCAACAAATTCAACAACAACCTCATCATTGAAAAATACCAACAAATTCAACAACAACCTCAGTATTGAAAGACACAAACAAATTCAACAACAACCTCAACATTGAAAAATGCCAACAAATCCAACACGAACTCAAAATTGAAAATCACCTACAAATTCAACAACAACCTAAACATTGAAAAAAACCAAGAAATTCAACTACAACCTCAACTTTTAAAAGAAGAGAAAAAGTTCAAAAAAAAACATTGATAACACCTACAAATTCAACAACAGCCTCAACATTGAAAAACGCCAACAAATTCAAGAACAACCTCATTATTGAAGTCAACAACAAATTCAACAACAAGCTCAACATTGAAAATCACCAACAAATTCAACAACATCCATATTGAAAATCACCAACAAATTCAACAACAACCTCAACATTGAAAAACAACAATAAATTCAACAACAACCTCAATATTGAAAATCACCAACACTTTCAACAACCTCAAAATTGCAAAACACCAACAAATTCAACAACAACCTCAATGTTGAAAGTCACCAACAAATTCAACAACAAGCTCAACATTGAAAATCACCAACAAATTCAACAACATTCATATTGAAAATCACCAACAAATTCAACAACAACCTCAACATTGAAAATAACCAACACATTCAATAACTTCAATATTGAAATTCACCAACAAATTCAACAACAACCTCAACATTGAAAAATGCCAACAAATCCAACACAAACTCAAAATTGAAAATCACCTACAAATTCAACAACAACCTAAACATTGAGAAAAACCAAGAAATTCAACTACAACCTCAACTTTTAAAAGAAGAGAAAAAGTTCAAAAAAAAACATTGATAACACCAACAAATTCAACAACAACCTCAACATTGAAAAATATAAAAAACTTCAAAAAATAACATTGATAACACCAACAAAATCAACAAAAAAACTCAACATTGAAAAAAACCAACAAATTCAACAACAAGCTCAACATTGTAAAACACCAACAATTTCAGCAACAACCTCAACTTTTAAAAGTACAAAAAAGTTAAAAAAAAACATTGATAACAGCAACAAAGTCAACAAATAAACTCAACATTGAAAAAAACCAACAAATTCAACAACAGCCTCAACATTGAAAAACGCCAACAAATTCAAGAACAACCTCATTATTGAAGTCAACAACAAATTCAATAACAAGCTCAACATGGAAAAACACCAACAAATTCTACAACAAAATCAAATTTTAAAAGTACAAAAAAAGTTAAAAAAAAACATTGATAACACCTACAAATTCAACAACAGACTCAGCATTGAAAAACGCCAACAAAGTCAAGAACAACCTCAATATTGAAAGTCAACAACAAATTCAACAACAACCTCAACATTGAAAAACGCCAACAAATTCAACAACAACCTCAACATTGAAAAACGCCAACAAATTCAACATCAACTTCAACATTGAAAAACAACATTAAATTGTACAACAACCTCAACTTATAAAAGAGAAAAAGTTCAAAAAAACATTGATAACACCAACAAATTCTACAAAAATCTCAACATTGAAAAACAACAACAACCTCAACATTTAAAAGTACAAAAAAGTTCAAAAAAGAACATTGATAAAACCAACAAATTAAACAACTACCTCAACATTGAAAACCACCAACCAATTCAACAACAACCTTTACTTTGAAAAATACAAACAGGTTCAATAAAAAACATAGATAACACCAACAAATTCAACAACAATCTCAACAATGAAAAACACCAAGAAATTCAAAAACAGCCTCAACTTTTAAAAGTGAAAAAGTTCAAAAAAAACATTGATAACACCAACAAATTCAACAATAACCTCAATGTTGACAAATACAAAAAAGTTCAAAAAATAACAATGTTAACACCAACAAATTCAAAAACAACCTCAACATTGAAAACTACAAAAAGTTCTAAAATAACATTGATAACAATCTCAACATTGAAAATGACCAACAAATTCAGCAAGGACCACAACTTTGAAAAACACCAACAAATTCAACAACAAGCTCAACATTGAAAATCACGAACAAATTCAACAACAACAATATTGAAAATCACCAACAAATTCAACAACAACCTCAGCATTGAAAAACGCCAACAAATTCAACAACAACCTCAAACTTGAAGTACTCAAAATAATTCAACAACAACCTCAACATTTAAAAGAAGATAAAAATTTCAAAAAAAATCATTGACAACACCAGCAAATTCAACAGAAACCACAACATTGAAAAAGGCAAAGAAATTCAACAACAACCTCAATATTGAAAGACACCAACAAATTCAAGAAGAACCTCAACAATGAAAAACACAAATAAAATTCAAAAACAACCTCAATATTGAAAATCATCAACAAATTCAACAACAACCGCAACATTGAAAAACACCAACAAATTCAACACACCCTCAACTTTTAAAAGAAGAGAAAAAGTTCAAAAAAATCATTGATAACACCAACAAATTCAACAAGAACCTCAACATTGAAAAACACCAGCAAATTCGACAGCAACCTCAATATTGAAAGTCACCAACAAATTCAACAACAACCGCAACATTGAAAAACACCAAAAAATACAACAACAACTTCAACTTTTAAAAGAAGAGAAAAAGATCAAAAAAAACATTGATAACACCAACAAATTCAACAACAACCTCAACATTGATAAATACAAAAAAGTTCAAAAAATAACATTGATTACGTCAACAAATTCAACAACAACCTCAACATTAAAAATCAGCAACAAATTCAAAAAGAATCTCAACATTGAAATACCTCAACAAATTCAACAACAACCTCAATATTGAAAATCGCCAACATATTCAACAACAATCTCAACATTGAAAAATACAAAAAAGTTCAACAAAATAAACATTGATAAAACCAACAAATTCAACAACAACCCCAATATTGAAAATTACCAACAAATTTAACAACAATCTCAACATTAAAAATCAACAACAATTTCAACAAGGACCACAACTTTGAAAAACACCAACAAATTCAACAACAACCTCCAACTTGAAAAACACAAACTAATTCAAAAACAACTTCAACATTTAAATGAAGATAAAAAGTTCAAAAAAAACGTTGATAACACCAGCAAATTCAACAGAAACCTCAACATTGAAAAACACCAACAAATTTAACAACAACCTCAATATTGAAAGACACCAACAAATTCAACAACAAGCTCATTACTGAAAATCACCAACAAATTCAACAACAACCTCAACATTGAAAAATACCAACAAATTCAACAACAACCTCAGTATTGAAAGACAAACAAATTCAACAACAACCTCAACATTGAAAATCACCAACAAATTCAATAACTTCAATATTGAAAATCACCAACACATTCAACAACAACCTCAACATTGAAAAACGCCAACAAATTCAACTACAACCTCAACTTTTAAAAGAAGAGAAAAAGTTCAAAAAGAACATTGATAACACCAACAAATTCAACAACAACCTCAACATTGAAAAGTATAAAAAAGTTCAAAAACTGACATTGAAATCCTCAACAAAATCAACAAAAAATAAAATTGAAAAAAACCAACAAATTGAACATCAAGCTCAACAATGAAAACACCAAAAAATTCAGCAACCAGCTCAACAATGAAAACACCAAAAAATTCAACAAAAACCTCAACATTGAAAAACACCAACAAATTCAACAACAATCTCAACTTTAAATAGTACTAAAAAGTTTTTTAAAAAACATTGATAACAACAACAAATTCAACAACAACCTCAATATTGAAAATCACCAACAATTTCAACAACCTCAAAATTGAAAAACACCACCAAATTCAACAACAACATCAACTTTTAAAAGTACAAAAAAGTTTTTTAAAAAACATTGATAACACCAACAAGTTAAACAACAACCTCAACATTGAAAAACACCAACAAATACAACAACAACCTCATCATTTAAAACTACAAAAAAGTTCAAAAAAGAACATTGATAAAACCAACAAATTCAACAACAACCTCTATATTGAAAGTCACAAACAAAAGCAACAACAACCTCAATATTGAAAAACACCAACAAATTCAACAACAACCTCAACATTGAAAATCAGCAACAAATTCAACAACAACCGCAACATTGAAAAAAACCAACAAACTCAACAACAAGCTCAACTTTCAAAAATAAAAAAAATTTCAAAAAATAACATTGATAACACCAGCAAATTCAACAGGAACCTCAAAATGGTAAAACACCAACAAATTCAACAACAACCTCAATATTGAAAGTCACCAACAAATTCAACAACAAGCTCAACATTGTAAAACACCAACAATTTCAGCAAAAACCTCAACTTTTAAAAGTACAAAAAAGTTAAAAAAAAACATTGATAACAGCAACAAAGTCAACAAATAAACTCAACATTTAAAAAAACCAACAAATTCAACAACAGCCTCAACATTGAAAAACGCCAACAAATTCAAGAACAACCTCATTATTGAAGTCAACAACAAATTCAATAACAAGCTCAACATGGAAAAACACCAACAAATTCTACAACAAAATCAAATTTTAAAAGTACAAAAAAAGTTAAAAAAAAACATTGATAACACCTACAAATTCAACAACAGACTCAGCATTGAAAAACGCCAACAAAGTCAAGAACAACCTCAATATTGAAAGTCAACAACAAATTCAACAACAACCTCAACATTGAAAAACGCCAACAAATTCAACAACAACCTCAACATTGAAAAACGCCAACAAATTCAACATCAACTTCAACATTGAAAAACAACATTAAATTGTACAACAACCTCAACTTATAACAGAGAAAAAGTTCAAAAAAACATTGATAACACCAACAAATTCTACAAAAATCTCAACATTGAAAAACAACAACAACCTCAACATTTAAAAGTACAAAAAAGTTCAAAAAAGAACATTGATAAAACCAACAAATTAAACAACTACCTCAACATTGAAAACCACCAACCAATTCAACAACAACCTTTACTTTGAAAAATACAAACAGGTTCAATAAAAAACATAGATAACACCAACAAATTCAACAACAATCTCAACAATGAAAAACACCAACAAATTCAAAAACAGCCTCAACTTTTAAAAGTGAAAAAGTTCAAAAAAAACATTGATAACACCAACAAATTCAACAATAACCTCAATGTTGACAAATACAAAAAAGTTCAAAAAATAACAATGTTAACACCAACAAATTCAAAAACAACCTCAACATTGAAAACTACAAAAAGTTCTAAAATAACATTGATAACAATCTCAACATTGAAAATGACCAACAAATTCAACAAGGACCACAACTTTGAAAAACACCAACAAATTCAACAACAAGCTCAACATTGAAAATCACGAACAAATTCAACAACAACAATATTGAAAATCACCAACAAATTCAACAACAACCTCAGCATTGAAAAACGCCAACAAATTCAACAACAACCTCAAACTTGAAGTACTCAAAATAATTCAACAACAACCTCAACATTTAAAAGAAGATAAAAATTTCAAAAAAAATCATTGACAACACCAGCAAATTCAACAGAAACCACAACATTGAAAAAGACAAACAAATTCAACAACAACCTCAATATTGAAAGACACCAACAAATTCAAGAAGAACCTCAACAATGAAAAACACAAATAAAATTCAAAAACAACCTCAATATTGAAAATCATCAACAAATTCAACAACAACCGCAACATTGAAAAACACCAACAAATTCAACACACCCTCAACTTTTAAAAGAAGAGAAAATGTTCAAAAAAATCATTGATAACACCAACAAATTCAACAAGAACCTCAACATTGAAAAACACCAGCAAATTCGACAGCAACCTCAATATTGAAAGTCACCAACAAATTCAACAACAACCGCAACATTGAAAAACACCAAAAAATACAACAACAACTTCAACTTTTAAAAGAAGAGAAAAAGATCAAAAAAAACATTGATAACACCAACAAATTCAACAACAACCTCAACATTGATAAATACAAAAAAGTTCAAAAAATAACATTGATTACGTCAACAAATTCAACAACAACCTCAACATTAAAAATCAGCAACAAATTCAAAAAGAATCTCAACATTGAAATACGTCAACAAATTCAACAACAACCTCAATATTGAAAATCGCCAACATATTCAACAACAATCTCAACATTGAAAAATACAAAAAAGTTCAACAAAATAAACATTGATAAAACCAACAAATTCAACAACAACCCCAATATTGAAAATTACCAACAAATTTAACAACAATCTCAACATTAAAAATCAACAACAATTTCAACAAGGACCACAACTTTGAAAAACACCAACAAATTCAACAACAACCTCCAACTTGAAAAACACAAACTAATTCAAAAACAACTTCAACATTTAAATGAAGATAAAAAGTTCAAAAAAAACGTTGATAACACCAGCAAATTCAACAGAAACCTCAACATTGAAAAACACCAACAAATTTAACAACAACCTCAATATTGAAAGACACCAACAAATTCAACAACAAGCTCATTACTGAAAATCACCAACAAATTCAACAACAACCTCAACATTGAAAAATACCAACAAATTCAACAACAACCTCAGTATTGAAAGACAAACAAATTCAACAACAACCTCAACATTGAAAATCACCAACAAATTCAATAACTTCAATATTGAAAATCACCAACACATTCAACAACAACCTCAACATTGAAAAACGCCAACAAATTCAACTACAACCTCAACTTTTAAAAGAAGAGAAAAAGTTCAAAAAGAACATTGATAACACCAACAAATTCAACAACAACCTCAACATTGAAAAGTATAAAAAAGTTCAAAAACTGACATTGAAATCCTCAACAAAATCAACAAAAAATAAAATTGAAAAAAACCAACAAATTGAACATCAAGCTCAACAATGAAAACACCAAAAAATTCAGCAACCAGCTCAACAATGAAAACACCAAAAAATTCAACAAAAACCTCAACATTGAAAAACACCAACAAATTCAACAACAATCTCAACTTTAAATAGTACTAAAAAGTTTTTTAAAAAACATTGATAACAACAACAAATTCAACAACAACCTCAATATTGAAAATCACCAACAATTTCAACAACCTCAAAATTGAAAAACACCACCAAATTCAACAACAACATCAACTTTTAAAAGTACAAAAAAGTTTTTTAAAAAACATTGATAACACCAACAAGTTAAACAACAACCTCAACATTGAAAAACACCAACAAATACAACAACAACCTCATCATTTAAAACTACAAAAAAGTTCAAAAAAGAACATTGATAAAACCAACAAATTCAACAACAACCTCTATATTGAAAGTCACAAACAAAAGCAACAACAACCTCAATATTGAAAAACACCAACAAATTCAACAACAACCTCAACATTGAAAATCAGCAACAAATTCAACAACAACCGCAACATTGAAAAAAACCAACAAACTCAACAACAAGCTCAACTTTCAAAAATAAAAAAAATTTCAAAAAATAACATTGATAACACCAGCAAATTCAACAGGAACCTCAAAATGGTAAAACACCAACAAATTCAACAACAACCTCAATATTGAAAGTCACCAACAAATTCAACAACAAGCTCAACATTGAAAATCACCAACAAATTCAACAACATCCATATTGAAAATCACCAACAAATTCAACAACAACCTCAACATTGAAAAACACCAACAAATTCAACAACAACCTCAACATTGAAAATAACCAACACATTCAATAACTTCAATATTGAAATTCACCAACAAATTCAACAACAACCTCAACATTGAAAAATGCCAACAAATCCAACACAAACTCAAAATTGAAAATCACCTACAAATTCAACAACAACCTAAACATTGAAAAAAACCAAGAAATTCAACTACAACCTCAACTTTTAAAAGAAGAGAAAAAGTTCAAAAAAAAACATGGATAAAACCAACAAATTCAACAACAACCTCTATATTGAAAGTCACAAACAAAAGCAACAACAACCTCAATATTGAAAAACACCAACAAATTCAACAACAACCTCAACATTGAAAATCAGCAACAAATTCAACAACAACCGCAACATTGAAAAAAACCAACAAACTCAACAACAAGCTCAACTTTCAAAAATAAAAAAAATTTCAAAAAATAACATTGATAACACCAGCAAATTCAACAGGAACCTCAAAATTGTAAAACACCAACAAATTCAACAACAACCTCAATATTGAAAGTCACCAACAAATTCAACAACAAGCTCAACATTGACAATCACCAACAAATTCAACAACATCCATATTGAAAATCACCAACAAATTCAACAACAACCTCAACATTGAAAAACAACAATAAATTCAACAACAACCTCAATATTGAAAATCACCAACACTTTCAACAACCTCAAAATTGTAAAACACCAACAAATTCAACAACAACCTCAATGTTGAAAGTCACCAACAAATTCAACAACAAGCTCAACATTGAAAATCAATAACAAATTCAACAACATCCATATTGAAAATCACCAACAAATTCAACAACAACCTCAACATTGAATAACACCAACAAATTCAACAACAACCTCAACATTGAAAAACACCAACAAATTCAACAACAACCTCAACTTTAAAAGAAGAGAAAAAGTTCAAAAAAACATTGATAACACCAACAAATTCAACAATAATCTCAACATTGACAAACACCTACAAATTCAACAACATACTCAATATTGAAAGTCAACAACAAATTCAACAACAACCTCATCATTGAAAAATACCAACAAATTCAACAACAACCTCAGTATTGAAAGACACAAACAAATTCAACAACAACCTCAACATTGAAAAATGCCAACAAATCCAACACGAACTCAAAATTGAAAATCACCTACAAATTCAACAACAACCTAAACATTGAAAAAAACCAAGAAATTCAACTACAACCTCAACTTTTAAAAGAAGAGAAAAAGTTCAAAAAAAAACATTGATAACACCAGCAAATTCAACAGGAACCTCAAAATTGTAAAACACCAACAAAGTCAACAACAACCTCAATATTGAAAGTCACCAACAAATTCAACAACAAGCTCAACATTGAAAATCACCAACAAATTCAACAACATCCATATTGAAAATCACCAACAATTCAACAACAACCTCAACATTGAAAAACACCAACAAATTCAACAACAACCTCAACATTGAAAAACACCAACAAATTCAACAACAACCTCAACTTTTAAAAGAAGAGAAAAAGTTCAAAAAAACATTGATAACACCTACAAATTCAACAATAATCTCAACATTGACAAACACCTACAAATTCAACAACATACTCAATATTGAAAGTCACCAACAAATTCAACAACAACCTCAACATTGAAAAATACCAACAAATTCAACAACAACCTCAACATTGAAAGACACAAACAAATTCAACAACAACCTCAACATTGAAAATAACCAACACATTCAATAACTTCAATATTGAAATTCACCAACAAATTCAACAACAACCTCAACATTGAAAAATGCCAACAAATCCAACACGAACTCAAAATTGAAAATCACCTACAAATTCAACAACAACCTAAACATTGAAAAAAACCAAGAAATTCAACTACAACCTCAACTTTTAAAAGAAGAGAAAAAGTTCAAAAAAAAACATTGATAACACCAACAAATTCAACAACAACCTCAACATTGAAAAATATAAAAAACTTCAAAAAATAACATTGATAACACCAACAAAATCAACAAAAAAACTCAACATTGAAAAAAACCAACAAATACAACAACAAGCTCAACATTGTAAAACACCAACAATTTCAACAACAACCTCAACTTTTAAAAGTACAAAAAAGTTAAAAAAAAACATTGATAACAGCAACAAAGTCAACAAATAAACTCAACATTGAAAAAAACCAACAAATTCAACAACAGCCTCAACATTGAAAAACGCCAACAAATTCAAGAACAACCTCATTATTGAAGTCAACAACAAATTCAATAACAAGCTCAACATGGAAAAACACCAACAAATTCTACAACAAAATCAAATTTTAAAAGTACAAAAAAAGTTAAAAAAAAACATTGATAACACCTACAAATTCAACAACAGACTCAGCATTGAAAAACGCCAACAAAGTCAAGAACAACCTCAATATTGAAAGTCAACAACAAATTCAGCAACAACCTCAACATTGAAAAACGCCAACAAATTCAACAACAACCTCAACATTGAAAAACGCCAACAAATTCAACATCAACTTCAACATTGAAAAACAACATTAAATTGTACAACAACCTCAACTTATAAAAGAGAAAAAGTTCAAAAAAACATTGATAACACCAACAAATTCTACAAAAATCTCAACATTGAAAAACAACAACAACCTCAACATTTAAAAGTACAAAAAAGTTCAAAAAAGAACATTGATAAAACCAACAAATTAAACAACTACCTCAACATTGAAAACCACCAACCAATTCAACAACAACCTTTACTTTGAAAAATACAAACAGGTTCAATAAAAAACATAGATAACACCAACAAATTCAACAACAATCTCAACAATGAAAAACACCAACAAATTCAACAACAGCCTCAACTTTTAAAAGTGAAAAAGATCAAAAAAAACATTGATAACACCAACAAATTCAACAATAACCTCAATATTGACAAATACAAAAAAGTTCAAAAAATAACAATGTTAACACCAACAAATTCAAAAACAACCTCAACATTGAAAACTACAAAAAGTTCTAAAATAACATTGATAACAATCTCAACATTGAAAATGACCAACAAATTCAACAAGGACCGCAAGTTTGAAAAACACCAACAAATTCAACAACAAGCTCAACATTGAAAATCACGAACAAATTCAACAACATCAATATTGAAAATCACCAACAAATTCAACAACAACCTCAACATTGAAAAACGCCAACAAATTCAACAACAACCTCAACATTGAAAAACGCCAACAAATTCATCAACAACCACAACATTGATAAATACAAAAAGTTCAAAAAATAACATTGATAACACCAACAAATTCAAGAACAACCTCAACATTGAAAATCAGCACCAAATTCAAAAAGAATCTCAACATTGAAAAACTTCAACAAATTTAACAACAACCTCAATATTGAAAATCACCAACATATTCAACAACAACCTCAACATTGAAAAACACCAACATATTCAACAACAACCTCAATATTGAAAGACACCAACAAATTCAACAACAACCAAAACATTTAAAATGACCAACAAATTCAACAACTTCAATATTGAAAATCACCAACAAATTCAAAAACAACCTCAACATTGAATAATACAAAAAAGTTCAATAAATAACATTGATAACAGCAACAAATTCAATAACAGCCTCAACATTGAATGAAACCAACAAATTTAACAACAAATTCAACATTGTAAAACACCAACAAATCCAACAACCACCTCAAATTTTAAAAGTATTAAAAAGTTTTTAAAAAACATTGATAACACCAACAAATTAAACAACAAACTCAATATTGGAAATCAACAACAAATTCAACAACAACCTCAACATTGAAAATCACCAATAAATTCTACACTAACCTCGACATTGAAAAACGACAACAAATTCAACAACAAGCTCAACATTGAAAAACGCAAACAAATTTAACAACAACCTCAACATTGAAAAACACCAACTATTTGAACAGCAAACTCAACTTATAAAAGAAGAGAATTTTTTCAAAAAAACATTGATAACACCAACAACTTCAAGAACAACCTCAACCTTGACAAACGCTAACAATTGAACAACAACCTCAACATTGAAAACTACAAAAAATTGCAAAAAATAACATTGATAACACCAACAAATTCAACAACAAACTCAATATTGAAAATCAACAACAAATTCAACAACAACTTCAAGATTGAAAAATACAAAAAATGTTCAAAAAATAACATTGATAACACCAACAAATTCAACAACAACCTTAACATTGAAAAATAGAAAAAAGTTCAATAAATAACATGGATAACACCAACAAATTCAACAACAACCTCAAGATTGAAAAGCACCAACAATTTCAACAACAACCTCAACTTTTAAATCTACAAAAAAGTTCAACAAAATAAACATTGACAACACCAACAAATTCAACTACAACCTCAATATTCAAAATCACCAACAAATTCAATAACAACCTCAACATAGAAAAACACCAACAAATTTAACAACAACCTCAACTTTTATAAGTACAAAAAAGTTTATTAAAAAAACATTGACAACACCCTCAAATTCAACAACAACCTCAATATTGAAAATCTCCAACCTATTCAACAACATCAACATTGAAAAACACCAACAAATTCAACAACAACCTAAACATTGAAAAACACCAGAAAATTCAACAACAACCTCAAAAATGAAAAACATCAACAAATTCAAAAAAAACCTCAACTTTTAAAAGTACAAAAAAGTTCAACAAAATAAACATTGATAACACCAATTAATTCAACAATAACCACATATTTTAAAAATACAAACAAGTTCAACAAAATAAAGGTTGTTGACACTATCCATTTCAACAACAACCTCAACATTTAAAATCACCAACAAATTCAGCAACCTCAACACTGAAAATCACCAACCAATTCAGCAACAACATCATCATTGAAAAACAATAAAAAAGTCAGCAACAACCTCAACTTTCAAAACTACAAAAAAGTACAACAATATAAACATTGACAACACCAACAAATTTAACTGCAACCTCAATATTGAAAAACACCAACAAATTTAACAAAATCCTCAACAATGAAAAACACCAGGAAATTCAAAATCAACCGCAATTTTTAAAAGTTCAAAAAGTTCAACAAAATAAACATTAATAACACCATGAAATTCAACAACAACCACAATATTGAAAATCATCAATAAATTCAACAACAACCTAAACAGTGAAAAACACCAACAAATTCAACAACAACCTCAACTTTTAAAAGTACAAAAAAAGTTTTTAAAAAAACATTGATAACACCAACAAATTCAACAACCACCTCAATATTGATAATCACCAACAAATTCAAAAACCTCAACGTTGAAAATCACCAAAAACTTGAACAACAATCTCTACATTGAAAACCCAAAATCTTCAACAACAACCTCTACATTGAAAAACACCAACAAATTCATCAACAACCTCAGCAATGAAAAACACCAACAAAATCAAAATCAACCTCAACTTTTAAAAGTACAAAAAAGTTTTTAAAAAAACACTAATAACACCAAAAAATTCAACAACAACCTCAATATTGAAAATCATCAACAAATGCAACAACAACCTCAATATTGAAAAACTCCAACAAATTCAACAACAACCTCAACTTTTAAAAGTATAAAAAAGTACAAAAAAAAATATTGATAACACCAATAAATTGAACAACAATCTCAATTTAGAAAATCACCAACAAATTCAACACCCTCAACATTGAAATACCCAACAAATTGAACAACAACCTTAACTTTAAAAAATACAAACAAGTTCAACAAAAACATTGATAACACCAACAAATTCAACAACAACCACAACAATGAAAAACACCAACAAATTCAACAACAACCTCAACATTGAAAAACACCAACAAATTCAACAACAACCTCAACATTGAAAAATACAAAAATGTTCAAATAATAACATTGATAACGACAACAAATTCAACAACAACCTCAACATTGAAAAACGCCAACAAATTCAACAACAACCTCAACATTGAAAAACACCAACAAATTCAACAACAACCTCAACATTGAAAAACACCAACAAATTCAACAACAACCTCAACATTGAAAAACACCAACAAATTCAACAACAACCTCAACATTGAAAAACACCAACAAATTCAACAACAACCTCAACATTGAAAAATACAAAAATGTTCAAATAATAACATTGATAACGACAACAAATTCAACAACAACCTCAACATTGAAAAACGCCAACAAATTCAACAACAACCTCAATACTGAAAATCAACAACAAATTCGACAACCTAAACACTGATTATCGCAAACAAATTAAGCAACAACCTCAATATTGAAAATCACCAACAAATTCCGCAACAGCCTCAACTTTGAAAAACACAAATAAGTTCAAAAAAAACATTCATAACACCAACACTTTCTTCAACAAGCTCAATATTGAAAATCACCAACAAATTCAACGACCTCAACTTTGAAAAACACCAACAATTTAAACAACAACCACAACATTAAAAAATACACCAAGTTCAACAAAATAAACATAGACAACACCAACAAATTCAACGACAACCTCAACATTGAAAAACAACAACAAATTTAACAACAACCTCAACAATGAAAACACCAAAAAATTCATAAAATGTCACCATTGAAAAACACCAACAAATTCACCAACAACCTCAACTTTTAAAAGTACAAAAAAATTTTTAAAAAACATTGATAAAGCCAACAAATTCAACAACACCCTCAACATTGATAAACACCAACAATTTCGACAACAACCTCAACTTTTAAAGGTACAAAAAAGTTCAAAAAAGAATATTGATAACACCAACAAATTTAAGAAGAACCTCAATATTGAAAATCAACAACAAATTCAACAACCTCAACATTGAAAAAGACCAACAAATTCAACAACAACATCAACATTGAAAAACACCAACAAATTCACCAAGAACCACAACAATGAAAAACACCAAAAAAATCAACAACAATCTCAACATTGAAAAACATCAACAAATTCAAAATCAACCTCCACTTTTAAAAGAACAAAAAAGTTCAACAAAATAAGCTTTGATAACACCAAGAAAATCAACAACAAACACAATCTTTAAAAATACAAACAAGTTCAGCAAAATAAACATTGATGACACTATCCAATTCAACAACAACCTCAACATTTAAAATCACCAACAAATTCAACAACAACATCAAAATTGAAAAACAATAAAAAATTCAGCAACAACCTCAACTTTTAATAATACAAAATAGTTCAACAAAATAAAGATTGATAACACCAATAAATTCAACAACAACCTCAACTTTAAAAAATACAAACAGGTTCAACAAATTAAACAATGTCAAAAGAAACAAATTCAACAACAACCTAAACATTGAAAAACACCAACAAATTTAACAACAACCTCAAAAATAAAAACAACAAAAAATTCAACAAAAACCTCACCATTGTAAGACACCAACAAATTCACCAACAACCTCAACTTTTAAAAGTACAAAAAATTTTTTAAAAAACATTGATAACACCAACAAATTCAACAAGAACATCAATATTGAAAATTACCAACAAATTCAACAACAACCTCAACATTGAAAAACGCCAACAAATTCAACAACAACCTCAACTTTTAAAAGTACAAAAAAGTTCATAAAATAATATTGATAACACCAACAAATTGAACAAGAATCTCAATTTTGAAAATCACCAACAAATTCAACACCCTCAACATTGTAATACACCAACAAATTCAAAATCAAACTTATCTTTTAAGAATACAAACAAGTTCAACAAAAAACATTGATAACAATAATAAATTCAACAACAACTTCAAGAATGAAAAACACCAACAAATTCAACAACAACATCAACATTGAAAAATACAAAAAAGTTCAAAAAATAACATTAATATCGACAACAAATTCAACAAAAACCTCAATATTGAAAATCACCAACAAATTCAACAACCTCAACATTGAAAAACGCCAACAAATTCAACAAAAACCTCAATATTGAAAATCAACAACAAATTCAACAAACTCAACACTGAATATCACCAACAAATTCAGCAACAACCTCAATATTGAAAATCACTAACAAATTCAACAACAACTTCAACATTGATAAACTTCAAAATATTCAACAACAACCTCAATATTGAAAATCACCATTTAATTCAACAAGATCAACACTGAAAATCACCAACAAATTCAGCAACAGCCTCAACTTTGAAAAACACAAATAAGTTAAAAAAAAACATTCATAACACCAACACTTTCATCAACAATCTCAATATTGAAAATCACCAACAAATTCAACGACCTCAACTTTGAAAAACACCAACAAATTCAACAACAACGTCAACATTGAAAAACTCCAACAAATTCAACAACAACCTCAACATTGAAAAACACCAACAAATTCATCAACAACCACAACAATGAAAAACAACAAAAAATTCAACAACAACCTCAACATTGAAAATGACCAAAAATTCAAATTCAACCTCAACTTTTAAACGTACAAAAAATTTCAACAAAATAAACTTTGATAACACCAAGAAAAACAACAACCACCATAATTTTTAAAAATACAATCAAGTTCAGCAAAATAAAAATTGATGACACAATGCAATTCAACAACAATCTCAACATTTAAAATTACCAACAAATTCAGCAACCTCAACTCTGAAAATCACCAAGAAATTCAACAACAACATCAACATAGAAAAACAATAAAATAAATTCAGCATCAACCTAAACTTTTAAAACTACAAAAAAGTTCAACAAAATAAACATTGACAACACCAACAAATTCACCAACAACTTAAAACAAATTAAACAACAACCACAACTTTTAAAAATACACCAAGTTCAACAAAATAAACTTTGACAACACCAACAAATTCAACAACAACCTCAACAATGAAAACACCAAAAAATTCAACAAAATGTCACCATTGAAAAACACCAACAAATTCACCAACAACCTCAACTTTTAAAAGTACAAAAACATTTTAAAAAACATTGATAAAGTCAAAAAATTCAACAACAACCTCAACACTGATAAACATCAACAATTTCAAACAACAACCTCAACTTTTAAAGGTACAAAAAAGTTCAAAAAAGAATATTGATAACACCAACAAATTCAAGAAGAACCTCAATATTAAAAATCACCAACAAATTCAACAACAACATCAACATTGAAAAACACCAACAAATTCAGCAAGAACCACAACAATGAAAAACACCGAAAAATTCAAAAACAACCTCAACATTGAAAAACGCCAACAAATTCAACAACAATCTCAACATTGAAAAACACCATTAAAAACATCAACAACCACAACAATGAAAAACATCAAAAAATTCAAGAACAACCTCAACATTGAAAAACTCCAACAAATTCAACAACAACCTCAACATTGAAAAACACCAACAAATTCATCAACAACCACAACAATGAAAAACAACAAAAAATTCAACAACAGCCTCAACATTGAAAATGACCAAAAATTCAAATTCAACCTCAACTTTTAAACGTACAAAAAATTTCAACAAAATAAACTTCGATAACACCAAGAAAAACAACAACCACCATAATTTTTAAAAATACAATCAAGTTCAGCAAAATAAAAATTGATGACACGATGCAATTCAACAACAATCTCAACATTTAAAATTACCAACAAATTCAGCAACCTCAACTCTGAAAATCACCAAGAAATTCAACAACAACATCAACATAGAAAAACAATAAAATAAATTCAGCATCAACCTAAACTTTTAAAACTACAAAAAAGTTCAACAAAATAAACATTGACAACACCAACAAATTCACCAACAACTTAAAACAAATTAAACAACAACCACAACTTTTAAAAATACACCAAGTTCAACAAAATAAACTTTGACAACACCAACAAATTCAACAACAACCTCAACAATGAAAACACCAAAACATTCAACAAAATGTCTCCATTGAAAAACACCAACAAATTCACCAACAACCTCAACTTTTAAAAGTACAAAAAAATTTTAAAAAACATTGATAAAGTCAAAAAATTCAACAACAACCTCAACACTGATAAACATCAACAATTTCAAACAACAACCTCAACTTTTAAAGGTACAAAAAAGTTCAAAAAAGAATATTGATAACACCAACAAATTCAAGAAGAACCTCAATATTAAAAATCACCAACAAATTCAACAACAACATCAACATTGAAAAACACCAACAAATTCAGCAAGAACCACAACAATGAAAAACACCAAAAAATTCAAAAACAACCTCAACATTGAAAAACGCCAACAAATTCAACAACAATCTCAACATTGAAAAACACCATTAAATACATCAACAACCACAACAATGAAAAACATCAAAAAATTCAAGAACAACCTCAACATTAAAAAACATCAACAAATTCAAAAGCAACCTCAAGTATTAAAAGTACAGAAAAGTTCAACAAAATACATTTTGATAACACCAGGAAAATCAACAACAAACACAATTTTTTAAAATACAAACAAGTTCAGCAATATAAACATTGATGACACTATCCAATTCAACAACAACCTCAAAATTTAAAATCACCAGCAAATTGAACAACAACATCAAAATTGAAAAACAATAAAAAAGTCAGCAACAACCTCAACTTTTAATACTACGAAAAAGTTCAACAAAATAAACATTGATAACATCAATAAATTCAACAACAACCTCAACTTTAAAAAATACTAACAGGTTCAACAAAATAAACATTGACAAAACCAACAAATTCAACAACAACGAAAACATTGAAAAACACTAACAAATTTAACAACAACCTCAAAAATAAAAACACCAAAAAATTCAACAAAAACCTCACCATTGAAATACCCCAACAAATTCACCAACAACCACAACTTTTAAAAGTACAAAAAAGTTTTTAAAACACATTGATAACACCAACAAATTCAAAAAGATCATCAATATTGAAAATTACCAACAAATTCAACAAACAACCTCAACAATGAAAAACGTCAACAAATTCAACAACAACCTCAACTTTTAAAAGTACAAAAAAGTTCATAAAATAATATTGATAACACCAACAAATTGAACAGCAATCTCAATTTTGAAAATCACCAAGAAATTCAACACCCTCAACATTGAAATACACCAACAAATTCAACAACAACCTTAACTTTTAAAAATACAAACAACTTCAACTAAATAAACATTGACAACAACAACAAATTGACCCACAACCTCAACAATGAAAAACACCAACAAATTCAAAATCAACCTCAACTTTGAAAAGTACAAAAAATTTCAACAAAATAAACATTGATAACGCCAAGAAATTCAACAACAACCACAATTTTTAAAAATAAAGACAAGTTCAGCAAAATAAACATTGATGGCACTATACAATTCAACAACACCCTCAACTTTATAAAATACAAACAATTTCAACAAAATAAACATTGATGACACTATCCAATTCAACAACAACCTGGACATTGAAAAACACCAACAAACTTAACAACAACCTCAACAATGAAAACACCAAAAAATTCAACAAAATGTCACCATTGAAAAACAACAACAAATTCACCAACAACCTCAACTTTTAATGGTACAATAAAGTTATTAAAAAACATTGATAACACCAACATATTCAACAACAACCTCAACATTGATAAACACAAACAATTTCAACAACAACCTCAACTTTTAAAGGTACAAAAAAGTTCAAAAAATAATATTGATAACACCAACAAATTGAACAACAACCTCAATATTGAAAAACACCAACAAATTAATCAACCTCAACATTGAAATACCACAACAAATTCAACAACAATCTCAACTTTTAAAAGAACAAAAAAGTTCAAAAAAGAATATTGATAACACCAACAAATTCAAGAACAACCACAATATTGCAAGTCACCAACAAATTCAACAACATCAACATTGAAAAACACCAACAAATTCAACAGCAACATCAACATTGAAAAACACCAACAAATTCATCAAGAACCACAACAATGACAAACACCAACAAATTCAACAATAACCTCAATATTCAAAATCGCCAACAAATTCAACAACAATCTCAACATTGAAAAACACCAACAAATTCATCAACAACCACAACAATGAAAAACATCAAAAAATTCAAGAACAACCTCAACATTGAAAAACACCACCCAATTCAACAATAACCTCAACAATGAAAAACACCAACAAATTCAAAATCATCCTCAACTTTTAAAAGTACAAAAAAGTTCAACAAAATAAACTTTGATAACACCAAGAAAATCAACAATAACCACAATTTTTAAAAATACAAATAAGTTCAGCAAAATAAACATTGATGACACTATCCAATTCAACAACAACCTCAAAATTTAAAATCACCCACAAATTCAACAACAACATCAAAATTGAAAAACAATAAAAATTCAGTAACAACCTCAACTTTTAATACTACAAAAAAGTTCAACAAAATAAACATTGACAACACCAACAAATTCAACAACAACCTCAACATTGAAAAACACCAACAAATTTACCAACAACCTCAAAAATGAAAACACCATAAAATTCAACAAAAACCTCACCATTGAAAAACACCAACAAATTCAACAACAACCTCAACATAGAAAAATACAAAAATGTTCAAAACATAACATTGATAACACAAACAAATTCAACAACAAACTCAACATTGAAAATCAACAGCAAATTCAACAACCTCAACACTGAATATCACCAACAAATTCAGCAACAGCCTCAACTTTGAAAAACTCAAAAAAGTTCAAAAAAAACATTCATAACACCAAAACTTTCATCAACAATCTCAATATTGAAAATCACCAACAAATTCAACGACCTCAACTTTGAAAAACACCAACAAATTAAACAACAACCACAACTTTTAAAAATACACCAAGTTCAACAAAATAAACATTGACAACACCAATAAATTCAACAACAACCTCAACATTGAAAAACACCAACAAATTCAAAATCAACCTCAACTTTTAAAAGTACAAAAAGGTTCAACAAAATAAACATTGATGGCACTATCCAATTGAACAAAAACCTCAACATTTAAATTCACCAACAAATTCAGCAACCTCAACAATGAAAATCACCAACAAATTCAACAACAACATCAAAATTGAAAAACAATAAAAAAAATTCAGCAACAACCTTAACTTTTAAAAGTACAAAAAAGTTTTTAAAAAACATTGATAACACCAACAAATTCAATACGAACATCAATATTGAAAATTACCAACAAATTCAACAACAACCTCAACATTGAAAAACATCAACAATTTCAACAACAACCTCACCTTTTAAAAGTACAAAAAAGTTCATAAAATAATATTGATTACACCAACAAATTGAACAACAATCGCAATTCTGAAAATCACCAACAAATTCAACACCCTCAACATTGAAATACACCAACAAATTCAACAACAACCTTTACTTATAAAATAACAAACAAGTTCAACAAAAAACATTAATAACACTAATAAATTCAACAACAACCTCAAGAATGAAAAATCCCAACAAATTCAACAACAACCTCAACATTGAAAAATACCATCAAATTCAACAACAACTTCAAAATTGAAAAATACAAAAATGTTCAAAAAATAACATTGATAACGACAACAGATTCAACAAAAACCTCAATATTGAAATTTACCAACAAATTCAACAACAACCTCAATATTGAAAATCAACAACAAATTCAACAACCTCAACACTGAATATCACCAACAAATACAGCAACAACCTCAATATTGAAAATCACTAACAAATTCAACAACAACTTCAACATTGATAAACGTCAACATATTCAACAACAACCTCAATATTGAAAATCATCAACAAATTCAACAAGATCAACACTGAAAATCACCAACAAATTCAGCAAAAGCCTCAACTTTAAAAAAAAACAAATAAGTTCAATAAAAACATTCATAACACCAACACTTTCATCAACAATCTCAATATTGAAAATCACCAACAAATTCAACGACCTCAACTTTGAAAAACACCAACAAATTAAACAACAACCTCAGCTTTTGAAAATACAAAAAAGTTCAACAAAATAAACATTGATGACACCAATAAATTCAATAACAACCACAACTTTTAAAAATACACCAAGTTCAACAAATTAAACATTTTCACCATATCCAATTCAACAACAACCTCAACATTTACAATCACCAACAAATTCAGCTACCTCAACACTGAAAATCACCAAAACATTCAACAACAACATCAACATTGAAAAACAATAAAAAATTCAGCAACAACCTCAACTTTTATACTACAAAAAAGTTCAACAAAATAAACATTGACAAAACCAACAAATTCAACAACAACCTCCACATTGAAAAACACCAATAAATTCAACAACAACCTCAATATTGAAAGTCACCAACAAATTCAACAACCTCCACATTGACAAACACAAACATTTTCAACAACAATGTCAACTTTTATAAGTGCAAAAATGTTCAACAAAATAAACGTTGATAACACCAACAAATTCATCAACAACCTCAATATTGAAAATCAACAACAAATTTAAGAATCTCAACACTGAATATCACCAACAAATTCATCAACAACATCAACATTGAAAAACACCAACAAATTCAAAATCAACCTCAACTTTTAAAAGTACAAAAAATTCAACAAAATAAACATTGATAACACCAAGAAATTCAAACACAACCACAACTTTTAAAATCACAAACAGACAAGTTCAGAAAAATAAACATTGATGACACTATCCAATTCAACAACAACCCTCAACATTAAAAATCACCAACAAATTCAGCAACTGAAAATTCAGCAAACTGAAAACCCTGAAAATCACAACAAATTCAACAACAACATCAAAATTGAAAAACAATAAAAAATTCAGCAAGAACCTCTACTTTTAAAACTATGAAAAGTTTCACCAAAATAAACATTGATAACATCAATAAATTCAACATCAACCTCAACTTTTAAAAATATAAACAAATTCAACAAAATAAATATTGATGACACGATCCAATTCAACAACAACCTCAACATTGAAAAACACAAACAGTTTCAACAGCAACCTCAACTTTTATACGACAAAAAAGTTCAACAAATTAACCATTGACAACACTAACAAATTCACCTATAACCTCAAATTTCAAAAATGAAAAAAAGTTCAAAAAATAACATTGATAACACCAACAAAATCACCCACAACCTCAACATTGAAATACGCCAACAAATTCAACAACAACCTCAATATTGAAAATCCCAACAAATTCAACAACAACCTCAACTTTCATAAGTACAAGAAAGTTCTACAAAATAAACGTTGATAAACTAAAAAATTCAACAACAACGTCAATATTGAAAATCACCAACAAATTCAAGAACCTCAACAATGAATATCATGAAGAAATTCAGCAAAAACCTCAACTTTGAAAAACACAAAAAAGTTCAAAAAAAACATTGATAACAGCTACATAATCATCAACAGCCTCAATATTGAAAATCACCAACAAATTCAACAACAAAGTCAAAATTGAAAATCACCAACAAATTCAACAACATCAACATTGAAAAACACCAACAAATTCAAAATCAACCACAACTTTTAAAAGTACAAAAAAGTTCAACAAAATAAACATTGATGGCACTATACAATTCAACAACAACCTCAGCATTTAAAACCACCAACAAATTCAGCAACCTCAACACTGAAAATCACCAACAAATACAAAACAGCATTAAAATTGAAAAACAATAAAAAAATTCAGCAAGAACCTCAATTTTTAATACTACGAAAAGGTTCAACAAAATAAACATTGATAACACCAATAAATTCAACAACAACCTAAACTTTATAAAATACAAACAATTTCAACAAAACAAACATTGATGACACTATCCAATTCAACAACAACCTGAACATTGAAAAACACCAACAAATTTAACAACAACCTCAACAATGAAAACACCAAAAAATTCAACAAAATGTCACCATTGAAAAAAAACAACAAATTCACCAACAACCTCAACTTTTAAAAGTACAAAAAAGTTTTTAAAAAACATTGATAACGCCAACATATTCAACAACAACCTCAACATTGATAAACACCAACAATTTCAACAACAACCTCAACTTTTAAAGGTACAAAAAAGTTCAAAAAATAATATTGATAACACCAACAAATTGAACAACAACCTCAATATTGAAAATCACCAACAAATTCATCAACCTCAACATTGAAATACCGCAACAAATTCAAAAACAACCTCAACTTTTAAAAGTACAAAAAAGTTCAAAAAAGAATATTGATAACACCAACAAATTCAAGAACAACCTCAATATTGAAAATCACCAACAAATTCAACAACCTCAATATTGACAAACACCAACAAATTCAACAACAACATCAACATTGAAAAACACCAACAAATTCATCAAGAACCACAACAATGAAAAACACCAACAAATTCAACAACAATCTCAACATTGAAAAACACCATCAAATTCAACAACAACCACAACAATGAAAAACATCAAAAAATTCAAGAACAACCTCAACATTGAAAAACGCCAACAAATTCAACATTAACCTCAACAATGAAAAACACCAACAAATTCAAAATCAACCTCAACTTTTAAAAGTACAAAAAAGTTCAACAAAATAAACATTGATAACACCAATAAATTCAACAACAACCTCAACTTTAAAAAATACAAACAAGTTCAACAAAATAAACATTGACAAAACCAACAAATTCAACAACAACCTCAACATTGAAAAACACAAACAAATTTAACAACAACCTCAAAAATGAAAACACCAAAAAATTCAACAAAATCTTCACCATTGAAAAACAGCAACAAATTCAATGACAACCTCAACATAGGAAAATACGAAAATGTTCAAAAAATAACAATGAAATCACAAACAAATTCAACAACAACCTCCACGTTGAAAATCAACAACAAATTCAACAACCTCAACACTGAATATCACCAACAAATTTAGTAACAACCTCAATATTGAAAATCACCAACAAATTCAGCAACAGCCTCAACTTTGAAAATCTCAAAAAAGTTGAAAAAAAACATTCATAACACCAATACTTTCATCAACAATCTCAATATTGAAAATCACCAACAAATTCAACGACCTCAACTTTGAAAAACACCAACAAATTAAACAACAACCTCAACTTTTGAATATACAAAAAAGTTCAACAAAATAAACATTGATGGCACTATACAATTCAACAACAACCTCAACATTTAAAACCACCAACAAATTCAGCAACCTCAACACTGAAAATCACCAACAAATACAAAACAGCATCAAAATTGAAAAACAATAAAAAAAATTCAGCAAGAACCTCAACTTTTAATACTACGAAAAGGTTCAACAAAATAAACATTGATAACACCAATGAATTCAACAACAACCTCAACTTTATAAAATACAAACAATTTCAACAAAACAAACATGGATGACACTATCCAATTCAACAACAACCTGAACATTGAAAAACACCAACAAATTTAACAACAACCTCAACAATGAAAACACCAAAAAATTCAACAAAATGTCACCATTGAAAAAAAACAACAAATTCACCAACAACCTCAACTTTTAAAAGTACAAAAAAGTTTTTAAAAAACATTGATAACGCCAACATATTCAACAACAACCTCAACATTGATAAACACCAACAATTTCAACAACAACCTCAACTTTTAAAGGTACAAAAAAGTTCAAAAAATAATATTGATAACACCAACAAATTGAACAACAACCTCAATATTGAAAATCACCAACAAATTCATCAACCTCAACATTGAAATACCGCAACAAATTCAAAAACAACCTCAACTTTTAAAAGTACAAAAAAGTTCAAAAAAGAATATTGATAACACCAACAAATTCAAGAACAACCTCAATATTGAAAATCACCAACAAATTCAACAACCTCAATATTGACAAACACCAACAAATTCAACAACAACATCAACATTGAAAAACACCAACAAATTCATCAAGAACCACAACAATGAAAAACACCAACAGATTCAACAACAATCTCAACATTGAAAAACACCATCAAATTCAACAACAACCACAACAATGAAAAACATCAAAAAATTCAAGAACAACCTCAACATTGAAAAACGCCAACAAATTCAACAATAACCTCAACAATGAAAAACACCAACAAATTCAAAATCAACCTCAACTTTTAAAAGTACAAAAAAGTTCAACAAAATAAACATTGATAACACCAATAAATTCAACAACAACCTCAACTTTAAAAAATACAAACAAGTTCAACAAAATAAACATTGACAAAACCAACAAATTCAACAACAACCTCAACATTGAAAAACACAAACAAATTTAACAACAACCTCAAAAATGAAAACACCAAAAAATTCAACAAAATCTTCACCATTGAAAAACAGCAACAAATTCAATGACAACCTCAACATAGGAAAATACGAAAATGTTCAAAAAATAACAATGAAATCACAAACAAATTCAACAACAACCTCCACGTTGAAAATCAACAACAAATTCAACAACCTCAACACTGAATATCACCAACAAATTTAGTAACAACCTCAATATTGAAAATCACCAACAAATTCAGCAACAGCCTCAACTTTGAAAATCTCAAAAAAGTTGAAAAAAAACATTCATAACACCAATACTTTCATCAACAATCTCAATATTGAAAATCACCAACAAATTCAACGACCTCAACTTTGAAAAACACCAACAAATTAAACAACAACCTCAACTTTTGAAAATACAAAAAAGTTCAACAAAATAAACATTGATAACACCAATAAATTCAAAAACAACCACAACTTTTAAAAATACACCAAGTTCAAAAAATTAAACATTTTTCACAATATCCAATTCAACAACAACCTCACATTTTACAATCACCAACAAATTCAGCAACTTCAACACTGAATATCACCAACAAATGCAACAACAACATCAACATTGAAAAACAATAAAAAATTCAGCAACAACCACAACTTTTATACTACAAAAAAGTTCAACAAAATAAACATTGACAACACCAACAAATTCAACAACAACCTCAACATTGAAAAAAAGTAACATAATCAACAACAACCACCACATTGAAAAACACCAATAAATTCAACAACAACCTCAATATTGAAAAGCACCAACAAATTCAAAATCAAGCACAACTTTTAAAAGTACAAAAAAGTTCAACAAAATAAACATTGATGACACTATACAATTCAACAACAACCTCAACATTAAAAATCACCAACAAATTCAGCAACCTCAACACTGAAAATCGCCAACAAATACAACAACAACATCAAAATTGAAAAACAATAAAAAATTCAGCAAGAACCTCAACTTTTAATACTACGAAAAGGTTCAACAAAATAAACATTGATAACACCAATAAATTCAACAACAACCTCAACTTTTAAAAATACAAACAATTTCACAAAACAAACATTGATGAGACTATTCAATTCAACAACACCCTGAACATTGAAAAACACCAACAAATTTAACAACAACCTCAACAATGAAAACACCAAAAAATTCAACAAAATGTCACCATTGAAAAAAAACAACACCAACAATCTCAACTTTTAAAAGTACAAAAAAGTTTTTAAAAAACATTGATAACGCCAACATATTCAACAACAACCTCAACATTGATAAACACCAACAATTTCAACAACAACCTCAACTTTTAAAGGAACAAAAAAGTTCAAAAAATAATATTCATAATACCAACAAATTGAACAACAACCTCAATATTGAAAATCACCAACAAATTCATCAACCTCAACATTGAAATACCACAACAAATTCAACAACAACCTCAACTTTTAAAAGTACAAAAATGTTCAAAAAAGAATATTGATAACACCAACAAATTCAAGAACAACCTCAATATTGAAAATCACCAACAAATTCAACAACCTCAGTATTGAAAAACACCAACAAATTCAACAGCAACATCAACATTGAAAAACACCAACAAATTCATCAAGAACCACAGCAATGAAAAACACCAACAAATTCAACAACAACCTCAATATTGAAAATCGCCAACAAATTCAACAACAGTCTCAACATTGAAAAACACCATCAAATTCAACAGCAACCACAACAATGAAAAACATCAGAAATATTCAAGAACAACCGCAACATTGAAAAACGCCAACAAATTCAACAATAACCTCAACAATGAAAAACACCAACAAATTCAAAATCAACCTCAACTTTTAAAAGTACAAAAAAGTTCAACAAAATAAACTTTGATAACACCAAGAAAATCAACAACAACCACAATTTTAAAAAATACAAACAAGTTCAGCAAAATAAACATTGATAACACTATCCAATTCAACAACAATCTCAACATTTAAAATCACCCACAAATTCAACAACAACATCAAAATTGAAAAACAGTAAAAAATTCAGCAACAACCTCAACTTTTAATACTACAAAAAAGTTCAACAAAATAAACATTGATAACACCAATAAATTCAACAACAACCTCAACTTTAAAAAATGCTAACAGGTTCAACAAAATAAACATTGACAAAACCAACAAATTCAACAACAACCTCAAATTTGAAAAACACCAACAAATTTAGCAACAACCTCAAAAATGAAAAGACTAAAAAAATTCAACAAAAACCTCACCATTGAAAAGCAGCAACAAATTCAATAACAACATCAACATAGGAAAATACAAAAATATTCAAAAAATAACATTGAAATCACAAACAAATTCAACAACAACCTCAACATTGAAAAGCACCAACAAATTCAAAATCAACCTCAACTTTTAAAAGTACAAAAAGGTTCAACAAAATAAACATTGATAACACCAAGGAATTCAGCAACCGCCACAATTTTTAAAAATACAAACAAGTTCAGCAAAATAAACATTGATGGCACTATCGAATTCAACAACAACCTCAACATTTAAAATCACCAACAAATTCAGCATCTCAACACTGAAAATCACCAACAAATTCAACAACAACATCAAAATTGAAAAACAATAAAAAATTCAGCAACAACCTTAACTTTTAAAAGTAGAAAAAAGTTTTTAAAAAACATTGATTACACCAACAAATTCAACAAGAACATCAATATTGAAAATTACCAACAAATTCAACAACAACCTCAACTTTTAAAAGTACAAAAAAGTTCATAAAATAATATTGATAACACCAACAAATTGAACAACAATCTCAATTTTGAAAATCACCAACAAATTCAACACCCTCAACATTGAAATACACCAACAAATTCAACAACAATCTTTAATTTTAAAAATACAAACAAGTTCAACAAAAAACATTGATAACACTAATAAATTCAACAACAACCTCAAGAATGAAAAACCCCAACAAATTCAACAACAACCTCAACATTGAAAAATACAAAAATGTTCAAAAAATAACATTGATAATGACAACAAATTCAACAAAAACTTCAATATTGAAATTCACCAACAAATTCAACAACAACCTCAATATTGAAAATCAACAACAAATTCAACAACCTCAACACTGAATAACACCAACAAATTCAGCAACAACCTCAATATTGAAAATCACTAACAAATTCAACAACAACTTCAACATTGATAAACGTCAACATATTCAACGACAACCTCAATATTGAAAATCATCAACAAATTCAACAAGATCAACACTGAAAATCACCAACAAATTCAGTAAGAGCCTCAACTTTGAAAAACACAAATAAGTTCGAAAAAAAACGTTCATAACACCAACACTTTCATCAACAAACTCAATATTGAAAATCACCAACAAATTCAACGACCTCAACTTTGAAAAACACCAACAAATTAAACAAAAACAAGTTCAACAAAATAAACATTGATGACACTATCCAATTCAACAACAACATCAACATTTACAATCACCAAAAAATTCAGCATCCTCAAAACTGAAAATCACCAACAAATTCAACAACAACATCAACATTGAAAAACAAAAAAAAAATTCAGCAACAACCTCAACTTTTATACATCAAAAAAGTTCAACAAAATAAACATTGACAACACCAACAAATTCAACAACAACCTCAACATTGAAAAACAGTAACAAAATCAACAACAACTTCCACATTGAAAAACACCCAACATTTAACAACAACCTCAAAATTGAAAATCACCAACAAATTCAACAACATCAACATTGAAAAACACCAACAAATTCAAAATCAACCTCTACTTTTAAAAGTACAAAAAAGTTCAACAAAATAAACATTGATAACACCAAGAAAATCAACAACAACCACAATTTTTAAAAACACAAACAAACAAGTTCAGCAAAATAAACATTGATGACACTATCCAATTCAACAACAACCTCAACATTTAAAATCATCAACAAATTCAGCAACCTTAACACTGAAAATCACCAACAAATTCAACAACAAAATCAAAATTGAAAAACAATAAAAAATTCAGCAAGAACCTCAACTTTTAAAACTACAAAAAAGTTCAACAAAATAAACATTGATAACAACAATAAATTCAACAACAACCTCAACGTAGATAAACACCAACAAAATCAACAACAACCTCCACACTGACAAACACAGACAAATTCAACAACAATGTCAACTTTTATTAGTACAAAAAGGTTCAACAAAATAAACGTTGATAACACCAACAAATTCAACAACAACCTCAACATTGAAAAACACCAACAAATTCAAAATCAACCTCAACTTTTAAAAGTACAAAAAGTTCAACAAAATAAACATTGATAACACCAAGAAATTCAACCGCAACCACAATTTTTAAAGTTACAAACAAACAAGTTCGGCAAAATAAACATTGGTGACACTATCCAATTCAACAACAACCTCAACATTTACAATCACCAACAAATTCAGCCACCTCAACACTGAAAATCATCAACAAATTCAACAACAACATCAACATTGAAAAACAATAAAAAATTCAGCAACAACCTCAACTTTTATACTACAAAAAAGTTCAACAAAATAAACATTGACAACACCAACAAATTCAACAACAACCTCAACATTGAAAAACAGTAACATAATCAACAACAACTTCCACATTGAAAAATACCCAACATTCAACAACAACCTCAAAATTGAAAATCTCAACCTCAATTTTGAAAAACAGAAAAAAGTTCAAAAAATAACTTTGATAACACCAACAAATTCAACGACAACCTCAATATTGAAAATCACCAACAAAATCAACAAAAACCTCACCATTGAAAAACACCAACAAAATCAACAACAACCTCAACTTCTAAAAGTACAAAAAAGTTTTAATAAAAACATTGATAACACCAAAAAATTCAACAACTACCTCAATATTGAAAATCACCAACAATTTCAACAACAACCTCAACATTGAAAAACGCCAACAAATTCAACAACACCTCAATATTGAAATTCCCAACAAATTAAACAACAACCTCAACTTTTACAAGTTGAAACAAGTTCAACAAAATAAATGTTGATAATGCCAACAAATTCAGCAACAACCTCAATATTGAAAATCAAAAACTTATTCAACAAGATTAACACTGAAAATCACCAACAAATTCAGCAACCACCTCAACTTTGAAAAACAGAAAAAAGTTTTAAAAAAACCCATTCAAAACACCAACAAATTCAACAACAACCTCAACTTCTAAAAATATAAACAAGTTCAACAAAGAAACATTGATAACACCAACAAATTCAACAACTACCTCAATATTGAAAATCACCAACAAATGCAACAACAACCTCAACATTGAAAAACACCAACAAATTCAACAACAAACTCAACATTGAAAAACACCAACAAATTCAACGACAAACTCAAGTTTCAAAAATTAAAAATAGTTTAAATAAAAACATTGATTACACCAACAAATTCAACAACAACCTCAAAATTGAAAAGCACCAACAAATTCATCTACAACCTCAACATTGAAAAACACCAACAAATTGAACAATAAATTCAACATTGAAAAACACCAACAAATTCCACAACAACTTCAACTTTGAAAAATACAAAAAAGTTCAAAAAATAACATTGATAGCACAAACAAATTCAACAACAAACTCAATATTGAAAATCACCAACAATTTCAACAACAACCTCAACACTGAAATACGCCAACAAATTCAACAACAACCTCAACTTTTACAAGAACAAAAAAGGTCAACAACATAAACGTTGATAACACCAACAAATTCAACAAAAACCTCAATATTGAAAATCACCAACAAATTCAAGAAACTCAACACTGAATAACACCAAGAAATTCAGCAACAACCTCAACTTTGAAAAACACAAAAAGGTTCAAATTAAACATTGATCACACCAACAAATTAATCTACAACCTCAATATTGAAAATCACCAGCAAATTCAACAACCTCAACTTTGAAAAACACAAAAAGGTTCAAAAAAAACCATTCATAACACCAACAAAGTGATTAACAATCTCAATATTGAAAATCACCAACAAATTCAATGACCTCAACATTGAAAAATACCAACAAATTAATCAACAACCTCAACTTTTAAAAGTACAAATAAGTTCAACAAAATAAACATTGATAACACCAAGAAATTCAACAAGAAGATCAACAATGAAAAACACCAATATATTCAACATCAACCTCAACTCCCGTAACATTACACCGCTGCCCATACCACGCCTACAGCACTTCACCACTGCCCACACCACTCCCACAGCACTACACCACTGCCCACACCACTCCCGCAGCTCTACACCACTGCCCACATCACCTCCGCAGCACTACACCACTGCCCACACCAGTACCACAACACGTCAACGCTGTCCACACCACTCCCACAGCGCTACACCACAACCAACATCACTCCGACATGGCTACACTACACCCCACTGCCAGAGTACACCCACAAGACTACACCACTGCCCACACCACTCCCAAAGCGCTACACTAATGCCCAAACCACTCCCACAGCGCTACACTAATGCCGACACCAAACCCACAGCGCTACACTAACGCCCACACCACTCCCACAGCGCTACACTAATGCCCATACCACTCCCACAGCACTACACCACTGCCCACACCAGTACCACAGCGCTACACCACAGCCCACAACACTCCCACAGCGTTACACCACTGCCCACACCACTCACACAGCGCTACAACCCTGCCCACACCACTCCAGCAGCACTACACCACTGGCCACACCACACCAACAGCACTACACGACTGCCCACACCACTTCCACAGCACTACACCACTCTCCACATCACTATGCCACTGCCCACACCAATCCCGCAGCGATACACCACTGACCACATCACCTCCGCAGCACTATAGCAATGCCCAAAGCACTCCCACAGCACTACACCACTGCCCACACCACACACGCAGCACTACACCACTGCACACACCCTTCCCAAAGCACTACACCACTGGCCACATCACTCCCACAGCGCTACACAAGTGCCTACACCAATCCCAAAGCACCCTACCGCTGCCAACACCACTCCCACATCGCGTCACCACAAGAAACACCACTCCGACAGAGCTACACTACAAACCAAACCACTACCATAGCGCAACAGCACTGCCCAGACCATACCCACAGGACTACACCACTGTCCATACCACTGCCCCAGCGCTACACTAATGCCCACACCACTCCCACTGCGCTACACTAATGCCCACGCCACTACCACAGCGCTAAACTAATGCACACACCACTCCCACAGCGCTACACCACTGCCCACACCACTACCATAGCACTACACCACTGCCCACACCGGTCCGACAGCGCTGCACTAATGCCCACACCACTACCACAGCACTACACCACTGCACACACCTACCACAGCACTACACGACTGCCCACACCACTCCTACATCACTACACCACAACACACACCACTCCCACAGCGCTACACCACAGCCTAAGCCAGTCCAATAGCGCTACACCACTGCCTACACCACTCCGACAGTACTACACCACTGCCCACACCATTCACAGAGCAATACACCATTGGCAACACTACTCCCACAGCATTAGACCACGACCCTCACCACTCCCACAGCACTTCACAACTGCCCACACCACTCTCACAGCACTAAACTGCTGCACACACCAGTCCCAGAGCGCTACACCTTTGCCCATACCACTCCCACAGCACTACACCCTCCCCACAACACTCCCTCAGCACTAAACCCCTGCACACACCACTCCCGCAGCACTACACCACTGTCCACACCACACCAGCAGCACTACACCACTGCACACACCAGTCCCACAGGACTACACCAATGCCCACACCACTCCCACAGCGCTACACCAATGCCCACACCAATCCCACAGCACTACACCACTACACACACCACTCCCACAGCGCTACACTAATGCCCACACCACTCCCACAGCGGTGCACTAATGCCCACACCACTCCCACAGCGCTACACAACTGAGCACACCACTCCCACAGAGCTGCACTAATGCCCACAACACTCCCACAGCGCTATAACACTACCCACACCACTCCCACAGCGCTGCATTAATGCCCACACCACTCCCAAAGCACTACACGACTGCCCACACCACTCTCACAGCGCTACACCACTGCCCACAACACTCCCACAGCGTTACACCACTGCCCACACCACTCCCACAACACTACACCACAACCCACACCACTCCCACAGCGTTACACCACTGCCCACACCACTCCCACAACACTACACCACAACCCACACCACTCCCACAGCGTTACACCACTGCGCACACCACTCCCACAGCGTTACACCACTGCCCACACCACTCCCACAACACTACACCACAACCCACACCACTCCCACAGCGTTACACCACTGCCCACACCACTCCAACAGCATACACCACTGCCCACACAACTCCCACAGCGTTACACCACGGCCCACACCACTCCCAAAGCGCTAAACAAAAGCCCTCACCACTCCCGGAACATTAAACCAAAGCCCGCACCACTCCCGTAGCGTTACACCACTGCCCACATCACTCCCAGAGCATGACACCACTGCCCACACCACTCCAAAGCGTTACACCACTGTCCACACCACTCCCACAGCGCTAAACTAATGCACACCACTCCCACAGGGCTACACCACTGCCAACACCACTCCCACAGCGCTGCACCACAGCCCTAACCACTCCCACAGGACTACACCACTGACCACAACACTCCCACAGCAATACATCCCTGCCCACACCACTCCCGCAGGACTACACCACTGCCCACACTACTCCCACAGCACTACAACACTGTCCACAACACTCCCACAGCACTACATCACTGCCCACACCACTCCAACAGCACTACACCACTGCCCACACCACTCCCACAGCACTACACCACTAACCACACCTCTCCCACAGCACTACACAAATGACAACACCACTCCCACAGCGCTACACTAATGCCCACAACACTCCCACAGCGCTACACTAATGCCCACACCACTCCCACAGCACTACACTAATGCCCACACCACTCCCACAGCGCTACACCACTGACCACACCACTCCCGCTGCATTAAACCAATGCCTGCACCACACCCGCAGCGTTACACCACTGCCCACACCCTTCCCAAAGCACTACACCACTGCCCACATCACTCCCACAGGGCTACACAGGTGCCTACACCAATCCCACAGCACCCAACCGCTGCCCACACCACTCCCACATCGCGTCACCACAACCAACACCACTCCGACAGAGCTACACCACAAACCACACCACTCCCACAGCGCAACAACACTGCCCAGACCACACCCACAGGACTACACCACTGCCCACGCCACTCCCACAGCGCTGAACTAATGCACACACCACTCCCACAGCGCTACACCACTGCCCACACCACTACCATAGCACTACACCACTGCCCACACCGGTCCGACAGCGCTGCACTAATGCCCACACCACTACCACAGCACTACACCACTGCACACACTTACCACAGCACTACACGACTGCCCACACCACTCCCACAGCACTACACCACAACACACACCACTCCCACAGTGCTACACCACAGCCTAAACCAGTCCAATAGCGCTACACCACTGCCTACACCACTCCGACAGTACTACACCACTGCCCACACCACTCACAGAGCAATACACCATTGGCAACACTACTCCCACAGCATTAGACCACGACCTTCACCACTCCCACAGCACTTCACAACTGCCCACACCACTCTCACAGCACTAAACTGCTGCGCACACCAGTCCCAGAGCGCTACACCTTTGCCCATACCACTCCCACAGCACTACACCCTCCCCACAACACTCCCTCAGCACTAAACCCCTGCACACACCACTCCAGCAGCACTACACCACAACCCACAACACTCCCACAGGACTACACCAATGCCCACACCACTCCCACAGCGCTACACCAATGCCCACACCACTCCCACAGAGCTGCACTAATGCCCACAACACTCCCACAGAGCTGCATTAATGCCCACACCACTCCCAAAGCACTACACGACTGCCCACAACACTCTCACAGCAATATTCCACTGCCAACACCACTCCCATAGCGCTACACCACTGCCCACAGCACTCCCGCAGCGCTACACCACTGCCCACACCACTCCCGCAGTGCTACACCACTGCCCACACCACTCCCGCAGCGCTACACCACTGCCCACACCACTCCCGCAGCACTACCCCACACCCACACCACTCTCACAGCGCTACACCACTGCCCACACCACTCCCACAGCGCTACACTAATGACCGCACCACACCCACAGCACTAAACCACTGCCCACAGCACTCCCACAGTGCTACACCACTGCCCAAATCACCCCCGCAAGGCTAAACCACTACCCACACAGCTCTCGCAGAGCTACACCACTGCCCACATCACCCCCGCAGCGCTAAACCACTGCCCACACCACTCCCGCAGCGCTACACCGCTGCCCACACCACTCCCACAGCACCACACCACTGCCCACAGCACTCCCACAGCGTTACACCACTGCTCATACCACACCCACAGCTCTACACCAATCCCCACACCACTCTGACAGCGCTACACCACTGCCCACAACACTCCCACAGCGTTACACCACTGCCCACACCACTCCCACAACACTACACCACAACCCACACCACTCACACAGCGTTACACCACTGCGCACACCACTCCCACAGCGTTACACCACTGCCCACACCACTCCCACAACACTACACCACAACACACACCACTCCCACAGCGTTACACCACTGCCCACACAACTCCCACAGCACTGCACCACAACCCACACCACTCCAATAGCATACACCACTGCCCACACAACTCCCACAGCGTTGCACCACGGCCCACACTACTCCAAAAGCGCTAAACAAAAGCCCTCACCACTCCCGGAACATTAAACCAAAGCCCGCACCACTCCCGCAGCGTTACACCACTGCCCACACCACTCCCAGAGCACGACACCACTGCCCACACCACTCCAAAGCGTTACACCACTGTCCACACCACTCCCACAGCGCTAAACTAATGCACACCACTCCCACAGGGCTACACCACTGCCCACAACACTCCCACAGCGCTACACCACTGCCCGCACCACTCCCACAGCATTAGACTAATGCCCAAACCAATTCCACAGCGCTACTCTAATGACCACACCACTCCCACAGCGCTACACCATTGCCCACAGCAGTCCCACAGCAGAACACTTATGCCCACACCACTCCAACAGCGCTACACTAATGCGCACAGCACTACACCACAGCCCAAACCACTCCCACAGCGTTACAACACTGCCCACACCACTCCCACAGCGCTACACCACTGCCCACACCACCCCACAGCGCTGCACTAATGCCCACACCACTCCCACACCAATACACCACTGCACACGCCACTCCCACAGCTCTTCACCACTGCCCACACCAATCCCACAGCGCTACCCCAATGCAAACACCACTCCCACAGCGCTAAACCACTGCCCACACCACTCCCACAGCGCTACACCACAGCCCACACCACTCCCACAGCGCTACACCACTGCCCAAACCACTCCCACAGCGTTACACCACTGCCCATACCACTCCCACAGCGCTACACCACAACCCACAACACTCCCACAGCGTTTCACCGCTGCCCACACCACTCCCACAGCACTACACCACTGTCCACACCACTCCTACAGCGCTACACCACTGCCCACACCACTCCCACAGCGCTACACCACAGCCCACACCACTCCCACAGCGCTACACCACTGCCCACACCACTCCCACAGCGCTACACCACTGCCCACACCATTCCTACAGCTATACACCACTGCCCACACCACTCCCACAACACTACACCACAACCCACACCACTCCCACAGCGTTACACCACTGCCCACACCACTCCCACAGCACTACACCACTGCCCACACTACTCCCACATCGTTTCACCACTGCCCACATCCCTCCCGCTGCACTACACCACTGCCCACACTACTCCAGCAGCGCTATACCACAGCCCACACCACTCCAACAGCACTACACCTCTGCCCACACCACTACCACAGCACTACACCACTGTGCACACCACTCCCACAGCTCTACACCACAACCATCAGCACTCCCGCAGCATTAAACCAAAGCCCACACCACTCCAGCAGCGCTACACCACTGTCCACACCACTCCAACAGCGCTACACCACTGCCCACACCACTCCCACAGCCCTACAGCACTGCCCACACCACTCCACCAGCGCTACACCACAGCCCAGACCACTCCCAAAGTGTTACACCACAACACACACCACGCCCACAGCGCTACACCACTGATCACACCACTGCCACAGCGTTACACTACAAACCAAACCACTCCCACAGCGTTACACCACTGCCCACATCAGTCCCACAGACCTAAACCACTGCCCACATCAGTCCCTCAGAAATACACCACTGCCCACACCACACCCACAGAACTGCACCACTGCCCACACCACTCCCACAGAATCACACCACTGCCAACACCAGTACAACAGAACTACAGCACTGCCAACACCACTGCTACAGCACTACACCACTGCCCACACCAGTCCTACAGCACTACACCACTGCCCACGCCACTCCCACAGCGTTACACCACATCCCACACCACTCCCACAGCGCTACATCACAACCCACACCATTCCCACAACGATACACCACTGCCAACACCACTCCCACAGCGCTACACCACTGCCCACACCACTCCCACAGCGTTACACCACTGCCAACACCACTCCCACAGCGTTACACCACTGCCCACACCACTCCCACTAAACAACACCACTGCCCACACCACTCCAACAGAACTACACCACTGCCCACACCACTCCCATAGAACCACACCTCTGCCGACATAACTCACACAGAACAACACCTCTGCCCACACCACTCCCACAGCACTACACCACTGCACACACCACTCCCTCAGAACTGCAGCACTGCCCACACCAGTCCTACAGCACTACACCACTGACCACACCACTCCTACAGCGCTACACCACTACCAACACCACTCCCACAGCGCTACACCACAACCCACACCACTCCCACAGAACAACACCACTGCCCACACCACTCCCACAGCGCTACACCACTGCCCGCACCACTCCCACAGCACTACACCACTGCCCACACCACTCCCACAGCGTTACACCACTGACCAAACCACTCCCACAGAACTACACCACAACCCACACCACACCCACAGCTCTACACTACTACCCACACCACTCCCACAGCGCTACACCCCGGCCCACACCACTCCCACAGCGCTACACCACTGCTCACAATATTCCCAAAGCGCTACACCACTGCCCACACCACTGCCACAGAATTACACCACAACCCACATCACGCCCACAGCGCTACACCACAACCGACACCACTCCCGCAGCGCTAAACCACAACCCACACCACTCCCACAGCGCAACACCACAACCCACACCACTCCCACAGCGCTACACCACAAACCACATCACACCCACAGCGCTACGCCACAACCCACACCACTCCCACAGCACTACACCACTGCGCACACCACTCCAGCAGCGCTACACCACTGCCCACACCTCTCCCACAGCATTACACCACTGCCCACACCACTCCCACAGCAGAACACCACTGCACACACCACTCCCACAACACTACACCACAACCCACACCACTCCCACAGCGCTACACCAATGGCCACACCACTCCCACAGCGCTACACCACTGCCCACACCACCCCACAGCGCTGCACTAATGCCCACACCACTCCCACACCAATACACCACTGCACACGCCACTCCCACAGCTCTTCACCACTGCCCACACCAATCCCACAGCGCTACCCCAATGCAAACACCACTCCCACAGCGCTAAACCACTGCCCACACCACTCCCACAGCGCTACACCACAGCCCACACCACTCCCACAGCGCTACAACACTGCCCAAACCACTCCCACAGCGTTACACCACTGCCCACACCACTCCCACAGCGCTACACCACAACCCACAACACTCCCACAGCGTTTCACCGCTGCCCACACCACTCCCACAGCACTACACCACTGTCCACACCACTCCTACAGCGCTACACCACTGCCCACACCACTCCCACAGCGCTACACCACAGCCCACACCACTCCCACAGCGCTACACCACTGCCCACACCACTCCCACAGCGCGACACCACTGCCCACACCATTCCTACAGCTATACACCACTGCCCACACCACTCCCACAACACTACACCACAACCCACACCACTCCCACAGCGTTACACCACTGCCCACACCACACCCACATCGTTTCACCACTGCCCACATCCCTCCCGCTGCACTACGCCACTGCCCACACTACTCCAGCAGCGCTATACCACAGCCCACACCACTCCCAAAGCACTACACCTCTGCCCACACCACTACCACAGCACTACACCACTGCGCACACCACTCCCACAGCTCTACACCACAACCATCAGCACTCCCGCAGCATTAAACCAAAGCCCACACCACTCCAGCAGCGCTACTCCACTGTCCACACCACTTCCACAGCCCTACAGCATTGCCCACACCACTCCACCAGCGCTACACCACAGCCCAGACCACTCCCAAAGTGTTACACCATAACACACACCACGCCCACAGCGCTACACCACTGATCACACCACTGCTACAGCGTTACACCACAAACCAAACCACTCCCACAGCGTTACACCACTGCCCACATCAGTCCCACAGACCTACACCACTGCCCACATCAGTCCCTCAGAAATACACCACTGCCCACACCACACCCACAGAACTGCACCACTGCCCACACCACTCCCACAGAATCACACCACTGCCAACACCAGTACAACAGAACTACAGCACTGCCAACACCACTGCTACAGCACTACACCACTGCCCACACCAGTCCTACAGCACTACACCACTGCCCACGCCACTCCCACAGCGTTACACCACATCCCACACCACTCCCACAGCGCTACATCACAACCCACACCATTCCCACAACGATACACCACTGCCAACACCACTCCCACAGCGCTACACCACTGCCCACACCACTCCCACAGCGTTACACCACTGCCAACACCACTCCCACAGCGTTACACCACTGCCCACACCACTCCCACTAAACAACACCACTGCCCACACCACTCCAACAGAAGTACACCACTGCCCACACCACTCCCATAGAACCACACCTCTGCCGACATAACTCACACAGAACAACACCTCTGCCCACACCACTCCCACAGCACTACACCACTGCACACACCACTCCCTCAGAACTGCAGCACTGCCCACACCAGTCCTACAGCACTACACCACTGACCACACCACTCCTACAGCGCTACACCACTACCAACACCACTCCCACAGCGCTACATCACAACCCACACCACTCCCACAGAACAACACCACTGCCCACACCACTCCCACAGCGCTACACCACTGCCCGCACCACTCCCACAGCACTACACCACTCCCACAGCGTTACACCACTGACCAAACCACTCCCACAGAACTACACCACAACCCACACCACACCCACAGCTCTACACTACTACCCACACCACTCCCACAGCGCTACACCACGGCCCACACCACTCCCACAGGGCTACAACACTGCTCACAATATTCCCAAAGCGCTACACCACTGCCCACACCACTGCCACAGAATTACACCACAACCCACATCACACCCACAGCGCTACACCACAACCGACACCACTCCCGCAGCGCTAAACCACAACCCACACCACTCCCACAGCGCAACACCACAACCCACACCACTCCCACAGCGCTTCACCACAAACCACATCACACCCACAGCGCTACGCCACAACCCACACCACTCCCACAGCACTACACCACTGCGCACACCACTCCAGCAGCGCTACACCACTGCCCACATCTCTCCCTCAGCATTACACCACTGCCCGCACCACTCCCACAGCAGAACACGACTGCACACACCACTCCCACAACACTACACCACAACACACACCACTCCCACAGCGTTACACCACTGCCCACACCACTCCAACAGCATACACCACTGCCCACACAACTCCCACAGCGTTACACCACGGCCCACACCACTCCCAAAGCGCTAAACAAAAGCCCTCACCACTCCCGGAACAGTAAACCAAAGCCCGCACCACTCCCGCAGCATTACACCACTGCCCACACCACTCCCAATGCACGACACCACTGCCCACACCACTCCAAAGCGTTACACCACTGTCCACACCACTCCCACAGCGCTTCACTAATGCACACCACTCCCACAGGGCTACACCACTGCCCACAACACTCCCACAGCGCTACACCACTGCCCACAGCAGTCCCACAGCAGAACACTTATGCCCACACCACTCCAACAGCGCTACACTAATGCGCACAGCACTACACCACAGCCCAAACCACTCCCACAGCGTTACAACACTGCCCACACCACTCCCACAGCGCTACACCACTGCCCACACCACCCCACAGCGCTGCACTAATGCCCACACCACTCCCACACCAATACACCACTGCACACGCCACTCCCACAGCTCTTCACCACTGCCCACACCACTCCCACAGCGCTACACCAATGCAAACACCACTCCCACAGCGCTACACCACAGCCCACACCACTCCCACAGCGCTACACCACTGCCCAAACCACTCCCACAGCGTTACACCACTGCCCACACCACTCCCACAGCGCTACACCACAACCCACAACACTCCCACAGCGTTTCACCGCTGCCCACACCACTCCCACAGCACTACACCACTACCCACACCACTCCCACTGCACTACACGACTGCCTGCACCACTCACACTGCACTACACCACTGCCCACACCATTCCCACAGCACTACACCACTGCTCGCAGCACTCCCACAGCGCTACACCAATGCCCACACGACTCCCACAGCACTGCACCACTGCCCACACCATACGCACACAGCTACACTAATGCCCAAAACACTCCCACAGCGCTACACCACAACCCACACCACTCCCACAGCGTTACACCACTGCCCACACCACTCCCGCAGCACTACCCCACTTCCCACTCCACTCCCACAGCGTTACACCAATCCCACACCACTCCCACAGCGCTACACCACTGCCCACACCACTCCGACAGCACTACACCATTGCCCACACCACCTCACAGCGCTGCACTAATGCCCGCACCACTTCCACACCACAACACCACTCCACACACCACTCCTTCAGAAGTGCAGCACTGCCCTCACCACTCCTACAGCACTACGCCACTGACCACACCACTCCTACAGCGCTACACCTCTACCAACACCACTCCCACAGCACAACATCACTGCCCACACCACTCCCACAGCGCTACACCACAACCCACACAACTCCAAGAGCGCAACACCGCAACCCACACCACTCCCACAGCGCTACACCACTACCCACATCACTCCCACAGCGCTACACCACAAACCACACCACTCCCACAGCGCTACACAACTACCCACACCACTCCCACAGCACAACAACACTGCCCACACCACACCCACAGCAGAACACCACTGCACACACCAGTCCCACAGCACTACACCACTACCCACACCACTCCCACTGCACTACACGACTGCCTGCACGACTCACACTGCACTACACCACTGCCAACACCATTCCCACAGTACTACACCACTGCTCACACCACTCCCACAGCGCTACACCAATGCCCACACGACTCCCACAGCACTACATCACTGCCCACACCACTCCCACACCGCTACACTAATGCCCAAAACACTCCCACAGCGCTACACCACAACCCACACCACTCCCACAGCGTTACACCACTGCCCACACCACTCCCGCAGCACTACACCACTGCCCACTCCACTCCCACAGCGTTACACCAATCCCACACCACTCCCACAGCGCTACACCACTGCCCACACCACTCCGACAGCACTAGACCACTGCCCACACCACCTCACAGCGCTGCACTAATGCCCGCACCACTACCACACCACAACACCACTGCACACACCACTCCCTCAGATCTGCAGCACTGCCCACACCACTCCTACAGCACTACACCACTGACCACACCACTCCTACAGCGCTACACCTTTACCAACACCACTCCCACAGCGCTACACCACAACCCACACCACTCCCACAGCACAACACCACTGCCCACACCACTACCACAGAACTACACCACTACCCACACCACTCCCAGAGCACTACACGACTGCCTGCACCACTCCCACTGCACTACACCACTGCCCCCACCACTCCCACAGCGTTACACCAATACCACACCACTCCCACAGCGCGACACCAATGCCCACACGACTCCTACAGCGCTACACCTCAACCCACACCACTCCCACAGCACAACATCACTGCTCATACCACTCCCACAGCGCTACACCACATCCCACAACACTCCCAGAGCGCAACACCACAACCCACACCACACCCACAGCGCTACACCACTACCCACACCACTCCCACAGCGCTACACCACAAACCACAACACTCCCACAGCGCTACACCACTACCCACACCACTCCCACAGCACAACACCACTGCCCACACCACTTCCACAGCGCTACACCACAGCCCACACCACTCCCACAGCACTACACCACTGCCTACGCCACTCCCACAGCGTTACACCACAACCCACACCACACCCGCAGCACTACTCCACTACCCACACCACTCCCACACCACATCACCACTGCACACACCACTCCCACAGCTCTACACCACTGCACACACCACTCCCACAGCGCTAAACCACTGCCCACACCACTCACGCAGCGTTACACCACTGCCCATACCACTCCCACAGCGCTAGACAACTGCCCACAGCACTCCCACAGCGCTACACCACTGCCCACACCACTCCCACAGCACTACACCACTGCCCACACCACTCTCACAGCACAACTCCACTGCCCGCACACTCCCACAGCGTTACACCTCAGCCCACACCACTCCCACAGCACTACACCACAGCCCACACCACTCCCACAGCGGTACACCACTGCCCACACCACTCCCACAGCGTAATACCACTGCCTACACCACTACCACAGCCCTAAACCACAGCCCACACCACTCCCACAGCGCTACACTAATGCCCACACCACTCCCAAAGCGCTAAACTAAATCCCAAACCACTCCCGCAGCGCTACTCCACTGCGCACTCCACTCCCACAGCGCTACTCCACTGCCCACGCCACTCCCGCAGCACTACCCCACTGCGCACTCCACTCCCACAGCGCTACACCAATGCCCACACCACTCCGACAGCACTAAACCACTGCCCACACCACCTCACAGCGCTGCACTAATGCCCTCACCACTTCCACACCAGAACACCACTGCACACACCTCTCCCTCAGAACTGCAGCACTGCCCACACCTCTCCCTCAGCATTACACCACTACCCACACCACTCCCACTGCACTACACCACAACCCACATCACACCCACAGCGCTACACCACAACCCACACCACTCCCACAGCGCTACACCACTGCCCACACCACACCCACAGCGCTACACCACTGCCCACACCACTCCCACAGCGCTACACCACTGCCCACACCACACCCACAGCGCTACACCACTGCCCACACCACTCCCACGTCGCTACACCACAACGCACACCACTCCCACAGCGCTACACCACTGCCAACACCACACCCACAGCGCTACACCACTGCCCACACCACTCCCACAGAGCTACACCACTGTCCACACCACTCCCAAAGCGCTACACCACTGCCCACACCACACCCACAGCACTACACCACTGCCCACTCCACACCCACAGCACTATACCACTGCCCAGAGGACACCCATAGCGCTACACCACTGCCCACACGACAGCCACAGCGCTACACCACTGCCCACACCACACCCACAGCACTACACCACTGCCCACACCACACCCACAGCGCTACACCACTGCTCACACCACAACCACAGCACTACACCTCAACCCACATCACTCCCACAGCGCTACACAACTGGCCACACCACTCCCACAGCGCTACACCACTGCCCACACCACTCCCACAGCGCTACACCTCAACCCACATCACTCCCACAGCGCTACACCACTGTCCACACCACTCCCAAAGCGTTACACCTCAACCCACCCCACTCCCACAGCGCTACACACTGCCCTCAAAACTCCCACAGCTCTACACCACTGCCAACACCACTCCGACAGCGCTACACCACAACCCCACCACGCCCACAGCACTACACCGCTGCCTACACCACTCCCACAGCGCTACACCACCGCCCACACCACACCCACAGCACTACAACACTTCCCACTCCACACACACAGCACTACACCACTGCCCACACGACACCCATAGCGCTACACCACTGCCCACACCACACCCACAGCGCTACACCTCTGCCCACACCACACCCATAGCGTTACACCACTGCCCACACCACACCCACAGCGCTACACCACTGCCCACACCACACCCACAGCGCTACACCATTGCCCACACCACTCCACACAGCACTACACCACTGCCCACAACACTCCCACAGCGCTACACGACTGCCCATTTCACCCACACAGCGCTACATCACTGCACACACCACTCCCACAGCGGTACACAACTGCCCACACAACACCCACAGCGCTACACCACAACCCACACCACACTCACAGCACTACACCACTGCCCGCACCACACCCACAGCTCTACACCACTGCCCACACCATTCCCACAGCACTACACCACTGCGCATACCACTCCCACAGCGCTACACGACTGCCCACACAACTCGCACAGCGCTACACCACTGCCCACACCACTCCCACAGCGCTACACCACAACCTACACCACTTCCACAGCGCTACACCACTGCCCACACCACTCCCACAGCGCTACACCACTGCCCACACCACTCCCACAGCGCTACACCACAACCCACACCACTTCCACAGCGCTACACCACTGCCCACACCACACCCACAGCGCTACACCTCTGCCCACAACACACCCATAGCGTTACACCACCGCCCACACCACACCCACAGCGCTACACCACTGCCCACATCACTCCCACAGCGCTACACCACTGCCCACACCACTCCGACAGCGCTACACCACTGCCCACACCACACCCACAGCGCTACACCAAAACCCACAACACTCCCACAACGCTACACCACTGCCCACACCACTCCGACAGCGCTACACCACTGCCCACACCACTTCCACAGTGCCACACAACTGCCCACACTACTCCCACAGCGCTATACCACTGCCCACACCACTCCCACAGCGCAACACCACAACCCACACCACTTCCACAGCGCTACACCACTGCCCACACCACTCCCACAGCGCTACACCACTGCCCACACCACTCCCACAGCGCTACACCACAACCCACACCACTTCCACAGCGCTACACCACTGCCCACACCACACCCACAGCGCTACACCTCTGCCCACAACACACCCATAGCGTTACACCACCGCCCACACCACACCCACAGCGCTACACCACTGCCCACACCACTCCGACAGCGCTACACCACTGCCCACACCACTTCCACAGCGCTACACCACTGCCCACACAACTCCCACAGCGCTACACCACTGCCCACACCACACCCACAGCGCAACACCACTGCCGACACCACTTCCACAGCGCTACACCACTGCCCACACCACTCCCACAGCGTTACACCACTGCCCACACCACTCCCACAGCACTACAGCACTGCCCACACCACTCCCACAGCGCTACACCACAACCCACACCACTCCCACAGCACTACACCACTGCCCACACCACTCCCACAGCGCTACACCACAACCCACAACACTCCCACAGCACTACACCACTGCCCACACCACTCCCAAAGCACTACACTACTGCCCACACCACTCACACAGCGCTACACCACAACCCACACCACTCCAACAGCGCGACATCACTTGCCACACCACTCCCACAGCGCTACACCACGGCCCACACCACTCCCACAGCTCTAGACCACTGCCCACACAACACCCACAGCTCTACACCACTGCCCACAACACTCCCACAGCGCTACACCACAACCCACACCAATCCCACAGCGCTACACCACTGCCCACACCACTCCCACAGCGCTACAGCACTGCCAACACCACTCCGACAGCGCTACACCACAACCCACTCCACTCCCACAGCGTTACACCACTGACCACACCACTCCTACAGCGCTACACCTCTACCAACACCACTCCAGCAGCGCTGCACCACAGCCCACATCACTCCCACTGCACACACCACTCCCACAGCGCTAAACCACTGCCCACACAACACCCACAGCACTACAGCACTGTCCACAACAATCCAGCAGCGCTACACCACTGCCCACACCACCTCACAGCGCTGCACTAATGCCCGCACCACTTCCACACCACAACACCACTGCGCACACCACTCCCACAGCGCTACACCACTGCCTACACCACTCGCACAGCGCTACACCACTGCCCACACCACTCACGCAGCGCTACAACACTTCCCACACCACACCCACAGCACTACACCACTGTCCACACCTCTCCAGCAGCGCTACACCACTGCCCAAACCACTCCCACAGTACTACACCACTGCACACACCACTCCCACAGCACTACACCAATACCCACACCACTCCCACTGCACTAAACGACTGCCTGCACCACTGCCACTGCACTACACCACTGCCCACACCACTCCCAAAGCACTACAACACTGACTACACCACTCCCACAGCGTTACACCACTGCCCACAGAACTCAAGCAGCACTACACCACTGCCCACGACACTCCCACAGCGTTACACCAAACCCACACCACTACCACAGCGCTACACCACCGCCCACAACACTCCCGCAGCGCTACACCACTGCCCATACCACACCCACAGCGCTACACCACTTCCCACACCACACCCACAGCGCTACACAACTGCCCACACCACTCACGCAGCGTTACACCACTGCCCACACCACTCCCACAGCGCTACATCACTGCCCACACCACTCCAACAGCGCTAAAATGAAGCCCAAACCACTACCACAGCGTAACACCACTGCCCACACCACTCCCACAGCGTTACACCACTGCCAACACCACTCCCACAGCGTTACACCACTGCCCACACCACTGCCACAGCGCTACACCACTGCCCACACCACTCCCACAGCGTTAAACCACTGCCCACACCACTCCCACAGCGCTACACCACAACGCACACCACTCCCACAGCGACACACCACTGCCCACACCACTCCCACAGTACTACACCACAACCCACACCACTCCCACAGCGCTACACCACTGCCCACACCACTCCCACAGCGCTACACCACTGCCCAAACCACTCCCACAGCGCTTCACCACTGCCCACACCACTCCCTCAGCACTACACCACTGCCCACACCTCTCCCGCAGCGTTACACAACTGCCCACACCACTCCCACAGTGCTACACCACTGCCCACACCACTCCCACAGCAAAAACACCACTGCCCACACCACTCCCACAGCGCTACACCACTGCCCACATCACTCCCACACCGCTACACAAATGCCTACACCACTCCCACAGCGTTACACCACTGCCCACACCACACCAGCAGCGCTACACCACTGCCCACGCCACTTCCACAGCGATACACCAAACCCACACCACTCCCACAGCACTACACCATTCCCACACCACTCCCACAGCGATACACCACAACCCACACCACTCTCACAGCGCTAAACCACTGACCACACCACTCCCACAGCGCTACACCACAACCCACACGAATCCAGCAGCGGTATAGTAATGGCACAACAAGCCCACAGCGCTACACCACTGCCCACAACACTCCCACACCGCTACACCACTGCCCACACCAGTCCCTCAGCACTAAACCACAACGCATACCACTCCCACAGCGCTACACCACTACCAACACCACTTCCACAGCACTGCACCACTGCCCAGACCACTCCCAAAGCGCTTCACCACTACCCAAACCACTCCCACAGCACTACACCACTGCACACACCACTCCCACAGCACTACACCACATCCCACACCACTCCCACAGCAGTACACCACTGCCTTCACCACTCCCACAGCGCTACACTACTGCCGACACCACACCCACAGCAGTACACCACTGCCCACATCACTCCCACAGCGCTGCAAGACTGCCCACACCACTCCCACAGCACTACACCACTGTCCACCACACTCCCAAAGCACAACACCACTGCCCACACGACTCCCACAGGAGTACACCACAATCCACACCACTCCCACAGCACTACACCACTGCCCACACCACTCCCACAGCGCTACCCCACTGCCCACATCACTCCCACACCGCTACACTAATGCCTACACCAATCCCACAGCGCTACACCACAACTCACACCACTCCCAAAGCTTTACACCACTGCCAACACCACTCCCGGAGCACAACACCACAACCCACACCACTCCCACTGCGTTACACCACTGCCCACACCAATCCCAAAGCGCTACACCACTGCCCAAACCACTCCCACAGAGCTACACCACTGCCCACAACTCTCCCGCAGCGCTAGACAACTGCCCACACCCCTCCCACAGTGCTACACCACTGCCCACACCACTCCCACAGCAAAAACACCACTGCCCACACCACTCCCACAGCGCTACACCACTGCCCACACCACTCCCACAGCAGTACACCACTGCCTTCACCACTCCCACAGCGTTACACTTCTGCCGACACCACTCCCACAGCAGTACACCACTGCCCACACCACTCCCACAGCACTACACCACTGTCCACAACACTCCCACAGCACAACACCACTGCCCACACCACTCTCAGAGCACTACACCACAATCCACACCACTCCCACAGCGGGACACCACTGCCCACACCACTCCCATTGCACTACACCACTGCCCACCCCACACTCACAGCGATACACCACTGCCCACATCACTCCCACAGCATTACACCACTGCCCACACCACTCCAGCAGCGCTACATCACTGCCCACGCCACTCCCACAGCGATACACCAAACCCACACCACTCCCACAGCACTACACCATTCCCACACCACTCCCACAGTGCTACACCACAACCCACACGACTCCCACAGCGCTACACCTCGCCCACACCATTCCCACAACACTACACCACTGCCCACACCAGTCCCTCAGCACTAAACCACAACCCATACCACTCCCACAGCACTACACCACTACCCACACCATTCCCACAGCACTGCACCACTGCCCAGACCACTCCCAAAGCGCTTCACCACTACCCACACCACTCCCACAGCACTACACCACTGCCCACACCACTCCCACAGCACTACACCACAACCCACACCACTCCCACAGCGCTACACCACTGCCCACACCACTCCCACAGCGCTTCACCACTGCCCACACCACTCCCACAGCGCTACACCACTGCCCACTCCACTCCCACAGCACTACACCACTGCCCACACCGCTCCCACAGCACTACAATACTGCCCACAACACTCCCACAGCACTACGCCACAACCCACACCACTCCCACAGCACTACGCCACAACCCACACAACTCCCACAGCATACACCACTGTGCACAACACTCCCACAGCACTACACCACTGCCAACACAACTAGCACTGCACTACAGCACAACCCAGACCACTCCCACAGCACTACACCACTGCCCACACCACTCCCACAACACTACACCACTGCCCACACCACTCCCAAAGCGCTACAACCCTGCCCACACCAGTCCCACAGCACGACACCACTGCCCACACCACTCCCACAGCGCTACACCATTGCCCACACCACTCCCACAGAACTACACCACAACCCACACCACACCAACAGCGCTACACCACTACCCACACCACTCCCACAGCGTTACACCACAACCCAAACAACACCCACAGCGCAACACCACAACCCACACCACTCACACAGCGCTAAACCACAACCCACACCACTCCCACAGCACTCGCACAGCGTTACACCAGTGCCCACACCACTCCCACTGCACTACGACACTGGCCACACCACTCCAAAAGCGCTTCACCACTGCCCACACCACTCCAGCAGCGCTACACCACTGCCCACACCACTCCCTCAGCACTACACCAATGCCCACAGCACTCGCACAGCGTTACACCACTGCCCACACCACTCCCACTGCGTTACACCACTGCCCACACCACTCCCACAGCGCTACACCAATGCCCACAGCACTCGCACAGCGTTACACCAGTGCCCACACCACTCCCACTGCACTACGACACTGCCCACACCCCTCCCAAAGCGCTACACCACAACTCACACCACTCCCACAGCACTAAACCACTGCCCACTCCACTCCAGCAGCGCAACACCACTGCCCACATCACTCCCACACTACTACACCACTGCACACACCACTCCCACTGCGCTACACCACTGCACACACGACTCCCTCAGAACTGCAGCACTGCCCACACCACTCCTACAGCACTACACCACTGACAACACCACTCATACAGCGCTACACCTCTACCAACACCACACCCACAGCGCTACACCCCTGCCCACATCCCTCCCGCTACACTACACCACTGCCCACACCACTCCCTCAGCGCTACACCACTGCCGACACCACACCCACAGCAGTACACCACTGCCCACATCACTCCCACAGCGCTGCAAGACTGCCCACACCACTCCCACAGCACTACACGACTGACCACCACACTCGCAAAGCACAACACCACTGCCCAAACCACTCCCACAGCGCTACACCACAATCCACACCACTCCCACAGCACTACCCCACTGCCCACACCACTCCCACAGCGCTACACTAATGCCTACACCAATCCCACAGCGCTACACCACAACCCACACCACTCCCACAGCGTTACACCACTTCCAACACCACTCCCGCAGCGCTACACCACAACACACACCACTCCCACTGCGTTACACCACTGCCCACACCACTCCCACAGCAAAAACACCACTGCCCACACCACTCCCACAGGGCTACACTTCTGCCCACACCACTACCACAGCAGTACACCACTGCCTTCACCACTCCCACAGCGCTACACTTCTGCCGACACCACTCCCACAGCAGTACACCACTGCCCACACCACTTCCACAGCACTACACCACTGTCCACAACACTCCCACAGCGCTACACCACTGCCCACACCACTCCCACAGCGCTACACCACTGCCCACATCACTCCCACACCGCTACACTAATGCCTTCACCACTCCCACAGCGCTACACTACAACCCACACCACTCCCACAGCGTTACACCACTGCCCACACCACTCCCGCAGCACTACACCACAACCCACACCACACCCACAGCATAACACCACTGCCCACACCACTCCAGCAGCGCTACACCACTGCCCACGCCACTCCCACAGCGATACACCAAACCCACACCACTCCCACAGCACTACACCATTCCCCCACCACTCCCACAGCGCTACACCACAACCCACACCACTCCCACAGGGCTACACCACAACCCACACGACTCCAGCAGCGGTATAGTAATGGCACAACAAGCCCACAGCGCTACACCACTGCCCACACCACTCCCACAGCGCTACACCACTGCCCACACCATTCCCACAGCACTACACCACTGCCCACACCAGTCCCTCAGCACTACACCACTGCCCACACCATCCCCACAGCGCTACACCACTACCCACACCACTCCCACAGCACTGCACCACTGCCCAGACCACTCCCAAAGCGCTTCACCACTACCCACATCACTCCCTCAGCGCTACACCACAACCCACACCACTCCCACAGCACTACACCACAACCCACACCACTCCCACAGCGCTACACCACTGCCCACACCACTCCCACAGCGCTTCACCACTGCCCACACCACTCCCACAGCGCTACACCACAACCCACACCACTCCCACAGCGCTACACCACTGCCCACACCACTCCCACAGCGCTTCACGACTGCCCACACCACTCCCACAGCGCTTCACCACTGCACACACCACACCCACAGCACTACACCACTGCCCACACCGCTCCCACAGCACTACAACACTGCCCACAACACTCCCACAGCGCTACACCACAACCCACACCACTCCCACAGCACTACGCCACAACCCACACCACTCCCACAGCACTACACCACTGCCAACACAACTAGCACTGCACTACAGCACAACCCAGACCACTCCCACAGCACTACACCACTGCCCACACCACTCCCACAACACTACACCACTGCCCACACCACTCCCAAAGCGCTACAACCATGCCCACACCAGTCCCACAGCACTACACCACTGCCCACACCACTCCCACAGCGCTACACCACTACCCACACCACTCCCACAGCGTTACACCACAACCCAAACCACACCCACAGCGCAACACCACAACCCACACCACTAACGCAGCGCTAAACCACAACCCACACCACTCCCACAGCGCTACACCACTGCCCACACCACTCCAGCAGCGCTACACCACTGCCCACACCACTCCCACTGCACTACACCACTGCCCACACCATTCCCAGAGCACTACTCCACTGACCACGCCACTCCCACAGCGCTACACCACAGCCCACACTACTCCCACAGCACTACACCATTGCCCACACCACACCAGCAGCGCTAGACCACTGCCCACACCACTCCCTCAGCACTACACCACTGCCCACACCACTCCTACAGCACTACACCAATGCCCACAGCACTCGCACAGCGTTACACCAGTGCCCACACCACTCCCACTGCACTATAACACTGCCCACACCACTCTCAAAGCGCTACACCACAACTCACACCACTCCCACAGCACTAAACCACTGCCCACCCCACTCCAGCAGCGCTACACCACTGCCCACATCACTCCCACTGCACTACACCACTGCCCACACCACTCCCACAGCGCTAAACCACTGCCCAAACCACACCCACAGCGCTACACCACTGCACACACCACTCCCGCAGCTTTACACCACTGCCCACATCACTCCCACTGCACTACACCACTGCCCACACCACTCCCACAGCGCTAAACCACTGCCCAAACCACACCCACAGCGCTACACCACTGCCCAAACCACTCACGCAGCGCTACACCACAATCAACACCACTCCCACATCACAACACCACTGCCCACACCACTCCCACAGCGCTACACCACAACCCACACCACTCCCACAGCGCAACACCACAACCTACAGCACTCCCACAGCGCTACACCACAACCCACACCACTCCCACAGAGCTACACCACTACTCACACCACTCCCAGAGCGCTAATCCACTACCCACACCTATCCTACAGCACAACACCACTGGCCACACCACTCCCACAGCGCTACACCACGGCCCACACAACTCCCACAGCACTACACCACTGCCCACACCACACGTACAGCACTACACCACTGCCCACACCACTCCCACAGCGTTACACCACAGTCCACACCACTCCCACAGCGCTACACCACTGCCCACACCACTCCAGCAGCGCTACACCACTGCCCACACCACTCCCACAGCACTACACCACTGCCCACACCACTCCCTCAGCACTACACCACTGCCCACACCTTTCGAACAGCACTACACCACTGCCCACACCAATCCCACATCGCAACACCACTGCCCACACGACTCCCACAGCACTACACCACTGCCCACACCACTCCCACAGCGCTACACCACAACACACACCACTCCCACAGCGTTACACCACTGCCCACACGACTCCCACAGCACTACACCACTGCCCACACCACTACCGCAGCACTACACCACTGCCCACACCACTCCCACAGCGCTACACCACTGCCCACACGACTCCCACAGCACTACACCACTGCCCACACCACTCCCACAGCGCTACACCACAACACACACCACTCCCACAGCGTTACACCACTGCCCACACGACTCCCACAGCACTACACCACTGCCCACACCACTACCGCAGCACTACACCACAACCCACATCACTCCCACAGCGCTAAACCACTGTCCACACGACTCCCACAGCATTACTCCACTGCCCACAACAACCCACAGCGCTGCACTAATGCCCGCACCACTCCCACACCACAACACCACTGCACACACCACTCCCACAGCGCTACACCACTGCCCACACCACTCCCACAGCACTACACCACTGCCCACACCACCCCACAGCGCTGCACTAATGCCCACAACACTCCCTCACTACTACACCACTGCACACACCAGTTCAGCAGCTCTACACCACTTCACACATCACACCCACAGGGCTACACCACTGCCCACACCACTCACGCAGCGCTACACCATTGCCCATACCACACCCACAGCGCTACACCACTGCCCACACCACTCCCACAGCACTACACCACTGCCCACACCACTCCTACGGCGTTACACCAATGCCCACACCACTCCCAAGCGCTACACCACTCCCCACACCACTCCCACAGCGTTACTCTAATGCCCACACCAATCCCACAGCACTACACCACTGCCCACACGACTCCCACAGCACTACAACACTGCCCACATCGCTCCAACACCGCTACACTAATGCCCACACCACCCCAACAGCGCTACACCACAACCCACACCACTCCCACAGCGATACACGACTGCCCACGGCACTACCGTAGCGCTACACCACTTCCCACAGCACACCCACAGCATTACACCACTGCCCACAATAACCCACAGCGCTGCACTAATGCCCGCACCACGCCCACACCAGAACACCACTGAACACACCACTCCCACAGCTCTACACCACTGCCCACACCACTCCCAAAGCGCTACACCACTGCCCACACCACTCCCACAGCACTACACCACTGCCCACACCACCCCACAGCGCTACACCACAACACACACCACTCCCGCAGCGCTACACCACTGCCCACACCACTCCAGCAGCGCTACACCACTGCCCACACCACTCCCGCAGCGCTACACCACTGCCCACAACACCCCACAGCGCTTCACCACAACACACACCACTCCCGCAGCGCTACACCACTGCCCATACCACACCCACAGCGCTACACCACAACACACACCACACCCACAGAACTACACCACTGCCCACACTACTCCCCCAGTACTACACCACTGCTCACACCACTCCGACAGCCCCACACCACTGCCCACAGCACTCCCACAGCGTTACACCAATGCCCACACCACTCCCACAGCGCTACATCACTGCCCAGGCCACTCTCACAGCGCTACACCAATGCCCACACCACTCCGACAGCGCTACACCACTTCCCACACCACTCCCAAAGCGCTACACCACTCACCACACCACACCCAAGGCGTTACACCAATACCCACACCACACCCACAGCTCTACACCACTGCCCACACCACTCCCACAGCGTTACACAACTGCCCTCACCACTCCCACAGCGCTACACCACAGCCGACACCACTTTCATAGCGCTACACCACTGCCCACACCACTCCCACAGCGCTACATCACTGCCCACACCACTCCCAGAGCGCTAAACCACTGCCCACACCACTCCCACAGGACTACACCACTGCCCGCACCACTCCCAGAGCGCTACACCACTGCCCACACCACTCCCACAGCGCTACACCACTGCGCACACCACTCCCACAGCGCTACACCACTGCCCACACCACTCCCACAGCGCTACACCACTGCCCACACCACTCCCACAGCGCTACACCACTGCCCACACCACTCCCACAGCGTTACACCACTGCCCAAACAACTCCCACAGCGCGACACCACAACCCACACCACTCCCACAGCGCTAACCACTGCTCACACTACTCCCAAAGCGCTAGGCCACTGACCACACCACACCCAAGGCTTTACACCACTACCCACACCACACACACAGCTCGACACCACTGCCCACACCACTCCCACAGCACTACACCACTGACCACACCACTCCCACAGCGCTACACCACTGCCCACACCACTCCCACAGCGCCACACCGCAGCCGACACCACTTTCACAGCACGACACCACTGACCACACCATCCCCACAGCGCTACACCACTGCCCACACCACTCCCTCAGCGCTACACCACTGCCCACACCACACCCACAGCGCTACACCAATGCCCACACCACTCCCAGAGCGCTACACCACTGCCCACACCACTCCCACAACGCTACACCACTGCCCACACCACCCCCACATCGCTACACCACTGCCCACACCACTGTCCACACCACTCCCACTGCGCTACACCACTGGCCACAACACTCCCACAGCACTACACCACTACACACACCACTCCCAGAGCACAACACAACTACCCACAAAACTCCCACAGCGCTACACCCCTGCCCAAACCACTCCCACAGCACTACACCACTGCCCACACCACTCCCACAGCACTACACCACTGCCCACACCAATCCCAAAGCAGTACACCACTGCCTTCACCACTCCCACAGCGCTACACCACTGCCTACACCACTCCCACAGCACTACACCACTTCCCACACCACTCCCACAGCGCTACACCTCAACCCACACCACTCCCACAGCACTGCACCACTGCCCACACTACTCCTGCAACGCTACACTCCTGCTCTCACCACTCCCACAGCACTACACCACTGCCCACACAACTCCCACAGCGCTACACCACTGCCCACGCCACTCCAAAAGCACTACACCACTGCCCACACCACACCCACAGCGCTACACCACAACACACACCACTCCCGCAGCGCTACACCACTGTCCACACCACTCCCACAGCGCTACACAACTACTGACACCACTCCGACAGCGCAACACCTCAACCCACACCACTCCCACAGCGCTATACCACTGCCCACACCACACCCACAGCGCTACACCACAACACACACCACTCCCGCAACGCTACACCACTGCCCACACCACTCCCGCAGCGCTAAACCACTGCCCACACCACACCCACAGCGCTACACCACAACACACACCACTCACACAGCGCTACACCACAACACACACCACTCCCACAGAACTACACCACTTCCCACACCACTCCCACAGCGCTACACCACTGACCACACCACACCCAAGGCGTTACACCAATACCCACACCACACCCACAGCTCTACACCACTGCCCACACCACTCCCACAGCGTTACACAACTGCCCACACCACTCCTACAGCGCTACACCACTGCCCTCACCACTCCCACAGCGCTACACCACAGCCGACTCCACTTTCACAGCGCTACACCACTGCCCTCACCACTCCCATAGCGCTACACCACAGCCGACTCCACTTTCATAGCGCTACACCACTGCCCACACCACCCCCACAGCGCTACACCACTGCCCACACCACTCCCAGAGCGCTACACCACTGCCCACACCACTCCCACAGCGCTACACCACAACCCACACAACTCCCACAGCGCTATACCACTGCCCACACCAAAACCGCAGCACTACACCACTGCCCACGCCACTCCCACAGTGTTACACCAAACTCACACCACTCCCACAGCGCTAAACCACTGCCCAGACAACTCCCACAGCGCTACACCACAACCCACATCACTCCCACAGCGCTAAACCACTGTCCTCACGACTCCCACAGCATTACACCACTGCCCACAACAACCCACAGCGCTGCACTAATGCCCGCACCACTCCCACACCACAACACCACTGCACACACCACTCCCACAGCGCTACACCACTGCCCACACCACTCCCACAGCGCTACACCACTGCCCACACCACTCCCACAGCACTACACCACTGCCCACACCACCCCACAGCGCTACACCACTGCCCACACCACTCCCACAGCACTACACCACTGCCCACACCACCCCACAGCGCTACACCACAACACACACCACTCCCGCAGCGCTACACCACTGCCCACACCACTCCAGCAGCGCTAAACCACTGCCCACACCACTCCCGCAGCGCTACACCACTGCCCACACCACCCCACGGCGCTTCACCACAACACACACCAATCCCGCAGCGCTACACCACTGCCCACACCACACCCACAGCGCTACACCACAACACACACCACACCCCCAGTACTACATCACTGCTCACACCACTCCGAGAGCCCCACACCACTGCCCACAGCACTCCCACAGCGTTACACCAATGCCCACACCACTCCCACAGCGCTACATCACTGCCCAGGCCACTCTCATAGCGCTACACCACTTCCCACACCACTCCCAAAGCGCAACACCACTCACCACACCACACCCAAGGCGTTACACCAATACCCACACCACGCCCACAGCTCTACACCACTGCCCACACCACTCCCACAGCGTTACACAACTGCCCTCACCACTCCCACAGCGCTACACCACAGCCGACACCACTTTCATAGCGCAACACCACTGCCCACACCACCCCCACAGCGCTACACCACTGCCCACACCACTCCCAGAGCGCTAAACCACTGCCCACACCACTCCCACAGGACTACACCACTGCCCGCACCACTCCCAGAGCGCTACACCACTGCCCACACCACTCCCACAGCGCTACACCACTGCCCACACCACTCCCACAGCGCTACACCACTGCCCACACCACTCCCACAGCACTACACCACTGCCCACACCACTCCCACAGCGCTACACCACTGCCCACACCACTCCCACAGCGTTACACCACTGCCCAAACAACTCCCACAGCGCGACACCACAACACACACCACTCCCACAGCGCTAACCACTGTTCACACTACTCCCAAAGCGCTAGGCCACTGACCACACCACACCCAAGGCTTTACAACACTACCCACACCACACACACAGCTCTACACCACTGCCCACACCACTCCCACAGCACTACACCACTGACCACAACACTCCCACAGCGCTACACCACTGCCCACACCACTCCCACAGCGCTACACCGCAGCCGACACCACTTTCACAGCGCTACACCACTGCCCACACCACTCCCTCAGCGCTACACCACTGCCCACACCACACCCACAGCGCTACACCAATGCCCACACCACTCCCAGAGCGCTACACCACTGCCCACACCACTCCCACAGCGCTACACCGCAGCCGACACCACTCCCACAGCGCTACACCACTGCCCACACCACTCCCTCAGCGCTACACCACTGCCCACACCACACCCACAGCGCTACACCAATGCCCACACCACTCCCAGAGCGCTACACCACTGCCCACACCACTCCCAACAGCGCTACACCACTGCCCACACCACCCCCACATCGCTACACCGCTGCCCACACCACCCCCACAGCGCTACACCTCAACCCACACCACTCCCACAGCACTGCACCCCTGCCCGCACTACTCCTGCAACGCTACACTCCTGCTCTCACCACTCCCACAGCACTACACCACTGCCCACACAACTCCCACAGCGCTACACCACTGCCCACGCCACTCCCAAAGCACTACACCACTGCCCACACCACACCCACAGCGCTACACCACAACACACACCACTCCCGCAGCGCTACACCACTACCCACACCACTCCCACAGCGCTACACCACTGCCCACACCACACCCATAGCGCTACACCACAACACACACCACTCACACAGCGCTACACCACAACACACACCACTCCCACAGAACTACGCCACTGCCCACACCACTCCCCCAGTACTACACCACTGCTCACACCACTCCGACAGCCCCACACCACTGCTCACACTACTCCCAAAGCGCTAGGCCACTGCCCACACCACACCCACAGCACTACACCACTGCCCACACCACTGTCCACACCACTTTCACAGCGCTACACCAATGCCCACACCACCCCCACAGAGCTACACCACTGCCCACACCACTCCCAGAGCGCTACACCACTGCCAACACCACTCCCACTGCACTACACCACAACACACACAACTCCCACAGCACTACACCACTGCCCAGTCCACTCTCACTGCGATACAACACAACCCATACCACTCCCACAGCGCTACACCACTGCCCTCACCACTCCCACAGCGCTACACCACTGCCCACACCACTCCCACAGCGCTACACCACTGCCCACACCACTACCGCAGCACTACACCACTGCCCACGCCACTCCCACAGTGTTACACCAAACCCACACCACTCCCACAGCTCTAAACCACTGCCCAGACAACTCCCACAGCGCTACACCACAACACACATCACTCCCACAGCGCTAAACCAGTGTCCACACGACTCCCACAGCATTACACCACTGCCCACAACAACCCACAGCGCTGCACTAATGCCCGCACCACTCCCACACCACAACACCACTGCACACACCACTCCCACAGCTCTACACCACTGCCCACACCTCTCCCACAGCGCTACACCACTGCCCACACCACTCCCACAGCACTACACCACTGCCCACACCACTCCCACAGCGCTACACCACAACACACACCACTCCCACAGCTCTACACCACTGCCCACACCACTTCCACAGCGCTACACCACTGCCCACACCACTCCCACAGCACTACACCACTGCCCACACCACTCCCACAGCGCTACACCACAACACACACCACTCCCGCAGCGCTACACCACTGCCCACACCACTCTAGCAGCGATACACCACTGCCCACACCACTCCCGCAGCGCTACACCACTGCCCACAACACCCCACAGTGCTTCACCACAACACACACCACTCCCGCAGCGCTACACCACTGCCCACACCACTCCCACAGCGCTACACCAATGCCCACACCACACCCACAGCGCTGCACCACAACACACACCACTCCCACAGAACTACACCACTTCCCACACCACTCACACAGCGCTACACCACAACACACACCACTCCCACAGAACTACACCACTTCCCAAACCACTCCCACAGCGCTACACCACTGACCACACCACACCCAAGGCGTTACACCAATACCCACACCACACCCACAGCTCTACACCTCTGCCCACACCACTCCCACAGCGTTACACAACTGCCCACACCACTCCCACAGCGCTACACCACTGCCCTCACCACTCCCATAGCGCTACACCACAGCCGACTCCACTTTCATAGCGCTACACCACTGCCCACACCACCCCCACAGCGCTACACCACTGCCCACACCACTCCCAGAGCGCTACACCACTGCCCACACCACTCCCACAGCGCTACACCACAACCCACACAACGCCCACAGCGCTATACCACTGCCCACACCAAAACCGCAGCACTACACCACTGCCCACGCCACTCCCACAGTGTTACACCAAACTCACACCACTCCCACAGCGCTAAACCACTGCCCAGACAACTCCCACAGCGCTACACCACAACCCACATCACTCCCACAGCGCTAAACCACTGTCCTCACGACTCCCACAGCATTACACCACTGCCCACAACAACCCACAGCGCTGCACTAATGCCCGCACCACTCCCACACCACAACACCACTGCACACACCACTCCCACAGCGCTACACCACTGCCCACACCACTCCCACAGCGCTACACCACTGCCCACACCACTCCCACAGCACTACACCACTGCCCACACCACCCCACAGCGCTACACCACTGCCCACACCACTCCCACAGCACTACACCACTGCCCACACCACCCCACAGCGCTACACCACAACACACACCACTCCCGCAGCGCTACACCACTGCCCACACCACTCCAGCAGCGCTAAACCACTGCCCACACCACTCCCGCAGCGCTACACCACTGCCCACACCACCCCACAGCGCTTCACCACAACACACACCAATCCCGCAGCGCTACACCACTGCCCACACCACACCCACAGCGCTACACCACAACACACACCACACCCCCAGTACTACATCACTGCTCACACCACTCCGAGAGCCCCACACCACTGCCCACAGCACTCCCACAGCGTTACACCAATGCCCACACCACTCCCACAGCGCTACATCACTGCCCAGGCCACTCTCATAGCGCTACACCACTTCCCACACCACTCCCAAAGCGCAACACCACTCACCACACCACACCCAAGGCGTTACACCAATACCCACACCACGCCCACAGCTCTACACCACTGCCCACACCACTCCCACAGCGTTACACAACTGCCCTCACCACTCCCACAGCGCTACACCACAGCCGACACCACTTTCATAGCGCAACACCACTGCCCACACCACCCCCACAGCGCTACACCACTGCCCACACCACTCCCAGAGCGCTAAACCACTGCCCACACCACTCCCACAGGACTACACCACTGCCCGCACCACTCCCAGAGCGCTACACCACTGCCCACACCACTCCCACAGCGCTACACCACTGCCCACACCACTCCCACAGCGCTACACCACTGCCCACACCACTCCCACAGCGCTACACCACTGCCCACACCACTCCCACAGCGCTACACCACTGCACACACCACTCCCACAGCACTACACCACTGCCCACACCACTCCCACAGCGCTACACCACTGCCCACACCACTCCCACAGCGTTACACAACTGCCCTCACCACTCCCACAGCGCTACACCACAGCCGACACCACTTTCATAGCGCAACACCACTGCCCACACCACCCCCACAGCGCTACACCACTGCCCACACCACTCCCAGAGCGCTAAACCACTGCCCACACCACTCCCACAGGACTACACCACTGCCCGCACCACTCCCAGAGCGCTACACCACTGCCCACACCACTCCCACAGCGCTACACCACTGCCCACACCACTCCCACAGCGCTACACCACTGCCCACACCACTCCCACAGCACTACACCACTGCCCACACCACTCCCACAGCGCTACACCACTGCCCACACCACTCCCACAGCGTTACACCACTGCCCAAACAACTCCCACAGCGCGACACCACAACACACACCACTCCCACAGCGCTAACCACTGTTCACACTACTCCCAAAGCGCTAGGCCACTGACCACACCACACCCAAGGCTTTACAACACTACCCACACCACACACACAGCTCTACACCACTGCCCACACCACTCCCACAGCACTACACCACTGACCACAACACTCCCACAGCGCTACACCACTGCCCACACCACTCCCACAGCGCTACACCGCAGCCGACACCACTTTCACAGCGCTACACCACTGCCCACACCACTCCCTCAGCGCTACACCACTGCCCACACCACACCCACAGCGCTACACCAATGCCCACACCACTCCCAGAGCGCTACACCACTGCCCACACCACACCAGCAGCGCTACACCACTGCCCACGCCACTTCCACAGCGATACACCAAACCCACACCACTCCCACAGCACTACACCATTCCCACACCACTCCCACAGCGATACACCACAACCCACACCACTCTCACAGCGCTAAACCACTGACCACACCACTCCCACAGCGCTACACCACAACCCACACGAATCCAGCAGCGGTATAGTAATGGCACAACAAGCCCACAGCGCTACACCACTGCCCACAACACTCCCACACCGCTACACCACTGCCCACACCAGTCCCTCAGCACTAAACCACAACGCATACCACTCCCACAGCGCTACACCACTACCAACACCACTTCCACAGCACTGCACCACTGCCCAGACCACTCCCAAAGCGCTTCACCACTACCCAAACCACTCCCACAGCACTACACCACTGCACACACCACTCCCACAGCACTACACCACATCCCACACCACTCCCACAGCAGTACACCACTGCCTTCACCACTCCCACAGCGCTACACTACTGCCGACACCACACCCACAGCAGTACACCACTGCCCACATCACTCCCACAGCGCTGCAAGACTGCCCACACCACTCCCACAGCACTACACCACTGTCCACCACACTCCCAAAGCACAACACCACTGCCCACACGACTCCCACAGGAGTACACCACAATCCACACCACTCCCACAGCACTACACCACTGCCCACACCACTCCCACAGCGCTACCCCACTGCCCACATCACTCCCACACCGCTACACTAATGCCTACACCAATCCCACAGCGCTACACCACAACTCACACCACTCCCAAAGCTTTACACCACTGCCAACACCACTCCCGGAGCACAACACCACAACCCACACCACTCCCACTGCGTTACACCACTGCCCACACCAATCCCAAAGCGCTACACCACTGCCCAAACCACTCCCACAGAGCTACACCACTGCCCACAACTCTCCCGCAGCGCTAGACAACTGCCCACACCCCTCCCACAGTGCTACACCACTGCCCACACCACTCCCACAGCAAAAACACCACTGCCCACACCACTCCCACAGCGCTACACCACTGCCCACACCACTCCCACAGCAGTACACCACTGCCTTCACCACTCCCACAGCGTTACACTTCTGCCGACACCACTCCCACAGCAGTACACCACTGCCCACACCACTCCCACAGCACTACACCACTGTCCACAACACTCCCACAGCACAACACCACTGCCCACACCACTCTCAGAGCACTACACCACAATCCACACCACTCCCACAGCGGGACACCACTGCCCACACCACTCCCATTGCACTACACCACTGCCCACCCCACACTCACAGCGATACACCACTGCCCACATCACTCCCACAGCATTACACCACTGCCCACACCACTCCAGCAGCGCTACATCACTGCCCACGCCACTCCCACAGCGATACACCAAACCCACACCACTCCCACAGCACTACACCATTCCCACACCACTCCCACAGTGCTACACCACAACCCACACGACTCCCACAGCGCTACACCTCGCCCACACCATTCCCACAACACTACACCACTGCCCACACCAGTCCCTCAGCACTAAACCACAACCCATACCACTCCCACAGCACTACACCACTACCCACACCATTCCCACAGCACTGCACCACTGCCCAGACCACTCCCAAAGCGCTTCACCACTACCCACACCACTCCCACAGCACTACACCACTGCCCACACCACTCCCACAGCACTACACCACAACCCACACCACTCCCACAGCGCTACACCACTGCCCACACCACTCCCACAGCGCTTCACCACTGCCCACACCACTCCCACAGCGCTACACCACTGCCCACTCCACTCCCACAGCACTACACCACTGCCCACACCGCTCCCACAGCACTACAATACTGCCCACAACACTCCCACAGCACTACGCCACAACCCACACCACTCCCACAGCACTACGCCACAACCCACACAACTCCCACAGCATACACCACTGTGCACAACACTCCCACAGCACTACACCACTGCCAACACAACTAGCACTGCACTACAGCACAACCCAGACCACTCCCACAGCACTACACCACTGCCCACACCACTCCCACAACACTACACCACTGCCCACACCACTCCCAAAGCGCTACAACCCTGCCCACACCAGTCCCACAGCACGACACCACTGCCCACACCACTCCCACAGCGCTACACCATTGCCCACACCACTCCCACAGAACTACACCACAACCCACACCACACCAACAGCGCTACACCACTACCCACACCACTCCCACAGCGTTACACCACAACCCAAACAACACCCACAGCGCAACACCACAACCCACACCACTCACACAGCGCTAAACCACAACCCACACCACTCCCACAGCACTCGCACAGCGTTACACCAGTGCCCACACCACTCCCACTGCACTACGACACTGGCCACACCACTCCAAAAGCGCTTCACCACTGCCCACACCACTCCAGCAGCGCTACACCACTGCCCACACCACTCCCTCAGCACTACACCAATGCCCACAGCACTCGCACAGCGTTACACCACTGCCCACACCACTCCCACTGCGTTACACCACTGCCCACACCACTCCCACAGCGCTACACCAATGCCCACAGCACTCGCACAGCGTTACACCAGTGCCCACACCACTCCCACTGCACTACGACACTGCCCACACCCCTCCCAAAGCGCTACACCACAACTCACACCACTCCCACAGCACTAAACCACTGCCCACTCCACTCCAGCAGCGCAACACCACTGCCCACATCACTCCCACACTACTACACCACTGCACACACCACTCCCACTGCGCTACACCACTGCACACACGACTCCCTCAGAACTGCAGCACTGCCCACACCACTCCTACAGCACTACACCACTGACAACACCACTCATACAGCGCTACACCTCTACCAACACCACACCCACAGCGCTACACCCCTGCCCACATCCCTCCCGCTACACTACACCACTGCCCACACCACTCCCTCAGCGCTACACCACTGCCGACACCACACCCACAGCAGTACACCACTGCCCACATCACTCCCACAGCGCTGCAAGACTGCCCACACCACTCCCACAGCACTACACGACTGACCACCACACTCGCAAAGCACAACACCACTGCCCAAACCACTCCCACAGCGCTACACCACAATCCACACCACTCCCACAGCACTACCCCACTGCCCACACCACTCCCACAGCGCTACACTAATGCCTACACCAATCCCACAGCGCTACACCACAACCCACACCACTCCCACAGCGTTACACCACTTCCAACACCACTCCCGCAGCGCTACACCACAACACACACCACTCCCACTGCGTTACACCACTGCCCACACCACTCCCACAGCAAAAACACCACTGCCCACACCACTCCCACAGGGCTACACTTCTGCCCACACCACTACCACAGCAGTACACCACTGCCTTCACCACTCCCACAGCGCTACACTTCTGCCGACACCACTCCCACAGCAGTACACCACTGCCCACACCACTTCCACAGCACTACACCACTGTCCACAACACTCCCACAGCACAACACCACTGCCCACACCACTCCCACAACACTACACCACAATCCACACCACTCCCACAGCGCGACACCACTGCCCACACCACTCCCACAGCGCTACACCACTGCCCACACCACTCCCACAGCGCTACACCACTGCCCACATCACTCCCACACCGCTACACTAATGCCTTCACCACTCCCACAGCGCTACACTACAACCCACACCACTCCCACAGCGTTACACCACTGCCCACACCACTCCCGCAGCACTACACCACAACCCACACCACACCCACAGCATAACACCACTGCCCACACCACTCCAGCAGCGCTACACCACTGCCCACGCCACTCCCACAGCGATACACCAAACCCACACCACTCCCACAGCACTACACCATTCCCCCACCACTCCCACAGCGCTACACCACAACCCACACCACTCCCACAGGGCTACACCACAACCCACACGACTCCAGCAGCGGTATAGTAATGGCACAACAAGCCCACAGCGCTACACCACTGCCCACACCACTCCCACAGCGCTACACCACTGCCCACACCATTCCCACAGCACTACACCACTGCCCACACCAGTCCCTCAGCACTACACCACTGCCCACACCATCCCCACAGCGCTACACCACTACCCACACCACTCCCACAGCACTGCACCACTGCCCAGACCACTCCCAAAGCGCTTCACCACTACCCACATCACTCCCTCAGCGCTACACCACAACCCACACCACTCCCACAGCACTACACCACAACCCACACCACTCCCACAGCGCTACACCACTGCCCACACCACTCCCACAGCGCTTCACCACTGCCCACACCACTCCCACAGCGCTACACCACAACCCACACCACTCCCACAGCGCTACACCACTGCCCACACCACTCCCACAGCGCTTCACGACTGCCCACACCACTCCCACAGCGCTTCACCACTGCACACACCACACCCACAGCACTACACCACTGCCCACACCGCTCCCACAGCACTACAACACTGCCCACAACACTCCCACAGCGCTACACCACAACCCACACCACTCCCACAGCACTACGCCACAACCCACACCACTCCCACAGCACTACACCACTGCCAACACAACTAGCACTGCACTACAGCACAACCCAGACCACTCCCACAGCACTACACCACTGCCCACACCACTCCCACAACACTACACCACTGCCCACACCACTCCCAAAGCGCTACAACCATGCCCACACCAGTCCCACAGCACTACACCACTGCCCACACCACTCCCACAGCGCTACACCACTACCCACACCACTCCCACAGCGTTACACCACAACCCAAACCACACCCACAGCGCAACACCACAACCCACACCACTAACGCAGCGCTAAACCACTGCCCACACCACTCCAGCAGCGCTACACCACTGCCCACACCACTCCCACTGCACTACACCACTGCCCACACCATTCCCAGAGCACTACTCCACTGACCATGCCACTCCCACAGCGCTACACCACAGCCCACACTACTCCCACAGCACTACACCATTGCCCACACCACACCAGCAGCGCTAGACCACTGCCCACACCACTCCCTCAGCACTACACCACTGCCCACACCACTCCTACAGCACTACACCAATGCCCACAGCACTCGCACAGCGTTACACCAGTGCCCACACCACTCCCACTGCACTATAACACTGCCCACACCACTCTCAAAGCGCTACACCACAACTCACACCACTCCCACAGCACTAAACCACTGCCCACCCCACTCCAGCAGCGCTACACCACTGCCCACATCACTCCCACTGCACTACACCACTGCCCACACCACTCCCACAGCGCTAAACCACTGCCCAAACCACACCCACAGCGCTACACCACTGCACACACCACTCCCGCAGCTTTACACCACTGCCCACATCACTCCCACTGCACTACACCACTGCCCACACCACTCCCACAGCGCTAAACCACTGCCCAAACCACACCCACAGCGCTACACCACTGCCCAAACCACTCACGCAGCGCTACACCACAATCAACACCACTCCCACATCACAACACCACTGCCCACACCACTCCCACAGCGCTACACCACAACCCACACCACTCCCACAGCGCAACACCACAACCTACAGCACTCCCACAGCGCTACACCACAACCCACACCACTCCCACAGAGCTACACCACTACTCACACCACTCCCAGAGCGCTAATCCACTACCCACACCTATCCTACAGCACAACACCACTGGCCACACCACTCCCACAGCGCTACACCACGGCCCACACAACTCCCACAGCACTACACCACTGCCCACACCACACGTACAGCACTACACCACTGCCCACACCACTCCCACAGCGTTACACCACAGTCCACACCACTCCCACAGCGCTACACCACTGCCCACACCACTCCAGCAGCGCTACACCACTGCCCACACCACTCCCACAGCACTACACCACTGCCCACACCACTCCCTCAGCACTACACCACTGCCCACACCTTTCGAACAGCACTACACCACTGCCCACACCAATCCCACATCGCAACACCACTGCCCACACGACTCCCACAGCACTACACCACTGCCCACACCACTCCCACAGCGCTACACCACAACACACACCACTCCCACAGCGTTACACCACTGCCCACACGACTCCCACAGCACTACACCACTGCCCACACCACTACCGCAGCACTACACCACTGCCCACACCACTCCCACAGCGCTACACCACTGCCCACACGACTCCCACAGCACTACACCACTGCCCACACCACTCCCACAGCGCTACACCACAACACACACCACTCCCACAGCGTTACACCACTGCCCACACGACTCCCACAGCACTACACCACTGCCCACACCACTACCGCAGCACTACACCACAACCCACATCACTCCCACAGCGCTAAACCTCTGTCCACACGACTCCCACAGCATTACTCCACTGCCCACAACAACCCACAGCGCTGCACTAATGCCCGCACCACTCCCACACCACAACACCACTGCACACACCACTCCCACAGCGCTACACCACTGCCCACACCACTCCCACAGCACTACACCACTGCCCACACCACCCCACAGCGCTGCACTAATGCCCACAACACTCCCTCACTACTACACCACTGCACACACCAGTTCAGCAGCTCTACACCACTTCACACATCACACCCACAGGGCTACACCACTGCCCACACCACTCACGCAGCGCTACACCATTGCCCATACCACACCCACAGCGCTACACCACTGCCCACACCACTCCCACAGCACTACACCACTGCCCACACCACTCCTACGGCGTTACACCAATGCCCACACCACTCCCAAGCGCTACACCACTCCCCACACCACTCCCACAGCGTTACTCTAATGCCCACACCAATCCCACAGCACTACACCACTGCCCACACGACTCCCACAGCACTACAACACTGCCCACATCGCTCCAACACCGCTACACTAATGCCCACACCACCCCAACAGCGCTACACCACAACCCACACCACTCCCACAGCGATACACGACTGCCCACGGCACTACCGTAGCGCTACACCACTTCCCACAGCACACCCACAGCATTACACCACTGCCCACAATAACCCACAGCGCTGCACTAATGCCCGCACCACGCCCACACCAGAACACCACTGAACACACCACTCCCACAGCTCTACACCACTGCCCACACCACTCCCAAAGCGCTACACCACTGCCCACACCACTCCCACAGCACTACACCACTGCCCACACCACCCCACAGCGCTACACCACAACACACACCACTCCCGCAGCGCTACACCACTGCCCACACCACTCCAGCAGCGCTACACCACTGCCCACACCACTCCCGCAGCGCTACACCACTGCCCACAACACCCCACAGCGCTTCACCACAACACACACCACTCCCGCAGCGCTACACCACTGCCCATACCACACCCACAGCGCTACACCACAACACACACCACACCCACAGAACTACACCACTGCCCACACTACTCCCCCAGTACTACACCACTGCTCACACCACTCCGACAGCCCCACACCACTGCCCACAGCACTCCCACAGCGTTACACCAATGCCCACACCACTCCCACAGCGCTACATCACTGCCCAGGCCACTCTCACAGCGCTACACCAATGCCCACACCACTCCGACAGCGCTACACCACTTCCCACACCACTCCCAAAGCGCTACACCACTCACCACACCACACCCAAGGCGTTACACCAATACCCACACCACACCCACAGCTCTACACCACTGCCCACACCACTCCCACAGCGTTACACAACTGCCCTCACCACTCCCACAGCGCTACACCACAGCCGACACCACTTTCATAGCGCTACACCACTGCCCACACCACTCCCACAGCGCTACATCACTGCCCACAACACTCCCAGAGCGCTAAACCACTGCCCACACCACTCCCACAGGACTACACCACTGCCCGCACCACTCCCAGAGCGCTACACCACTGCCCACACCACTCCCACAGCGCTACACCACTGCGCACACCACTCCCACAGCGCTACACCACTGCCCACACCACTCCCACAGCGCTACACCACTGCCCACACCACTCCCACAGCACTACACCACTGCCCACACCACTCCCACAGCGTTACACCACTGCCCAAACAACTCCCACAGCGCGACACCACAACCCACACCACTCCCACAGCGCTAACCACTGCTCACACTACTCCCAAAGCGCTAGGCCACTGACCACACCACACCCAAGGCTTTACACCACTACCCACACCACACACACAGCTCGACACCACTGCCCACACCACTCCCACAGCACTACACCACTGACCACACCACTCCCACAGCGCTACACCACTGCCCACACCACTCCCACAGCGCCACACCGCAGCCGACACCACTTTCACAGCACGACACCACTGACCACACCATCCCCACAGCGCTACACCACTGCCCACACCACTCCCTCAGCGCTACACCACTGCCCACACCACACCCACAGCGCTACACCAATGCCCACACCACTCCCAGAGCGCTACACCACTGCCCACACCACTCCCACAACGCTACACCACTGCCCACACCACCCCCACATCGCTACACCACTGCCCACACCACTGTCCACACCACTCCCACTGCGCTACACCACTGGCCACAACACTCCCACAGCACTACACCACTACACACACCACTCCCAGAGCACAACACAACTACCCACAAAACTCCCACAGCGCTACACCACTGCCCTCACCACTCCCACAGCGCTACACCACAGCCGACTCCACTTTCACAGCGCTACACCACTGCCCACACCACCCCCACCGCGCTACACCACTGCCCACACCACTCCCAGAGCGCTACACCACTGCCCACACCACTCCCACTGCACTAAACCACAACCCACACAACTCCCACAGCGCTACACCACTGCCCACACCACTACCGCAGCACTACACCACTGCCCACGCCACTCCCACAGTGTTACACCAAACTCACACCACTCCCACAGCGCTACACCACAACCCACATCACTCCCACAGCGCTAAACCACTGTCCACACGACTCCCACAGCATTACACCACTGCCCACAACAACCCACAGCGCTGCACTAATGCCCTCACCACTCCCACACCACAACACCACTGCACACACCACTCCCACAGCGCTACACCTCTGCCCACACCACTCCCACAGCACTACACCACTGCCCACACCACTCCCACAGCGCTACACCACAACACACACCACTCCCACAGCTCTACACCACTGCCCACACCACTTCCACAGCGCTACACCACTGCCCACACCACTCCCACAGCACTACACCACTGCCCACACCACTCCCACAGCGCTACACCACAACACACACCACTCCCGCAGCGCTACACCACTGCCCACACCACTCTAGCAGCGATACACCACTGCCCACACCACTCCCGCAGCGCTACACCACTGCCCACAACACCCCACAGTGCTTCACCACAACACACACCACTCCCGCAGCGCTACACCACTGCCCACACCACTCCCACAGCGCTACACCAATGCCCACACCACACCCACAGCGCTGCACCACAACACACACCACTCCCACAGAACTACACCACTTCCCACACCACTCACACAGCGCTACACCACAACACACACCACTCCCACAGAACTACACCACTTCCCACACCACTCCCACAGCGCTACACCACTGACCACACCACACCCAAGGCGTTACACCAATACCCACACCACACCCACAGCTCTACACCTCTGCCCACACCACTCCCACAGCGTTACACAACTGCCCACACCACTCCCACAGCGCTACACCACTGCCCTCACCACTCCCATAGCGCTACACCACAGCCGACTCCACTTTCATAGCGCTACACCACTGCCCACACCACCCCCACAGCGCTACACCACTGCCCACACCACTCCCAGAGCGCTACACCACTGCCCACACCACTCCCACAGCGCTACACCACAACCCACACAACTCCCACAGCGCTATACCACTGCCCACACCAAAACCGCAGCACTACACCACTGCCCACGCCACTCCCACAGTGTTACACCAAACTCACACCACTCCCACAGCGCTAAACCACTGCCCAGACAACTCCCACAGCGCTACACCACAACCCACATCACTCCCACAGCGCTAAACCACTGTCCTCACGACTCCCACAGCATTACACCACTGCCCACAACAACCCACAGCGCTGCACTAATGCCCGCACCACTCCCACACCACAACACCACTGCACACACCACTCCCACAGCGCTACACCACTGCCCACACCACTCCCACAGCGCTACACCACTGCCCACACCACTCCCACAGCACTACACCACTGCCCACACCACCCCACAGCGCTACACCACTGCCCACACCACTCCCACAGCACTACACCACTGCCCACACCACCCCACAGCGCTACACCACAACACACACCACTCCCGCAGCGCTACACCACTGCCCACACCACTCCAGCAGCGCTAAACCACTGCCCACACCACTCCCGCAGCGCTACACCACTGCCCACACCACCCCACGGCGCTTCACCACAACACACACCAATCCCGCAGCGCTACACCACTGCCCACACCACACCCACAGCGCTACACCACAACACACACCACACCCCCAGTACTACATCACTGCTCACACCACTCCGAGAGCCCCACACCACTGCCCACAGCACTCCCACAGCGTTACACCAATGCCCACACCACTCCCACAGCGCTACATCACTGCCCAGGCCACTCTCATAGCGCTACACCACTTCCCACACCACTCCCAAAGCGCAACACCACTCACCACACCACACCCAAGGCGTTACACCAATACCCACACCACGCCCACAGCTCTACACCACTGCCCACACCACTCCCACAGCGTTACACAACTGCCCTCACCACTCCCACAGCGCTACACCACAGCCGACACCACTTTCATAGCGCAACACCACTGCCCACACCACCCCCACAGCGCTACACCACTGCCCACACCACTCCCAGAGCGCTAAACCACTGCCCACACCACTCCCACAGGACTACACCACTGCCCGCACCACTCCCAGAGCGCTACACCACTGCCCACACCACTCCCACAGCGCTACACCACTGCCCACACCACTCCCACAGCGCTACACCACTGCCCACACCACTCCCACAGCACTACACCACTGCCCACACCACTCCCACAGCGCTACACCACTGCCCACACCACTCCCACAGCGTTACACCACTGCCCAAACAACTCCCACAGCGCGACACCACAACACACACCACTCCCACAGCGCTAACCACTGTTCACACTACTCCCAAAGCGCTAGGCCACTGACCACACCACACCCAAGGCTTTACAACACTACCCACACCACACACACAGCTCTACACCACTGCCCACACCACTCCCACAGCACTACACCACTGACCACAACACTCCCACAGCGCTACACCACTGCCCACACCACTCCCACAGCGCTACACCGCAGCCGACACCACTTTCACAGCGCTACACCACTGCCCACACCACTCCCTCAGCGCTACACCACTGCCCACACCACACCCACAGCGCTACACCAATGCCCACACCACTCCCAGAGCGCTACACCACTGCCCACACCACTCCCACAGCGCTACACCGCAGCCGACACCACTCCCACAGCGCTACACCACTGCCCACACCACTCCCTCAGCGCTACACCACTGCCCACACCACACCCACAGCGCTACACCAATGCCCACACCACTCCCAGAGCGCTACACCACTGCCCACACCACTCCCACAGCGCTACACCACTGCCCACACCACCCCCACATCGCTACACCGCTGCCCACACCACCCCCACAGCGCTACACCTCAACCCACACCACTCCCACAGCACTGCACCCCTGCCCGCACTACTCCTGCAACGCTACACTCCTGCTCTCACCACTCCCACAGCACTACACCACTGCCCAGACAACTCCCACAGCGCTACACCACTGCCCACGCCACTCCCAAAGCACTACACCACTGCCCACACCACACCCACAGCGCTACACCACAACACACACCACTCCCGCAGCGCTACACCACTACCCACACCACTCCCACAGCGCTACACCACTGCCCACACCACACCCATAGCGCTACACCACAACACACACCACTCACACAGCGCTACACCACAACACACACCACTCCCACAGAACTACGCCACTGCCCACACCACTCCCCCAGTACTACACCACTGCTCACACCACTCCGACAGCCCCACACCACTGCTCACACTACTCCCAAAGCGCTAGGCCACTGCCCACACCACACCCACAGCACTACACCACTGCCCACACCACTGTCCACACCACTTTCACAGCGCTACACCAATGCCCACACCACCCCCACAGAGCTACACCACTGCCCACACCACTCCCAGAGCGCTACACCACTGCCAACACCACTCCCACTGCACTACACCACAACACACACAACTCCCACAGCACTACACCACTGCCCAGTCCACTCTCACTGCGATACAACACAACCCATACCACTCCCACAGCGCTACACCACTGCCCTCACCACTCCCACAGCGCTACACCACTGCCCACACCACTCCCACAGCGCTACACCACTGCCCACACCACTACCGCAGCACTACACCACTGCCCACGCCACTCCCACAGTGTTACACCAAACTCACACCACTCCCACAGCTCTAAACCACTGCCCAGACAACTCCCACAGCGCTACACCACAACACACATCACTCCCACAGCGCTAAACCAGTGTCCACACGACTCCCACAGCATTACACCACTGCCCACAACAACCCACAGCGCTGCACTAATGCCCGCACCACTCCCACACCACAACACCACTGCACACACCACTCCCACAGCTCTACACCACTGCCCACACCACTCCCACAGCGCTACACCACTGCCCACACCACTCCCACAGCACTACACCACTGCCCACACCACTCCCACAGCGCTACACCACAACACACACCACTCCCACAGCTCTACACCACTGCCCTCACCACTTCCACAGCGCTACACCACTGCCCACACCACTCCCACAGCACTACACCACTGCCCACACCACTCCCACAGCGCTACACCACAACACACACCACTCCCGCAGCGCTACACCACTGCCCACACCACTCTAGCAGCGATACACCACTGCCCACACCACTCCCGCAGCGCTACACCACTGCCCACAACACCCCACAGTGCTTCACCACAACACACACCACTCCCGCAGCGCTACACCACTGCCCACACCACTCCCACAGCGCTACACCAATGCCCACACCACACCCACAGCGCTGCACCACAACACACACCACTCCCACAGAACTACACCACTTCCCACACCACTCACACAGCGCTACACCACAACACACACCACTCCCACAGAACTACACCACTTCCCACACCACTCCCACAGCGCTACACCACTGACCACACCACACCCAAGGCGTTACACCAATACCCACACCACACCCACAGCTCTACACCTCTGCCCACACCACTCCCACAGCGTTACACAACTGCCCACACCACTCCCACAGCGCTACACCACTGCCCTCACCACTCCCATAGCGCTACACCACAGCCGACTCCACTTTCATAGCGCTACACCACTGCCCACACCACCCCCACAGCGCTACACCACTGCCCACACCACTCCCAGAGCGCTACACCACTGCCCACACCACTCCCACAGCGCTACACCACAACCCACACAACTCCCACAGCGCTATACCACTGCCCACACCAAAACCGCAGCACTACACCACTGCCCACGCCACTCCCACAGTGTTACACCAAACTCACACCACTCCCACAGCGCTAAACCACTGCCCAGACAACTCCCACAGCGCTACACCACAACCCACATCACTCCCACAGCGCTAAACCACTGTCCTCACGACTCCCACAGCATTACACCACTGCCCACAACAACCCACAGCGCTGCACTAATGCCCGCACCACTCCCACACCACAACACCACTGCACACACCACTCCCACAGCGCTACACCACTGCCCACACCACTCCCACAGCGCTACACCACTGCCCACACCACTCCCACAGCACTACACCACTGCCCACACCAACCCACAGCGCTACACCACTGCCCACACCACTCCCACAGCACTACACCACTGCCCACACCACCCCACAGCGCTACACCACAACACACACCACTCCCGCAGCGCTACACCACTGCCCACACCACTCCAGCAGCGCTAAACCACTGCCCACACCACTCCCGCAGCGCTACACCACTGCCCACACCACCCCACAGCGCTTCTCCACAACACACACCAATCCCGCAGCGCTACACCACTGCCCACACCACACCCACAGCGCTACACCACAACACACACCACACCCCCAGTACTACATCACTGCTCACACCACTCCGAGAGCCCCACACCACTGCCCACAGCACTCCCACAGCGTTACACCAATGCCCACACCACTCCCACAGCGCTACATCACTGCCCAGGCCACTCTCATAGCGCTACACCACTTCCCACACCACTCCCAAAGCGCAACACCACTCACCACACCACACCCAAGGCGTTACACCAATACCCACACCACGCCCACAGCTCTACACCACTGCCCACACCACTCCCACAGCGTTACACAACTGCCCTCACCACTCCCACAGCGCTACACCACAGCCGACACCACTTTCATAGCGCAACACCACTGCCCACACCACCCCCACAGCGCTACACCACTGCCCACACCACTCCCAGAGCGCTAAACCACTGCCCACACCACTCCCACAGGACTACACCACTGCCCGCACCACTCCCAGAGCGCTACACCACTGCCCACACCACTCCCACAGCGCTACACCACTGCCCACACCACTCCCACAGCGCTACACCACTGCCCACACCACTCCCACAGCACTACACCACTGCCCACACCACTCCCACAGCGCTACACCACTGCCCACACCACTCCCACAGCGTTACACCACTGCCCAAACAACTCCCACAGCGCGACACCACAACACACACCACTCCCACAGCGCTAACCACTGTTCACACTACTCCCAAAGCGCTAGGCCACTGACCACACCACACCCAAGGCTTTACAACACTACCCACACCACACACACAGCTCTACACCACTGCCCACACCACTCCCACAGCACTACACCACTGACCACAACACTCCCACAGCGCTACACCACTGCCCACACCACTCCCACAGCGCTACACCGCAGCCGACACCACTTTCACAGCGCTACACCACTGCCCACACCACTCCCTCAGCGCTACACCACTGCCCACACCACACCCACAGCGCTACACCAATGCCCACACCACTCCCAGAGCGCTACACCACTGCCCACACCACTCCCACAGCGCTACACCGCAGCCGACACCACTCCCACAGCGCTACACCACTGCCCACACCACTCCCTCAGCGCTACACCACTGCCCACACCACACCCACAGCGCTACACCAATGCCCACACCACTCCCAGAGCGCTACACCACTGCCCACACCACTCCCACAGCGCTACACCACTGCCCACACCACCCCCACATCGCTACACCGCTGCCCACACCACCCCCACAGCGCTACACCTCAACCCACACCACTCCCACAGCACTGCACCCCTGCCCGCACTACTCCTGCAACGCTACACTCCTGCTCTCACCACTCCCACAGCACTACACCACTGCCCAGACAACTCCCACAGCGCTACACCACTGCCCACGCCACTCCCAAAGCACTACACCACTGCCCACACCACACCCACAGCGCTACACCACAACACACACCACTCCCGCAGCGCTACACCACTACCCACACCACTCCCACAGCGCTACACCACTGCCCACACCACACCCATAGCGCTACACCACAACACACACCACTCACACAGCGCTACACCACAACACACACCACTCCCACAGAACTACGCCACTGCCCACACCACTCCCCCAGTACTACACCACTGCTCACACCACTCCGACAGCCCCACACCACTGCTCACACTACTCCCAAAGCGCTAGGCCACTGCCCACACCACACCCACAGCACTACACCACTGCCCACACCACTGTCCACACCACTTTCACAGCGCTACACCAATGCCCACACCACCCCCACAGAGCTACACCACTGCCCACACCACTCCCAGAGCGCTACACCACTGCCAACACCACTCCCACTGCACTACACCACAACACACACAACTCCCACAGCACTACACCACTGCCCAGTCCACTCTCACTGCGATACAACACAACCCATACCACTCCCACAGCGCTACACCACTGCCCTCACCACTCCCACAGCGCTACACCACTGCCCACACCACTCCCACAGCGCTACACCACTGCCCACACCACTACCGCAGCACTACACCACTGCCCACGCCACTCCCACAGTGTTACACCAAACTCACACCACTCCCACAGCTCTAAACCACTGCCCAGACAACTCCCACAGCGCTACACCACAACACACATCACTCCCACAGCGGTAAACCAGTGTCCACACGACTCCCACAGCATTACACCACTGCCCACAACAACCCACAGCGCTGCACTAATGCCCGCACCACTCCCACACCACAACACCACTGCACACACCACTCCCACAGCTCTACACCACTGCCCACACCACTCCCACAGCGCTACACCACTGCCCACACCACTCCCACAGCACTACACCACTGCCCACAATACCCCACAGCGCTACACCACAACACACACCACTCCCGCAGCGCTACACCACTGCCCACACCACCCCACAGCGCTACACCACAACACACACCACTCCCGCAGCGCTACACCACTGCCCACACCACACCCACAGCGCTACACCACAACACACACCACTCCCACAGAACTACACCACTGCCCACACCACTCCCCCAGTACTACACCACAGCTCACACCACTCCGACAGCCCCACACCACTGCCCACAGCACTCCCACAGCGTTACACCAATGCCCAAACCACTCCCACAGCGCTACATCACTGCCCACGCCACTCTCACAGCGCTACACCACTTCCCACACCACTCCCAAAGTGCTACGCCACTCACCACACAACACCCAAGGCGTTACAACAATACCCACACCACACCCACGGCTCTACACCTCTGCCCACACCACTCCCACAGCGTTACACAACTGCCCACACCACTCCCACAGCGCTACACCACAGCCAACACCACTTTCATAGCGCTACACCACTGCCCACACCACTCCCACAGCGCTACACCACTGCCCACACCACTCCCACAGCGTTACACCACTGCCCAAACAACTCCCACAGCGCGACACCACAACCCACACCACTCCCACAGCGCTAACCACTGCTCACACTACTCCCAAAGCGCTAGGCCACTGACCACACCACACCCAAGGCTTTACACCACTACCCAAACCACACACACAGCTCTACACCACTGCCCACACCACTCCCACAGCACTACACCACTGACCACACCACTCCCACAGCGCTACACCACTGCCCACACCACTCCCCCAGTACTACACCACTGCTCACACCACTCCGACAGCCCCACACCACTGCTCACACTACTCCCAAAGCGCTAGGCCACTGCCCACACCACACCCACAGCACTACACCACTGCCCACACCACTGTCCACACCACTTTCACAGCGCTACACCAATGCCCACACCACCCCCACAGAGCTACACCACTGCCCACACCACTCCCACTGCACTACACCACAACCCACACAACTCCCACAGCACTACACCACTGCCCAGTCCACTCTCACTGCGATACAACACAACCCATACCACTCCCACAGCGCTACACCACTGCCCTCACCACTCCCACAGCGCTACACCACTGCCCACACCACTCCCACAGCGCTACACCACTGCCCACACCACTACCGCAGCACTACACCACTGCCCACGCCACTCCCACAGTGTTACACCAAACTCACACCACTCCCACAGCGCTAAACCACTGCCCAGACAACTCCCACAGCGCTACACCACAACACACATCACTCCCACAGCGCTAAACCAGTGTCCACACGACTCCCACAGCATTACACCACTGCCCACAACAACCCACAGCGCTGCACTAATGCCCGCACCACTCCCACACCACAACACCACTGCACACACCACTCCCACAGCTCTACACCACTGCCCACACCACTCCCACAGCGCTACACCACTGCCCACACCACTCCCACAGCACTACACCACTGCCCACAATACCCCACAGCGCTACACCACAACACACACCACTCCCGCAGCGCTACACCACTGCCCACACCACACCCACAGCGCTACACCACAACACACACCACTCCCACAGAACTACACCACTGCCCACACCACTCCCCCAGTACTACACCACAGCTCACACCACTCCGACAGCCCCACACCACTGCCCACAGCCCTCCCACAGCGTTACACCAATGCCCAAACCACTCCCACAGCGCTACATCACTGCCCAGGCCACTCTCACAGCGCTACACCACTTCCCTCACCACTCCCAAAGTGCTACACCACTCACCACACCACACCCAAGGCGTTACAACAATACCCACACCACGCCCACAGCTCTACACCTCTGCCCACACCACTCCCACAGCGTTACACAACTGCCCACACCACTCCCACAGCGCTACACCACTGCCCTCACCACTCCCACAGCGCTACACCACAGCCGACACCACTTTCATAGCGCTACACCACTGCCCACACCACTCCCACAGCGCTACACCACTGCCCACACCACTCCCACAGCGTTACACCACTGCCCAAACAACTCCCACAGCGCGACACCACAACCCACACCACTCCCACAGCGCTAACCACTGCTCACACTACTCCCAAAGCGCTAGGCCACTGACCACACCACACCCAAGGCTTTACACCACTACCCACACCACACACACAGCTCTACACCACTGCCCACACCACTCCCACAGCACTACACCACTGACCACACCACTCCCACAGCGCTACACCACTGCCCACACCACTCCCACAGCGCTACACCGCAGCCGACACCACTTTCACAGCACTACACCACTGCCCACACCATCCCCACAGCGCTACACCACTGCCCACTCCACTCCCACAGCACTACACCACTGCCCACACCACTCCCACAGCGCTACACCACTGCCCACACCACTCCCTCAGCGCTACACCACTGCCCACACCACACCCACAGCGCTACACCAATGCCCACACCACTCCCAGAGCGCTACACCACTGCCCACACCACTCCCACAGCGCTACACCACTGCCCACACCACCCCCACATCGCTACACCACTGCCCACACCACTCTCCACACCACTCCCACTGCGCTACACCACTGGCCACACCACTCCCACAGCACTACACCACTTCACACACCACTCCCAGAGCACAACACAACTACCCACAAAACTCCCACAGCGCTACACCCCTGCCCAAACCACTCCCACAGCACTACACCACTGCCCACACCACTCCCACAGCACTACACCACTGCCCACACCAATCCCACAGCAGTACACCACTGCCTTCACCACTCCCACAGCGCTACACCACTGCCTACACCACTCCCACAGCGATACACCATTGCCAACACCAATCCCACAGCGCTACACCACTGCCCGCACCTCTCCCACACGCGCTACAAATGCCCACACCACTCCCACTCCGCTACACCACTGCCCACACCACTCCCACAGCGCTACACCTCAACCCACACCACTCCCACAGCACTGCACCACTGCCCACACTACCCCTGCAACTCTACACTCCTGCTCTCACCACTCCCACAGCACTACACCACTGCCCACACAACTCCCACAGCGCTACACCACTGCCCACGCCACTCCCAAAGCACTACACCACTGCCCACACCACACCCACAGCGCTACACCACAACACACACCACTCCCACAGCGCTACACCACAACACACACCACTCACACAGCGCTACACCACAACACACACCACTCCCACAGAACTACGCCACTGCCCACACCACTCCCCCAGTACTACACCACTGCTCACACCACTCCGACAGCCCCACACCACTGCTCACACTACTCCCAAAGCGCTAGGCCACTGACCACACCACACCCAAGGCTTTACACCACTTCCAACACCACACCCACAGCTCTACACCACTGCCCACACCACTCCCACAGCACTACACCACTGACCACACCACTCCCACAGCGCTACACCGCAGCCGACACCACTTTCACAGCACTACACCACTGCCGACACCATCCCCACAGCGCTACACCAATGTCCACTCCACTCCCACAGCACTACACCACTGCCCACACCACTCCCACAGCGCTACACCACTGCCCACATCACTCCCTCAGCGCTACACCACTGCCCACACCACAACCACAGCGCTACACGAATGCCCACACCACTCCCAGAGCGCTACACCACTGCCCACACCACACCCACAACGTTACAACACTGCCAAAACCACTGCCACAGCGCTCCACCACTGCCCACACCACCCCCACATCGCTACACCACTGCCCACACCACTGTCCACACCACTTTCACAGCGCTACACCAATGCCCACACCACCCCCACAGAGCTACACCATTGCCCACACCACTCCCAGAGCGCTACACCACTGCCCACACCACTCCCACTGCACTACACCACAACCCACACAACTCCCACAGCACTACACCACTGCCCAGGCCACTCTCACTGCGATACAACACAACCCATACCACTCCCACAGCGCTACACCACTGCCCTCACCACTCCCACAGCGCTACACCACTGCCCACACCACTCCCACAGCGCTACACCACTGCCCACACCACTACCGCAGCACTACACCACTGCCCACGCCACTCCCACAGTGTTACACCAAACTCACACCACTCCCACAGCGCTAAACCACTGCCCAGACAACTCCCACAGCGCTACACCACAGCCGACACCACTTTCATAGCGCTACATCACTGCCCACACCACCCCCACAGCGCTACACCACTGCCCACACCACTCCCAGAGCGCTAAACCACTGCCCACACCACTCCCACAGGACTACACCACTGCCCGCACCACTCCCAGAGCGCTACACCACTGCCCACACCACTCCCACAGCGCTACACCACTGCCCACACCACTCCCACAGCGCTACACCACTGCCCACACCACTCCCACAGCGTTACACCTCTGCCCAAACAACTCCCACAGCGCGACACCACAACCCACACCACTCCCACAGCGTTACACCACTGCCCACACTACTCCCAAAGCGCTAGGCCACTGACAACACCACACCCAAGGCTTTACACCACTACCCACACCACACCCACAGCTCTACACCACTGCCCACACCACTCCCACAGCGCTACACCACTGCCCACACCACTCCCACAGCGCTACACCACGGCCCACACCACTCCCACAGCGCTACACCGCAGCCGACACCACTTTCACAGCACTACACCACTGCCCACACCATCCCCACAGCGCTACACCACTGCCCACTCCACTCCCACAGCACTACACCACTGCCCACACCACTCCCACAGCGCTACACCACTGCCCACACCACTCCCTCAGCGCTACACCACTGCCCACACCACACCCACAGCGCTACACCAATGCCCACACCACTCCCAGAGCGCTACACCACTGCCCACACCACTCCCACAACGTTACACCACTGCCAACACCACTGCCACAGCGCTCCACCACTGCCCACACCACCCCCACATCGCTACACCACTGCCCACACCACTGTCCACACCACTCCCACTGCGCTACACCACTGGCCACACCACTCCCACAGCACTAGACCACTACACACACCACTCCCAGAGCACAACACAACTACCCACAAAACGCCCACAGCGCTACACCCCTGCCCACACCACTGCCCACACCACTCCCACAGCACTACACCACTGCCCACACCAATCCCACAGCAGTACACCACTGCCTTCACCACTCCCACAGCGCTACACCACTGCCCACACCAGTCCCACATCGCTACACCACTGCCTACACCACTCCCACAGCGATACACCATTGCCAACACCAATCCCACAGCACTACACCACTGCCCACACCTCTCCCACACGCGCTACAAATGCCCACACCACTCCCACACCGCTACACCACTGCCCACACCACTCCCACAGCGCTACACCTCAACCCACACCACTCCCACAGCACTGCACCACTGCCCACACTACTCCTGCAACGCTACACTCCTGCTCTCACCACTCCCACAGCACTACACCACTGCCCACGCCACACCCACAGCACTACAACACTGCCCACACAACTCCCACAGCGCTACACCACTGCCCACGCCACTCCCAAAGCACTACAACACTGCCCACACAACTCCCGCAGCGCTACACCACTGCCCACACCACTCCCACAGCGCTACACCACTGCCCACACCACACCCACAGCGCTACACCACAACACACACCACTCACACAGCGCTACACCACAACACACACCACTCCCACAGAACTACACCACTGCCCACACCACTCCCCCAGTACTACACCACTGCTCACACCACTCCGACAGCCCCACACCACTGCTCACACTACTCCCAAAGCGCTAGGCCACTGACCACACCACACCCAAGGCTTTACACCACTACCCACACCACACCCACAGCTCTACACCACTGCCCACACCACTCCCACAGCACTACACCACTGACCACACCACTCCCACAGCGCTACACCGCAGCCGACACCACTTTCACAGCACTACACCACTGCCCACACCATCCCCACAGCGCTACACCACTGCCCACTCCACTCCCACAGCACTACACCACTGCCCACACCACTCCCACAGCGCTACACCACTGCCCACACCACACCCTCAGCGCTACACCACTGCCCACACCACACCCACAGCGCTACACCAATGCCCACACCACTCCCAGAGCGCTACACCACTGCCCACACCACACCCACAACGTTACACCACTGCCAACGCCACTGCCACAGCGCTACTCCACTGCCCACACCACCCCCACATCGCTACACCACTGCCCACACCACTGTCCACACCACTCCCACTGCGCTACACCACTGGCCACACCACTCCCGCAGCTTTACACCACTGCCTACTCCACTCCCACAGCGTTACATCACAACCCACACCACTCCCACAGAATAACACCTCCCACACCTCTCCCACAGCACTACACCACTGCCCGCAACAGTAGCCACACCATTCCCACAGAACTACACCACTGCCCACCCCTCTCCCACAGCACTACACCACTGCCCACAGCACTACCCACACCACTCCCACAGAACTACACCACTGCCCACTCCACTGCCCACACCACTCCCACAGGACTACACCACTGCCCACACCACTCCCAAGCGCTACACCACTCCCCACACCACTCCCACAGCGCTACACCACTGCCCACACGACTCCCACATCACTCCAACACCGCTACACTAATGCCCACACCACCCCAACAGCGCTACACCACAACCCACACCACTCCCACAGCGATACACCACTGCCCACGCCACTCCCATGGCGTTACACCACAACCCACATCACACCCACAGCGCTAAACCACTGCCCACACCTCACCCACAGCGCAACACCACTACCCACACCAGTCCCACAGCGCTACACCACTGCCCACACCACACCCACAGCGTTACACCACAACCCACACCACACCCACAGCACTACACAACTGCCCACACGACTCCCACAGCGCTACACAACTGCCCACACGACTCCCACAGCGCTACACCACTACCCACACCACACCCACAGCGCTACACCACTGCCCACAACACTCCCAGAGCACAACACAACTACCCACACCGCTCCCACAGCGTTACACCAATACCCACAAAACTCCCACAGCGCTACACCCCTGCCCAAACCACTCCCACAGCACTACACCACTGCCCACACCACTCCCACAGCGCTACACCACAGCCCACACCACTCCCACAGCACTACACCTCAACCCACACCACTCCCACAGCGCTATACCACTGCCCACACCACTCCCACAGAACTACACCACTGCCCACACCACTCCTGCAGCGCTACACCACTGCCCACACCACTCCCACAACGTTACACCACTGCCCACAACACTCCCACAGCGCTCCACCACTGCCCACACCACTCCCACAGCGCTACACCACTGCCCACACCACTCCCACAGCGCTACACCACTGCCCACACCACTCCCACTGCGCTACACCACTGCCCACACCACTCCCACAGCGCTACACCACTGCCCTCACCACTCCCACAGCACTACTCCACTGCCCACACCACTCCCGCAGCTTTACACCACTGCCCACTCCACTCCCACAGCGTTACATCACAACCCACACCACTCCCACAGAACAACAACACCTCCCACACCTCTCCCACAGCACTACACCACTGCCCGCAACAGTACCCACACCATTCCCTCAGAACTACAGCACTGCCCACACCACTCCTAAAGCACTACACCGCTACCCAAACCACTCCCAAAGCGTTACACGAATGCCCACACCCCTGCCACAGTACTACACCACTGCCCACACCACTCCCACAGCGCTACACCACTTCCCACACCACTCCCACAGCGCTACACCACTGCCCACACCATTCCCACAGCACAACCCCACTGCTCACACCATTCCCACAGCGCTACAACACTGCCCACACCATTCCCACAGAGCTACACCACTGCCCACACCACTCCCACTGCACTACACCACTGCCCACACCACTCCCACAGCGGTACACCACTGCCCTCACCACTCCCACAGCACTATACCACTGCCTTAACCACTCCCACAGCACTACACCACTGCCACACCACTCCCACATCACTACACCACTGCCCACACCACTCCCGCAGCGTTACACCACTGCCCACACCACTCCCATAGCGTTACATCACAACCCACATCACTACCACGGAACAACACCTCTGCACACACCTCTCCCACAGCACTACACCACTGCCCTCAGCACTGCCCACACCACTCCCACAGAACTACACCACTGCCCACACCACTCCCTCAGAACCAGAGCACTGCCCACACCACTCCGAAAGCACTACACCGCTACCCAAACCACACCCACAGCGTTAGACGAATGCCCACACCACTGCCACAGTACTACACCACTGCCCACAGCACTCCCACAGCGCTACACCACTGCCCGCACCACTTCCACAGCGCTACACCACTGCCCACACCACTCCCACAGCGCAACACCACTGCCCACACCACTCCCACTGCGCTAAACCACTGCCCACAACACTCCTACGGCACTACACCACCGCCCACACCAATCCCAATAATAAACCATCGGAGGGTCAGTAATTGAGTTTGTGCTACATTATCGGAGGGTCATTAATTGAGGGTGTGCTGCACTATTGGAGTGTCAGTAATTGAGGGTGTGCTGCACTATTGGAGTGTCAGTAATTGAGGGTGTGCTGCACTATTGGAGTGTCAGTAATTGAGGGTGTGCTGCACTATTGGAGTGACAGTAATTGAGGTTGAGCAGCACTATTGGAGTGTCAGTAATTGAGGGTGTGCTGCACTATTGAAGTGTCAGTAATTGATGTTGTGCTGCACTATTGGAGGGTCAGTAATAGAGGGTGTGCTGCACTTTTGGATGTTCAGTAATTGAGGGTGTGCTGCACTACTGGAGTGTCAGTAATTGAGGGTGTGCTGCACTATTGGAGTGACAGTAAATGAGGATGTGCTGCAATTTGGAGGGTCAGTAATTGAGGGTGTGCTGCACTATTGGAGTGTCAGTAATTGAGGGTGTGCTGCACTATTGGAGGGTCAGTAATAGAGGGTGTGCTGCACTTTTGGATGTTCAGTAATTGAGGGTGTGCTGCACTACTGGAGTGTCAGTAATTGAGGGTGTGCTGCACTATTGGAGTGACAGTAAATGAGGATGTGCTGCAATTTGGAGGGTCAGTAATTGAGGGTGTGCTGCACTATTGGAGGGTAAGTAATGGAGGGTTGGCGACACAATTTGAGGATCAGTAATTGACGGTTTGCTGCACTATTGGAGTGTCAGTAATTGAGGGTGTGCTGTACTATTGGAGGGTCAGTTATTGAGGGTGTGCTGCACTGTTGGAGGGTCAGTAATTGAGGGTGCGCTGTACTATTGGAGGGTCAGTAATTGAGGGTGTGCTGTACTATTGGAGGGTCAGTTATTGAGGGTTTGCTGTACTTTTGGAGTGTCAGTAATTGAGGGTGTGCTGCACTATTGGAGTGTCAGTAATTGAGGGTGTGCTGCACTATTGGAGTGTCAGTAATTGAGGGTGTGCTGCACTATTGGAGTGTCAGTAATTGAGGGTGTGCTGTACTATTGGAGGCTCAGTTATTGAGGGTGTGGTGCACTATTGGGGTGTCAGTAATTGAGTGTGTGCTGCACTATTGGAGTGTCAGTAATTGAGGGTGTGCTGCACTGTTGGAGGGTCAGTAATTGAGGGTGTGCTGCACTGTTGGACGGTCAGTAATTGAGGGTGTGCTGCACTGTTGGAGGGTCAGTTATTGAGGGTGTGCTGCACTATTGAAGTGTCAGTAATTGGGGGAGTGCAGCACTATTGGAGTGACAGTAATTGAGGTTGTGCTGCACTATTGGTGTGACAGTAATTGAGGGTGTTCTGCACTATTGGTGTGACATTAATTGAGGGTGTTCTGCAGTATTGGAGGGTCAGTTATTGAGGGTGTGCTGCACTATTGGAGTGTCAGTAATTGAGGGTGTGGTGCAATATTGGAGTGTCAGTAATTGAGTGTGTGCTGCACTGTTGGACGGTCAGTAATTGAGGGTGCGCTGTACTATTGGAGGGTCAGTAATTGAGGGTGTGATGTACTATTGGGGGGTCAGATATTGAGGGTTTGCTGCACTATTGGAGTGTCAGTAATTGAGGGTGTGCTGTACTATTGGAGGCTCAGTTATTGAGGGTGTGGTGCAATATTGGAGTGTCAGTAATTGAATGTGTGCTGCACTATTGGAGTGTCAGTAATTGAGGGTGTGCTGCACTATTGGAGTGACAGTAATTGAGGGTGTGCTGCACTATTGGAGTGACAGTAATTGAGGGTGTGCTGCACTATTGGAGTGACAGTAATTGAGGTTGTGCTGCACTATTGGAGGGTCAGTAATTGAGGGTGTGCTGCACTATTGCAGTGTCAGTAATTGAGGGTTTGCTGCACTATTGGAGTGCCAGTAATTGAGGGTTTGCTGCACTATTGGAGGGTCAGTAATTGAGGGTATGCTGCACTATTGGAGTGTCAGTAATTGAGGGTGTGCTGCACTATTAGAGAGTCAGTAATTGAGGGTGTGCTGCACTATTGGAGTGTCAGTAATTGAGGGTGTGCTGCACTATTGGAGTGTCAGTAATTGAGGGTTTTCTGCACTATTGCAGTGCCAGTAATTGAGGGTTTGCTGCACTATTGGAGGGTCAGTAATTGAGGGTGTGCTGCACTATTGCAGTGCCAGTAATTGAGGGTTTGCTGCACTATTGGAGGGTCAGTTATTGAGGGTGTGCTGCACTATTGGAGTGTCAGTTATTGAGGGTGTGCTGCACTATTGGAGTGTCAGTAATTGAGGGTGTGCTGTACTATTGGAGGGACAGTTATTGAGGGTGTGCTGCACTATTGGAGTGTCAGTAATTGAGGGTGTGCTGCACTATTGGAGGGTCAGTAATTGAGGGTTTGCTGTACTATTGGAGGGTCAGTAATTGAGGGTTTGCTGCACTAGTGGAGTGTTAGTAATTGAGGGTGTTCTGCACTATTGGAGTGACAGTAATTGAGGGTTTGCTGCACTAGTGCAGTGTTAGTAATTGAGGGAGTGCCGCACTATTGGAGAGTCAGTAATTGAGGGTGCGCTGCACTATTGGAGAGTCAGTAATTGAGGGTTTGCTGCACTATTGCAGTGCCAGTAATTGAGGTTTTGCTGCACTATTGGAGGGTCAGTAATTGAGGGTATGCTGCACTATTGGAGTGTCAGTAATTGAGGGTGTGCGGCACTGTTGGAGTGTTAGTAATTGAGGGTTTGCTGCACTATTGCAGTGCCAGTATTTGAGGGTTTGCTGCACTATTGGAGGGTCAGTAATTGAGGGAATTCTGCACTATTGGAGGGTAAGTAATTGAGGGTGTGCGGCACTGTTGGAGTGTCAGTAATTGAGGGCTTGCTGCACTATTGCAGTGCCAGTAATTGAGGGTTTGCTGCACTATTGGAGGGTCAGTAATTGAGGGTGTGCTGCACTATTAGAGAGTCAGTAATTGAGAGTGTGCTGCACTATTGGAGTGTCAGTAATTGAGGGTGTGCTGCACTATTGGATTGTCAGTAATTGAGGGTGTTCTGCACGATTGTAGTGTCAGTAATTGAGGGTGTTCTGCACTATTGGTGAGTCAGTAATTGAGGGTGTGCTGCACTATTGGTGAGTCAGTAATTGAGGGTGTGCTGCACTATTGGAGTGTCATTAATTGAGTGTTTTTCTGGACTATTGCAGGTTCAATAATTGAGGGTGTTTGCACTATTGGGGTGTCAGTTATTGAGGTTGTGCTGCACTACTTTGGTGCCATTTATAGAGGATGTGCTGCACTATTGGAGGGTCAGTAATTGAGGTTTGCTGCACTATTGGAGTGTCAGTAATTGAGGGTTTTTCTGCACTATTGGACAGTCAGTAATTGAGGGTGTTCTGCACTATTGGAGTGTCAGTATTTGAGGGTGTTCTGCAGTATTGGAGGGTCAGTTATTGAGGGTGTGCTGTACTATTGGAGGGTCAGTTATTGAGGGTGTGCTGCACTATTGGAGTGTCAGTAATTGAGGGTGTGCTGCACTGTTGGAGGGTCAGTAATTGAGGGTGCGCTGTACTATTGGAGGGTCAGTAATTGAGGGTGTGCTGTACTATTGGAGGGTCAGTTATTGAGGGTTTGCTGCACTATTGGAGTGTCAGTAATTGAGGGTGTGCTGCACTATTGGAGGCTCAGTTATTGAGGGTGTGGTGCAATATTGAAGTGTCAGTAATTGAGTGTGTGCTGCACTATTGGAGTGACAGTAATTGAGGGTGTGCTGCACTGTTGGAGGGTCAGTAATTGAGGGTGTGCTGCACTATTGAAGTGTCAGTAATTGAGGGTGTGCAGCACTATTGGAGTGTCAGTAATTGAGGGTTTGCTGCACTAGTGGAGTGTTAGTAATTGAGGGAGTGCCGCACTATTGGAGTGACAGTAATTGAGGGTGTGCTGCACTATTGGATTGACAGTAATTGAGGTTGTGCTGCACTATTGGAGAGTCAGTAATTGAGGGTTTGCTGCACTATTGGAGTGCCAGTAATTGAGGGTTTGGTGCACTATTGGAGGGTCAGTAATTGAGGGTATGCTGCACTATTGGAGTGTCAGTAATTGAGGGTGTGCTGCACTATTAGAGAGTCAGTAATTGAGGGTGTGCTGCACTATTGGATTGTCAGAAATTGAGGGTGTGCTGCACTATTTGAGTGTCAGTAATTGAGGGTGTGCTGCACTATTGGAGTGTCAGTAATTGAGGGTTTTCTGCACTATTGCAGTGCCAGTAATTGAGGGTTTGCTGCACTATTGGAGTGCCAGTAATTGAGGGTTTGCTGCACTATTGGAGGGTCAGTCATTGAGGGTATGCTGCACTATTGCAGTGCCAGTAATTGAGGGTTTGCTGCACTATTGGAGGGTCAGTTATTGAGGGTGTGCTGCACTATTGGAGTGTCAGTTATTGAGGGTGTGCTGCACTATTGGAGTGTCAGTAATTGAGGGTGTGCTGTACTATTGGAGGGTCAGTTATTGAGGGTGTGCTGCACTATTGGAGTGTCAGTAATTGAGGGTGTGCTGCACTATTGGAGTTATAGTAATTGAGGGAATTCTGCACTACTGGAGTGTCAGTAATTGAGGGTGTGCTGCACTATTGGACGGTCAGTAATTGAGGGTGTGCTGAACTATTGCAGTGTCAGTAATTGAGGGTGTGGGGCACTATTGGACTGTCAGTAATTGAGGGTGTGCTGCACTATTGGAGTGTCAGTAATTGAGGGTGTGCTGCACTATTGGAGTGTCAGTAATTGAGGGTGTGCTGCACTATTGGAGTGTCAGTAATTGAGGGTGTGCTGCACTATTGGAGTGTCAGTAATTGAGGTTGTGCTGCACTATTGGAGTGTCAGTAATTGAGGGTGTGCTGCACTATTGGAGTGTCAGTAATTGAGGGTGTGCTGCACTATTGGAGTGTCAGTAATTGAGGGTGTGCTGCACTATTGTAGTGTCAGTAACTGAGGTTCTGCAGCACTATTGGAGTGTCAGTAATTGAGGGTGTGCTGCACTATTGGAGGGTCAGTAATTGAGGGTGTGCTGCACTATTGCAGTGTCAGTAATTGAGGGTGTGCTGCACTATTGGATTGTCAGTAATTGAGGGTGTTCTGCACGATTGTAGTGTCAGTAATTGAGGGAGTGCTGCACTATTGGAGTGTCAGTAATTGAGGGTGTGCTGGACTATTGGAGTGTCAGTAATTGAGGGTGTGCTACATTATTGGAGTGTCAGTAATGGAGGGAATTCTGCACTATTTTAATGTCAGTAAATGAGGGTGTACTGCACTTTTGGAGTTATAGTAATTGAGGGTTTGCTGCAATGTAGTAGTGTCATTAATTGAGGTTGTGCTGCACTATTGGAGTGTCAGTAATTGAGGGTGTGCTGCACTATTGGAGTGTCAGTAATTGAGGGTGTGCTGCACTATTGGAGTGTCAGTAATTGAGGGTTTTTCTGCACTATTGGAGTGTCAGTAATTGAGGGTGTGCTGCACTATTGGTGAGTCAGTAATTGAGGGTGTGCTGCACTATTGGAGTGTCATTAATTGAGGGTTTTTCTGGACAATTGCAGGTTCAATAATTGAGGGTGTTTGCACTATTGGGGTGTCAGTTATTGAGGTTGTGCTGCACTACTTTGGTGCCATTTATAGAGGATGTGCTGCACTATTGGAGGGTCAGTAATTGAGGTTTGCTGCACTATTGGAGTGTCAGTAATTGAGGGTTTTTCTGCACTATTGGACGGTCAGTAATTGAGGGTGTTCTGCACTATTGGAGTGTCAGTAATTGAGAGTGTGCTGCATTATTGGTGTGACAGTAATTGAGGGTGTTCTGCACTATTGGTGTGACAGTAATTGAGGGTGTTCAGCAGTATTGGAGGGTCAGTTATTGAGGGTGTGCTGTACTATTGGAGGGTCAGTTATTGAGGGTGTGCTGCACTATTGGAGTGTCAGTAATTGAGGGTGTGCTGCACTGTTGGAGGGTCAGTAATTGAGGGTGCGCTGTACTATTGGAGGGTCAGTAATTGAGGGTGTGCTGTACTATTGGAGGGTCAGTTATTGAGGGTTTGCTGCACTATTGGAGTGTCAGTAATTGAGGGTGTGCTGTACTATTGGAGGCTCAGTTATTGAGGGTGTGGTGCAATATTGGAGTGTCAGTAATTGAGTGTGTGCTGCCCTATTGGAGTGACAGTAATTGAGGGTGTACTGCACTGTTGGAGGGTCAGTAATTGAGGGTGTGCTGCACTGTTGGACGGTCAGTAATTGAGGGTGTGCTGCACTATTGAAGTGTCAGTAATTGAGGGTGTGCAGCACTATTGGAGTGTCAGTAATTGAGGGTGTGCAGCACTATTGGAGTGTCAGTAATTGAGGGTTTGCTGCACTAGTGGAGTGTCAGTAATTGAGGGTGTGCTGCACTATTGGAGTGACAGTAATTGAGGTTGTGCTGCACTATTGGAGTGTCAGTAATTGAGGGTGTGCTGCACTATTGGAGTGACAGTAATTGAGGTTGTGCTGCACTATTGGAGAGTCAGTAATTGAGGGTTTGCTGCACTATTGGAGTGCCAGTAATTGAGGGTTTGGTGCACTATTGGAGGGTCAGTAATTGAGTGTGTGCTGCACTATTAGAGAGTCAGTAATTGAGGGTGTGCTGCACTATTGGATTGTCAGAAATTGAGGGTGTGCTGCACTATTTGAGTGTCAGTAATTGAGGGTTTTCTGCACTATTGCAGTGCCAGTAATTGAGGGTTTGCTGCACTATTGGAGGGTCAGTAATTGAGGGTATGCTACACTATTGCAGTGCCAGTAATTGAGGGTTTGCTGCACTATTGGAGGGTCAGTTATTGAGGGTGTGCTGCACTATTGGAGTGTCAGTTATTGAGGGTGTGCTGCACTATTGGAGTGTCAGTAATTGAGGGTGTGCTGTACTATTGGAGGGTCAGTTATTGAGGGTGTGCTGCACTATTGGAGTGTCAGTAATTGAGGGTGTGCTGCACTATTGGAGTTATAGTAATCGAGGGAATTCTGCACTACTGGAGTGTCAGTAATTGAGGGTGTGCTGCACTATTGGACGGTCAGTAATTGAGGGTGTGCTGAACTATTGCAGTGTCAGTAATTGAGGGTGTGGGGCACTATTGGAGTGTCAGTAATTGAGGGTGTGCTGCACTATTGGAGTGTCAGTAATTGAGGGTGTGCTGCACTATTGGAGTGTCAGTAATTGAGGGTGTGCTGCACTAATGGAGTGTCAGTAATTGAGGGTGTGCTGCACTATTGTAGTGTCAGTAACTGAGGTTCTGCAGCACTATTGGAGTGTCAGTAATTGAGGGTGTGCTGCACTATTGGAGTGTCAGTAATTGAGGGTGTGCTGCACTATTGGAGGGTCAGTAATTGAGGGTGTGCTGCACTATTGCAGTGTCAGTAATTGAGAGTGTGTTGCACTATTGCAGTGTCAGTAATTGAGGGTGTGCTGCACTATTGGAGTGTCAGTAATTGAGGGTGTGCTGCACGATTGTAGTGTCAGTAATTGAGGGAGTGCTGCACTATTGGAGTGTCAGTAATTGAGGGTGTGCTGGACTATTGGAGTGTCAGTAATTGAGGGTGTGCCGCACGATTGGTGGTTCAGTAATTGAGGTTGCGCTGCACTATTGGACTGTCAGTAATTGAGGCTGTGCTGCACTTTTGGAGTGTCAGTAATTGAGGGTGTGTTGCACTATTGGAGTGTCAGTAATTGAGGGTGTGCTGCACTATTGGACGATCAGTAATTGTGGTTGTGCTGCACTATTGGAGTGTCAGTATTTGTGGGTGTGCTGGCTATTGGAGTGTCAGTAATTGAGGGTGTGCTACACTATTGGAGTGTCATTAATTGAGGGTGATCTGCACTATTGGAGTATCTGTAATTGAGGGTGTGTTGCACTATTGGAGTGTCAGTAATTGAGGGAATTCTGCACTATTGGACTGTCAGTAATTGAGGGAATTCTTCACTATTGGAGTGTCAGTAATTGAGGGAATTATGCACTATTTGAATGTCAGTAATTGAGGGTGTGCAGCACTATTGGAGTGTCAGTGGTTGAGGTTGTGCTGCACTATTGGAGAGTCAGTAATTGAGGGTGTGCTGCACTATTGTAGTGTCAGTAATTGAGGTTGTGCAGCACTATTGGAGGGTCAGTAATTGAGGGTGTGCTGCACAATTGGAGTGTCAGTAATTGAGCGTGTGCCGCACTGTTGGAGTGACAGTAATTGAGGGTGTTATGCACTATTGGAGTGTCAGTAATTGAGTGTGTGCTGCACTAATGGCGGGTCAGTAATTGAGGGTGTGCTGCACTATTGGAGGGTCAGTAATTGAGGGTGTGCTGCACTATTTGAGAGTCTGTAATTGAGGGTGTGCTGCACTAATGGATTGTCAGTACTTGAGGGTGTGCTGCACTATTGGAGCGTCAGTAATTGAGGGTGTGCCGCACTATCCTAGTGTCAGTAATTGAGGGTGTGCTGCACTATTGGAGCGTCAGTAATTGAGGGTGTGCTGCACTATTTGAGAGTCTGTAATTGAGGGTGTGCTGCACTAATGGATTGTCAGTACTTGAGGGTGTGCTGCACTATTGGAGTGTCAGTAATTGAGGGTGTGCTGCACTATTGGAGTATCAGCAATTGAGTGTGTGCTGCACTATTGGAGTGTCAGTAATTGAGGGTGTGTTGCACTATTGGAGAGTCAGTAATTGTGGTTGTGCTGCACTATTGGAGGGTCAGTAATTGAGTGTGTGCTGCACTATTGCAGTGTCAGTAATTGAGGGTGTGCAGCACTATTGGAGGTTCAGAAATTGGGGGTCTGCTGCACTATTGGAGTGTCAGTAATTGAGGGTGTGCTGCACTATTGGAGAGTCAGTAATTGAGGGTGTGCTGCAGTATTGGAGGTTCAGTAATTGAGGGTGTGCTGCACTACTGGAGTGTCAGTAATTGAGGGTGTGCTGCACTATTGGAGTGTCAGTAATTGAGGGTGTGCTGCACTTTTGGAGTTCAGTAATTGAGGGTGTGCTGCACTATTGGAGTGTCAGTAATTGAGGGTGTGCTGCACTATTGGAGTGTCAGTAATTGAGGGTGTGCTGCACTATTGGAGGTTCAGTAATTGAGGGTGTGTTGCAATATTGGAGTGTCAGTAATTGAGGGTGTGCTGCACTATTACAGTATCAGTCATTGAGGGTATGCTTCACTATTGGAGGGTCAGCAATTGAGGGTGTGCTGCATTATTTCAGTGTCAGTAATTGAGTGTGTGCTGCACTATTGGATTATCAGTAATTGAGGATTTGCTGCACTATTGGAGGGTCAGCAATTGAGGGTGTGCTGCACTATTGGAGTGTCAGTAATTGAGGGTGTGCTGCACTATTGCAGTGTCAGTAATTAAGGGTGTGCTGCACTATTGGAGGGTCAGTAAATGAGGGTGTGCTGCACTATTGGAGTGTCAGTAATTATGGGTGTGCTGCACTTTTGGAGTGTCAGTAATTGAGGGTGTGCTGCACTATTGGAGTGTCAGTAATTGAGGGTGTGCTGCACTATTGGAGGGTCAGTAATTGAGGGTGTGCTGCACTATTGGAGGGTCAGTAATTGAGGGTGTGCTGCACTATTGCAATATCAGTAATTGAGGGGGTGCTGCACTATTGGATGGTCAGTAATTGAGGGTGTGCTGCACTATTGGAGTGTCAGTAATTGAGGATGTGCTGCACTATTGGAGGGTCAATAATTGAGGGTGTGCTGCACTATTGGAGTGTCAGTAATTGAGGGTGTGCTGCACTATTGGAGTGTCCGTAATTGAGGGTCTGCAACACTATTGGAGTGTCAGTAATTGAGGGTGTGCTGCACTATTAGAGTGTCAGTAATTGAGGGTGTGTTGCTCTATTGGAGTGTCAATAATTGAGGGTGCGCTGCACTATTGGAGTGTCAGTAATTGAGGGTGTGCTGCACTATTGGAGTGTCAGTAACTGAGGGTCTGCTACACTATTGGAGAGTCAGTAATTGAGAGTGTGCTGCACTATTGGAGTGTCAGTAATTGAGGGTGTGCTGCACTATTGGAGGGTCAGTATTGAGGGTGTGCTGCACTATTGGAGTGTCAGTAATTGAGGGTGTTCTGCACTATTGGACTGTCAGTAACTGAGGGCCTGCTACACTATTGGAGAGTCAGTAATTGAGAGTGTGCTGCAATATTGGAGTGTCAGTAATTGAGGGTGTGCTGCACTATTGGAGTGTCAGTAATTGAGGGTGTGCTGCACTATTGGAGTGTCAGTAATTGAGGGTGTGCTGCACTATTGAAGTGTCAGTAATTGAGAGTGTGCTGCACTATTGGAGTGTCAGTAATTGAGGTGGTGCTGCACTATTGGAGTATCAGTAATTGAGGGTGTGCTGCAATATTGGAGTGTCAGTAATTGAGGGTGTGCTGCACTATTGGAGTGTCAGTAATTGAGGGTGTGCTGCACTAATGGATTGTCAGTAATTGAGGGTTTGCTGCACTATTGGAGGGTCAGTAATTGAGGTTGTGCTGCACTATTGGAGTGTCAGTAATTGAGGGTGTGCTGCACTGTTGGAGTGTCAGTAATTGAGGGTTTGCTGCACTATTGGAGTGTCAGTGATTGAGGGTGTGTTGCACTATTGGAGTGTCAGTATTTGTGGGTGTGCTGCACTTTTGGAGTGTCAGTAATTGAGGGAGTGCTGCACTATTGGAGGGTCAGTAATTGAGGGTGTGCTGCACTATTGCAGTATCAGAAATTGAGGGGGTGCTGCACTATTGGTGGGTCAGTAATTGAGGGTGTGCTGCACTATTGGAGGGTCAGTAATTGAGGTTGTGCTGCACTATTGGAGTGTCAGTAATTGAGGGTGTGCTGCACTATTGGAGGGTCAATAATTGAGGGTGTGCTGCACGATTGGAGGGTCAGTAATTGAGGGTGTGCTGCACGATTGGAGTGTCAGTAATTGAGGGTGTGCTGCACTATTGGAGTGTCAGTAATTGAGGGTGTGCTGCACTATTGAAATATCAGTAATTGAGGGTGTGCTGCACTATTGGAGAGTCAGTAATTGAGGGTGTGCTGCACTATTGGAGTGTCAGTAATTGAGGGTGTGCTGCACTATTGAAATATCAGTAATTGAGGGTGTGCTGCACTATTGAAATATCAGTAATTGAGGGTGTGCTGCACTATTGGAGGGTCAGTAATTGAGGGTGTGCTGCACTATTGGAGTGTCAGTAATTGAGGGTGTGCTGCACTATTGGAGTGTCAGTAATTGAGGGTGTGCTGCACTATTGGAGTGTCAGTAATTGAGGGTGTGCTGCACTATTGAAATATCAGTAATTGAGGGTGTGCTGCACTATTGGAGGGTCAGTAATTGAGGGTGTGCTGCACTATTGGAGTGTCAGTAATTGAGGGTGTGCTGCACTATTGGAGTGTCAGTAATTGAGGGTGTGCTGCACTATTGGAGTGTCAGTAATTGAGGGTGTGCTGCCCTATTGCAGTATTAGTAATTGAGGGTGTGCTGCACTATTGGAGTGTCAGTAATTGAGGGTGTGCTGCACTATTGGGGTGTCAGTAATTGAGGGTGTGCTGCACTATTGGGGTGTCAGTAATTGAGGGTGTGCTGCACTATTGCAGTATTAGTAATTGAGAGTGTGCTGCACTATTGGAGTGTCAGTAATTGAGGGTGAGCTGCACTATTGGAGAGTCAGTAATTGCGGGAGTGCTGCACTAATGGATTTTCAGTAATTGAGGGTTTGCTGCACTATTGGAGGGTCAGTAATTGAGGTTGTGCTGCCCTATTGGAGTGTCAGTAATTGAGGGTGTGCTGTACTGTTGGAGTGTCAGTAATTGAGTGTTTGCTGCACTATTGGAGGGTCAGTGATTGAGGGTGTGCTGCACCATTGCAGATTCAGTAGTTGAGGGGGTGCTGCACTATTGGAGTGTCAGTAATTGAGGGTGTGCTGCACTATTGGAGGGTCAGTAATTGAGGTTGTGCTGCACTATTGGAGTGTCAGTAATTGAGGGTGTGCTGCACTATTGGAGGGTCAATAATTGAGGGTGTGCTGCACTACTGGAGGGTCAGTAATTGAGGGTGTGCTGCACTATTGGAGTGTCAGTAATTGAGGGTGTGCTGCACTATTGGAGTGTCAGTAATTGAGGGTGTGCTGCACTATTGCAATATCAGTAATTGAGGGGGTGCTGCACTATTGGAGTGTCAGTAATTGAGGGTGTGCTGCACTATTGGAAGGTCAATAATTGAGGGTGTGCTGCACTATTGGAGTGTCAGTAATTGAGGGTGTGCTGCACTATTGGAGTGTCCGTAATTGAGGGTCTGCTACACTATTGGAGTGCCAGTAATTGAGGGTGTGCTGCACTATTAGAGTGTCAGTAATTGAGGGTGTGCTGCACTATTGGAGGGTCAATAATTGAGGGTGTGCTGCACTATTGGAGGGTCAGTAATTGAGGGTGTGCTGCACTATTGGAGTGTCAGTAACTGAGGGTCTGCTACACATTTGGAGAGTCAGTAATTGAGGGTGTGCTGCACTATTGGAGTGTCAGTAATTGAGGGTTTGCTGCACTATTGGAGGGTCAGTATTGAGGGTGCGCTACTCTATTGGAGTGTCAGTAATTGAGGTTGTGCTGCACTATTGGAGTATCAGTAATTGAGGGTGTGCTGCAATATTGGAGTGTCAGTAATTGAGGGTGTGCTGCACTATTGGAGTGTCAGTAATTGAGGGTGTGCTGCATTAATTCAGTGTCAGTAATTGAGGGTGTGCTGCACTATTGGAGCTTCAGTAATTGAGGGTGTGCTGCACTATTGGAGGGTCAGTAATTGAGGTTGTGCTGCACTATTGGTGGGTCAGTAATTGAGAGTGTGCTGCACTATTGGAGTGTCAGAAATTGAGGGTGTGCTGCACTATTGGAGTGTCAGTAAATGAGGCTGTGCTGCACTATTGGCGTGTCAGTAATTGAGGGTGTGCTGCACTATTGGTGCTTCAGTAATTGAGGGTGTGCTGCACTGTTGGAGTGTCAGTAATTGAGGGTGTGCTGCACTATTGGAGGGTCAGTAATTGAGGGTGTGCTGCACTATTTAAGTGTCAGTAATTGAGGGTGTGCTGCACTATTGGAGTGTCAGTAATTGAGGGTGTGCTGCACTATTGGAGTGTCAGTAATTGTGGGTGTGCTGCACTATTGGATTGTCAGTAATTGAGGGTGTTCTGCACTATTGGAGTGTCAGTAATTGAGGGTGTGCTGCACTATTGGAGTGTCAGTAATTGTGGGTGTGCTGCACTATTGGATTGTCAGTAATTGAGGGTGTTCTGCACTATTGGAGTGTCAGTAATTGAGGGTGTGCTGCACTATTGGAGTGTCAGTAATTGTGGGTGTGCTGCACTATTGGATTGTCAGTAATTGTGGGTGTGCTGCACTATTGGATTGTCAGTAATTGAGGGTGTTCTGCACTATTGGAGTGTCAGTAATTGAGGGTGTGCTGCTCTATTGGAGTGTCAGTAATTGAGGGTGTGCTGCACTATTGGAGGGTCAGTAATTGAGGGTGTGCTGCACTATTGGAGCTTTAGTAATTGAGGGTGTGCTGCACTATTGGAGTGTCAGTAATTGAGGGTGTGCTGCTCTATTGGAGTGTCAGTAATTGAGGGTGTGCTGCTCTATTGGAGTGTCAGTAATTGAGGGTGTGCTGCACTATTGGAATGTCAGTAATTGAGGGTGTGCTGCACTATTGGAGCTTTAGTAATTGAGGGTGTGCTGCACTATTGGAGTGTCAGTAATTGAGGGTGTGCTGCACTATTGGTGTGTCAGTAATTGAGGGTGTGCTGCACTATTGGAGTGTCAGTAATTGAGGGTGTGCTGCACTATTGGAGCTTCAGTAATTGAGAGTGTGCTGCACTATTGGAGGTTTAGTAATTGAGGGTGTGCTGCACTATTGGAGTGTCAGTAATTGAGGGTGTGCTGCACTATTGGAGTGTCAGTAATTGAGGGTGTGCTGCACTATTGTAGTGTCAGTAATTGAGGGTGTGCTGCACTATTGGAGTGTCAGTAATTGAGGGTGCGCTGCATTATTGGAGCTTCAGTAATTGAGAGTGTGCTGCACTATTGGAGTGTCAGTAATTGAGGATGTGCTGCACTACTGGAGTGTCAGTAATTGAGGGTGTGCTGCACTATTGGAGTGTCAGTAATTGAGGGTGTGCTGCACTATTGGAGTTCAGTAATTGAGGGTGTGCAGCACTATTGGAGTGTCAGTAATTGAGGGTGTGCTGCACTATTGGAGTGTCAGTACTTGAGGGTGTGCTGCACTATTGGAGTGTCAGTAATTGAGGGTGTGCTGCACTATTGGAGTGTCAGTAATTGAGGGTGTGCTGCACTATTGGATGGTCAGTAATTGAGGGTGTGCTGCACTATTGGAGTGTCAGTAATTGAGGGTGTGCTGCACTATTGGAGTGTCAGTAATTGATTGTGTGCTGCACTATTGGAGTGTCAGTAATTGAGGGTGTGCAGCACTATTGGAGTGTCAGTGATTGAGGGTGTTCTGCACTATTGAAGTGTCAGTAATTGTGGGTGTGCTGCACTATTGGAGTGTCAGTAATTGAGGGTGTGCTGCACTATTGGAGGGTCAGTAATTGAGGGTGTGCTGCACTATTGGAGGTTCAGTAATTGAGGGTGTGCTGCAATATTGGAGTGTCAGTAATTGAGGGTGTGCTGCATTATTACAGTATCAGTCATTGAGGGTGTGCTGCACTATTGGAGGGTCAGTAATTGAGGGTGTGCTTCACTATTGGAGGGTCAGTAATTGAGGGTGTGCTGCACTATTGGAGTGTCAGTAATTGAGGGTGTGCTGCACTAATGGATTATCAGTAATTGAGGATTTGCTGCACTATTGTAGGGTCAGTAATTGAGGTTGTGCTGCACTATTGGAGTGTCAGTAATTAAGGGTGTGCTGCACTATTGGAGGGTCAGTAAATGAGGGTGTGCTGCACTATTGGAGTGTCAGTATTTGTGGGTGTGCTGCACTTTTGGAGTGTCAGTAATTGAGGGTGTGCCGCACTATTGCAGTATTAGTAATTGAGGATGTGCTGCACTATTGGAGTGTCAGTAATTGAGGGTGTGCTGCACTATTGGAGTGTCAGTAATTGAGGGTGTGCTGCACTATTGGAGAGTCAGTAATTGAGGGTGTGCTGCAATATTGGATTGTCAGTAATTGAGGGTTTGCTGCACTATTGGAGGGTCAGTAATTGAGGTTGTGCTGCACTATTAGAGTGTCAGTAATTGAGGGTGTGCTGCACTGTTGGAGTGTCAGTAATTGAGGGTTTGCTGCACTATTGGAGTGTCAGTGATTGAGGGTGTGTTGCACTATTGGAGGGTCAGTAATTGAGGGTGTGCTGCACTATTGCAGTATCAGTAATTGAGGGGGTGCTGCACTATTGGTGGGACAGTAATTGAGGGTGTGCTGTACTATTGGAGGGTCAGTAATTGAGGTTGTGCTGCACTATTGGAGTATCAGTAATTGAGGGTGTGCTGCACTATTGGAGGGTCAATAATTGAGGGTGTGCTGCACTATTGGAGGGTCAGTAATTGAGGGTGTGCTGCACTATTGGAGGGTCAGTAATTGAGGGTGTGCTGCACTATTGGAGTGTCAGTAATTGAGGGTGTGCTGCACTATTGCAATATCAGTAATTGAGGGGGTGCTGCACTACGGGAGGGTCAGTAATTGAGGGTGTGCTGCACTATTGGAGTGTCAGTAATTGAGGGTGTGCTGCACTATTGGAGTGTCAGTAATTGAGGGTGTGCTGCACTATTAGTGTGTCAGTAATTGAGGGTGTGCTGCACTATTGGAGGGTCAATAATTGAGGGTGTGCTGCACTATTGGAGGGTCAGTAATTGAGGGTGTGCTGCACTATTGGAGTGTCAGTAATTGAGGGTCTGCTACACTATTGGAGAGTCAGTAATTGAGAGTGTGCTGCACTATTGGTGTGTCAGTAATTGGGGGTCTGCTGCACTATTGGAGTGTCAGTAATTGAGGGTGTGCTGCACTATTGGAGCTTCAGTAATTGAGGGTGTGCTGCACTATTGGAGGGTCAGTAATTGAGGTTGTGCTGCACTATTGGTGGGTCAGTAATTGTGGGTGTGCTGCACTATTATAGTGTCAGAAATTGAGGGTGTGCTGCACTATCGGAGTGTCAGTAATTGAGGTTGCGCTGCACTATTGGAGTGTCAGTAATTGAGGGTGTGCTGCAGTATTGGAGTGTCAGTAATTGAGGGTGTGCTGCACTATTGGAGTGTCAGTAATTGAGGGTGTGCTGCACTATTGGAGTGTCAGTAATTGAGTTTGTGCTGCACTATTGGAGTGTCAGTAATTGAGGGTGTGCTGCACTATTGGAGGGTCAGTAAATGAGGGTGTGCTGCACTAATGGAGTGTCAGTAATTGAGGGTGTGCTGCACTATTGGAGGGTCAGTAATTGAGGGTGTGCTGAACTATTGGAGTGTCAGTAATTGAGGGTGTGCTGCACTATTGGAGTGTCAGTAATTGAGGGTGTGCTGCACTATTACAGTATCAGTCATTGAGGGTATGCTTCACTATTGGAGGGTCAGTAATTGAGGGTGTGCTGCATTATTTCAGTGTCAGTATTTGAGGGTGTGCTGCTCTATTGGATTATCAATAGTTGAGGGTGTGCTGCACTATTGGAGGGTCAGTAATTGAGGGTGTGCTGCACTTTTGGAGTGTCAGTTATTGAGGGTGTGCTGCACTATTGGAGTGTCAGTAATTGAGGGTGTGCTGCACTATTGGAGTGTTAAAGGGACACTGAGTGAGATCACGGTGAGATTAAAGGGACAGAGAGTGAGATCAATGGGACGTTAAAGGGACAGAGAGTGAGATCACGGGGAGGTTAAAGGGACAGAGAATGAGATCACGGAGAGGTTAAGGGGACAGAGAGTGAGATCACCGGGAGGTTAAAGGGACAGAGAGTGAGATCAGGGGAGGTTATAGGGACAGAGTGTGAGATCACGGGGAGGTTAAAGGGACAGTGAGTGAGATCACAGCGAGGTTAAGGGGACTGAGAGTGAGATCACGGGGAGGTTAATGGGACAGAGGCTCACATCACGGAGAGGTTAAAGGGACAGAGAGTTAGAACGGAGACAGTGAAAGGGACAGAGATTGAGATCAGGGACTGTTAAAGGGACTGAAATTGAGATCGGGCATAGTTATAAGGACAGAGAGTGAGATCACGGACATTGAAAGGGACAGAGAGTGAGATCACGGGGAGGTTAAAGGGACAGAGATTGAGATCACGGGGAGGTTAAAGGGACAGAGATTGAGATCGGGGAGAGTCAAAAGGTCAGGAAGTGAGAACAGGGATTGTTGTATGGACAGAGAGTGAGATCACGGGTGGGTTAAAGGGACAGAGTGTGAGATCACGGGGAGGTTAAAGGGACAGAGAGTGAGATCACGGGGAGGTTAAAGGGACAGAGATTGAGTTCGGGGACAGTTAGAAGGTCAGCAAGTGAGAACAGGGACTGTTAAAGGGACAGAGATATAGATCACGGGGAGGTTAAAGGGCCAGAGATTGAGAACATGGGGAGGTTAAAGAGGCAGAGATTGTGATCACGGGGCGGTTAAAGGGCCAGAGAGTGAGATCACGGGGTGGTTAAAGGGACAGAGAGAGAGATCACGGCAAGTTTAAAAGGACAGAGACTGAGATCATGGGGAGGTTAAAGGGACAGAGAGTTTGATCACGGGGAGGTTAAAGTGACAGAGAGTGAGATCACGTGGAGGTTAAAGGGACAGAGAGTGAGATCACGGGGAGGTTAAAGGGACAGAGAGAGAGATCACGGGGAGGTATTGAGGTTGTTGTTGAAATTGTTCACGTTTTACAATGTTGAGGTTGTTGTTGAATTTGTTGGTGATATCAAATGTTTTTTTGAACTTTTTCTCTTCTTTTATAAGTTGAGGTTGTTGTTCAGTTTGTTGTTATTTTTCAATGTTGTGGTTGTAGTTGAATTTGTTGGTGCTATCAATGTTTATTTAGTTGAACTTTTTTGTAGTTTCAAAAGTTGAGGTTGTTGCTGAATTTGTTATTGTTTTTCAATGTTGATGTTGTTGTTGAATTTGTTGTTGATTTTTAGTGTTGTGGTTGCTGAATTTGTCGGTGATGTTTAATGTTGAGGTTGTTGTTGAATTGGATAGTGTCATCAATGTTTATTTTGTTGAACTTGTTTGTATTTTTATAAGTTGTGGTTGTTGTTGAATTTGTTGCTGATTTTCAATATTGAGGTTGTTCTTGAATTTGTTGGTGTTATCAATATTCTTTTTTGAACTTTTTTGTACTTTTAAAAGTTGAGGTTGTTGTAGAATTTGTTGGTGTTATCAATGTATTTTTGAACTTTTTCTCTTCTTTTAAAAGTTGAGGTTGTGGTTGAATTTGTTGGTGCTTTTCAATATTGAGTTTGTTGTTGAATTTGTTGGTGTTATTAATGATTTTTTAAACTTTTTCTCTTTTAAAAGTTGAGTTTGTTGTTCAATTTGTTACTGTTTTTCAATATTAAGGTTGTTGTGGAATTTGTTGGTGTTATCAATGTTTTTTTTAACTTTTTTGTACTTTTAAAAGTTGAGGTTGTTGTTGAATTTGTTGGTTTTATCAATGTTATTTTTTGAAATTTTTTGTAGTTTTCAATGTTGAGGTTGTTGTTGAATTTGTTGGTGTTATCAATGTTTTTTTGAACTTTTTCTCTTCTTTTAAAAGTTGTGGTTGTTGTTGAATTTGTTGGCGTTTTCCAATGTACATTGAGTTTTGTAGGGAAACAGATTTCACTTTCAGTGGCCCTTGTGCATTTTGACATCCCAGCAATCTGAAATACCCTAAGGTTTCAAACTGCAGGCCTCAACATTTTGCATTGTTTTGTTTTCCACTAAAGTCAGGGAGTGAAGACCTTGAATTCCCTTTTGTGTTTTTAACACCTAGTATATGAATCGGATCTGTAAATGCTGTGCTTCAGCACCGGGACTTTTGCATAAGCAGTCACATGTCATAGAATGGACTCCAAAATTGAGCCTGTGATAGTAATGTTAACATGTATAAACCATAAACTCAATGTAGATTCATTATTGTCCAATTCTACAGTGGGAACTGTAGAAGGATCTGCTAGCCAGGATCTTCAAATTGCTTTCATTAACTGCACATTTCAATCACACCTTGTCTGGGCAGCAAAAGGTACTGGAACATTTAAGTGTAGGTTCTAAAAAAAAGACTGTACTCAAATGCCTGAGTACTCTGCTTCCCTATTTACCTTTGGTTCCTGAACCACTGCAAAGCAAGATGTGGCCAAGGTCTTTTTAATGTGGGTTGTGCTTGGCATCTTTGTGGCTGTATGGAAATGAAGGACTGATGTCATGCCCATATTTCAAAGTTAAATACTCTCATACGTATAATTTAAGAAGCATTTGTTGAAGGATTGATTTTTGCAGCAATTGGTTCTGCTTCATTTCACTTGTAAGTGATATGAAGTTGGTCCCATGTATCTCCCAGCCTCCAACAAGACATGAAATCGCTCAAAGGACACTATGCGGGAATTCAAAATGCAGTTGGATGTTTGGTTGAAATGCTGGAAGGATGAGCTCAAGGGGTTGAGTGTTCTTTTCCTTCTGTTTTAAGCAAGTAAATGCACACTTAGCAATCCAGCTTAGAAGTACCTAGCCCAACAGTAGTTGGTTTACAATTTGACTCATTTTATATTTGCCAGGGGCACTACAGGGAAGAGAACATGCAGCTTCCACCAACCATACCTCCAAGTTGTGACCATCCTCCCCACTAATCACAGTGCAACTAGTCTTATCTTAGACCTGCTTACAAATAATCCAAATTTGTGAGAGACCAGGTAAGTATAACTGGCATTAAAACTGCAATGACTAAACTATATAACCAATTTTGCACCGCATCGCTGGGAAATAAATCTGAAGGAACCACAATGTCCTGCCAATGTTTGAGGGACACTTGCAAAATAATCTATTTTATGTTACAGAGGTGAAGACTGGTGCTAAATATTGCGCAACTGACCAATGGAATAGCAAAATTAACACAGCTGGAAATCTTGTTGAATTTTGACTTCCTGTTGTGGCCTGAATGAGCCAGCAATTCCAGTTTTTCATTGTTCAAGCTATCTACACTCATATTGTAACATTTCCTTCCTAATATAGTTTTCAAGATGCTCAATAAAATAATGATCTCTGACTGTCTTAATCACGTAAATCCAGTGTAAGGAGGGTTCACTATGATTCCAATATGGATTCCAGAGGATCCCATTCACTTAGCAAAAGGATGACTGTGAAAGGCGGGAGGAGAAAAAGGGTGGTGGTCTGAACTCTGAACACCAATCTGAAGGTATTGAGACAATGGGTGGGAACTCTGCTTTAGCCCCACTGTTATAACTTCACCAGAAGTACGACATAAACAGAGTTCTCACTGCACTGTCACCAAGTAGCGGTGGCAGAACAGGAGTAACTGAGGGAATTCTTGTCCACTGGCCCCAATGTGGAATCAGAAGATTTGCATCCCAGAGGCCTCACGATTAAAGCTCTCCTTTTGTGTGACTGAAAATGAGGGTGGTGATGGAGCTTTTTATGGTCTTCTGCATGCAGAGCAGGAAACAATTATTTTTTTTAAACCAGAAGTGCACCCATCTTGCTTCCAATATCAAGTTAATTACCTCTGTTATAGATAACATTGAATACCATATATACTTCACACATGTAAAGTTTAAATATAACCACTCTATTCTGCAGCACATTTTCTGCATTAGGTGTGTGGTCATACTTGTAAAAGTGATTTAGATAGAGTCTGTACAAATATTTAATGGGTACAAATCCTTTTAAATGTCAACTGTGAAAGGTTTCGCAATAAGGGATTGTGAAGAAGTTTGTGGTACTAACAGGATCTCATTGCTGAACTCAATTATCTGGAAAAGCACACAGTCTAATTCCTTTCAGAGAAGACTTTGAAAACAGACTGCTGCTTCAACATCATCTCTTATCAGTTCAACACATGTAGTCTCAGTTGGGGAGCAATGTTCTGTCTGTTAGCTGTTGCGAGATATATTTAAATCAAATTGTATACAAAAATGTTAGCTTTCAGGTTTATAGTATGTAGCCTTCCAGTCCTTGAATTTAAACTTCAAGTTGGAGCGGTGCTTATCCTCAGTTGCTATAAATATGGATCATCTGGAACAAAGCTTGAGCTGCAGTGGGCACCTAAGGCTTGTGCTTGTCAAAGTAACCCTGTCCATTTTGGCAAGTACATTTTGTGAATGAAGCCAGCTTAAGCCAGACAGTTAGAAAATTAACTTTGCCTTTCCAACACATTACAAAAAGGTTCAATAGCTGGAATAAAACAATTTACATTTCAAAATAAATTTAGCTCAGCAAGTTTATTTGGGTGAGTAAGTGACCCACATAAACCAAGGAAGTCCCAGATAAAATGCCTCACCGATCTTGGCTGAGACAGCAGTAAGGGCGTCGCAAATGGCCTAAGTGCTATTGGATCAAAGAGGAAAATCAGCATGTGCTATCCAATAACTCCTGTTGCAAGTTCTCATGAGTGCTCAGGTGAAGACAGGGTCACATTCACATTCTTCCATGGTCAAGAAACCTGCCAACTCTGACACAAGTGGTTGCTGAAAACATTTTGTTACCTCCAAATGGGAACGACTAGTTAGGATCTGTGCAGAGTACAGCTAAGGAGCTGAGGGGGAGACAGAATAAATGGGTTTGTTTACTCTAACAATTTGGAAGGTATTTAAGTTGTCTGAACAGAGACTAACTTCAGTAACATCAAATGAGAGATCACACAAAGAGTACATCCATCAGTTGCATTCCAACTAACCACAGAGCCAGAAGCCAGTCAAAAGTGCCAGCACCACAAGTTCACAAACCATGCAATGAAAGTCAACCCAACTGCAAATAACCAATGAAACTAGGAGTAACTATATTCAGGAATTTGTGTTTATTTCTCTCAATTTAATGAAGGCAATGAAACAACTGCAGTTTCAAAGCTATACAAAAATAGTGCAACATGAGCAAATATAAACTTTTAAAATCTGATGTTGGAATAATAAAAAAGAAAAGCAAGTTGGAAATAAGAATTGATCGCAATCTTCCATTTTACAATTACAGGTAATGAATGCCATCACACAAGAGTATTCAAAAGGCTGAGGTAGTGCAGCACTAACAGCTAATGCCAACACAACAGAATAGCCAGCCTATATAATACTATTTAAGAATTAATCAGTCATTTCAAGGCTCTAAGATACTCCTTCGGGTACTGTTGATTACAACACCAGCTATGTGCTTTATGTGATCTGATCCATTCGATTTAATTACAACCTTGAAATCACTCCCGGGCATCCATTACTGATTTACGTTCCTAAATTCCATAAACCATTATCAACCTTGACTCATTGGATAGATAGAAAAACAGTGCAAATGCTACCAAGCTCAGAATGGTAATGGGCAATCAGGCAACTAGGGAGGGTCTGTGAACATTCCAATCCTTAAAAATAGTACAACGTATCACAAGTACGAGAGACAATTTGAAGTACTTGCAATTGTTTTCAGCCAAAAGTGCCTCCTCCCAAGGTTGTCGACATCAAAAGTGCCAGCATTCTAGTCAATTTGCTTCTGCATGCTGTGAGGGAATCTGTGTATTTAAATTTAATTTGTAGGACTTTGAGGCAGACCATTGCTAAAACAGAAACTGTATTGAAAAGGGAACAGAAAGGGAAACAGAACAGGTAAACATAGAAAGGAATCTGACCCTCCCAGTTTCTAAGGAATGCTATGACCAGGTTAACAGGGTGAATGGACTCCTCTCTTTGTCCCACTCCTGAGTTGGTTGTAGCAGTTTGAATTTAAAAAGGGAGCTGATATTGCATATATATATATACTTATGTGTGTGTGTAAATACATATATGTGTGTGTAAATACATATATATGTAAATATGTATATATATGTAAATGTAAATAAATGTAAAATTGATGCAGAAATTTTTAAAAAGCTTAAAATGAACAAATATTTTCAACTACCTACTAATGCAAAAAAAATACATACAGAATCCCGCCCAAGCATGCACAAAAAAGTAAAATTGCAGTGTATCAGCTAATAAAAACGTGGCCAAGTAACAAGTCAGAAAAAAAATTATTCACAGAATAACCAGATGCTTGTTCACAGCTGCAGAGACCCAGTTCACAGTAGCTGCTGGTTCTTGGAGGTTTCTCACTGGAGACAGCAGTGTTGATTCAAAATTCTTTTATAAGAACTCTCGGTTTACAGCAATGGGCTTTCAAACCACAAACAGTTCAGCTTTGATGAGAGGGGTTGCGGAAGAATGAGAGATAGGGTAAGGCTGTTGCCCCTGGGGAAGTCGCTCTCCAACTATCCAAAAATCCAGTATCGTTTTTACACCCAAGAACGGGATCACATGACCTCTCTCTGAAAGCTCCATAGAACTTGTATCACTTTAAAAGCAGCTCGTGACCCTCACAAATGCAACACAGTAGCTGCTGTAAGTCAGTGGCCTTTGCTCAGGAAGAGTATTATTTTCAAAAGAAAAAGGTTCAATACATATGTATGTCCAGCTGATGACATTATAAAATTAATATTTTCTATAATACATCTTCATAACAGGAAACAAAAACAAACTAAGGTTTGGAAACCAAAACTTCTGGGCAAACTGACCCTGTTTAAAAGATATAAAAAGTCCAACCTGAGCAGTAGCAGTTGGTGAGTCCACTGGTGCAGTACAAGCAAGCTGAAGGAGACCAGAACATTGAAGACGACCGAAGCTGGATCGAGAAGCTGAGAATAAGCAAAGATATAGTTGCTGCAGCAGTTTCTGTCACCATAGGCTTTTACAATTCATCTTACACCTTTGTTGCGTATGGTCAGTGTGGGTTTTGGTTTCTTTTAAAATGCTGTCGCCCATCATATCTTGCAGTCTTGAGGAAGGGTTTAAATCTGAAATGTCAAGTGCTTCGTGCTTTCTGGACAGGTGTTGGTTGACCTGTTGAATGTGCCGTGTTTCCCTTTTTGTTTCTTGTCCTCTAACTACCGACTCTATCCTCTCCCTGGCCACAGTCTGAGATTAAGTCAGTCTGATCGCAACCTCGATGTCACATTCAACCCCATGATGAACTTCTAACTTCTAACCTCATGTTGACGCAATCACCGAGAACCCCTATTTCCACCTTCATAACAATGCCCAACTTCACCAGTCTCAACTCGTCTGCTGCTGAAACCCTTATTCATGCATTCATTACTCTAGACTCAACTTTCATGGCCGGTCTCCCACATTCAACCCTTTGTAAGCTTTTGAAGTCATTCAAAACTCTGCTGCCTGAGTCTTATCTGCTGCCTGGGCCTTAACTCACACCAGGTCCCATTCCCCTATCGCCCCTGTGCTCGCTGACCTACACTGACTTCCCGTCAAGCAATATCGCAATTTTAAAATTCTCATCCTTCTTTCCAAAGTCCTCCATGGCCTCACCTCTCCCTATCTTTGTAATCTCCTCCAACCTCACAGCTCTCCGAGATAAGTATTAGTCTGAGCTCAGTTAGTACCACTCCCACCTCTAAGTCACAAGGTTCTAGGTTCAAGTCCAACTCCAGTGCCTGAGCGCAAAAATCAAGGCTGACACTCAAGTGCAGTGCCCATGAAATGCTGCACTCAGAGGTGCTGCCTACTGGATGAAGCATTAAGCCAAATCTGCCCGTTTGGAGGATGCAAAAGATCCAATTACACTATTTTGAAGAAGAGCAGGGGAGGTATTCCTGATGCAAAAGCAAAATACTGCAGATGCTGGAAATCAAAAACTAAAACAGCTTTCCCCAATTTTCTGTAATCATTTCAGTTATCTGTGGTGTCCTGGACAATATTTAATCTCTCAAGTACGCTGCACATAAATTGGTTGCTGCGTTTTCTGCATTACTTCTGTGACATCGAAAATCCTTGCTGTAAAGTGCTTTGAGATGTTCGGTAGTTGTGAAAACTGCTACAAGTCTTTCTTTTATCTGCAGTCCTCTAATTCTGGCCTCTTGCAAATCCCCAATTTTAATCGGTGCACCATTAATAGCCGCACCTTCAGCTGCCTCAGTCCTAAGCTTCGAAATTCCCTCCTTACACCTCTCTGCCACTCTACCTTACTTTCCTTCTTTAAGACACTCCTCAAAACCTAGCTCTCTGACCAAGATTTTGGTCATCTGACCTAATATCTCTTCATTTAGCTCAGTGTCATATTTGTTCTGTAATACTCACGTGAAGCGTCTCGGGGCGGTTTACTACTCTAAAGACAGTAAATATAAATGAATTGTTTCTAACAAGAAAAAGACCAATTTTCAAAACTGAACGTGCACTTCCCTCTGAAGCCTTGCGAAATTAGTAGTGAGCCACCTTCTTGTCCTTGTGGCAACAGCGTTCTTGGATTTTGACTTGGCGACAATGACTTAGGTGTTTGAAATAAAAACAGAAAATGCCGGAAAAACTCAGCAGGTCTGGCAGCATCTGTGGAGAGGGAAACAGTTAACTTTTCGAGTCCATGTGACTCTTCTTCAGGGCTGAACAGAGGTAGAAACGTATGGGTTTTATACTGTTGAAGAGAGGGGTTGGAGCAGGTGGAGCAAAAAAGGTCAGGAATAGGTGGGAGCTCAGGAGAGATTTGACAAAGATGTCATGGACATAAGACAAAGGGAGTGGTAATGATAGTGTTAAAGACTAAGACAGGTGTTAATAGTGGCATGAAGGTCAAATAGCAGAATGTGTTAATAGCAGAACTTTCTTTGAAAGCACAACATAAGAACAAGTTACACACTGGCCCTATGGGCGGAGGGTGATGGGAAAATAAGACCAAAATGGAGGAGAGAGTTCACAGTCTGAAATTGTTGAACACAACGTTAAGTCCAGAAGGCTGTGAAGTGCCTAATGAGGTGCTGTTCCTCCAGTTTGCATTGGGCTTCACTAGAACATTGCAGCAGGCCAAGGACAGAAATGTGGGCATGACAGCAAGATGGTGAATTGAAGTGGCAAGCGACAGGAAGGTCGCGGTCACGCTTGCAGACTGAGTGAAGGTGTTCAGCAAAGCAGTCACCCAATCTGCGTTTCGTCGTCCCAGTGTAGAGGAGACCGTACTGTGAACAGCGAATGTAGTAGACTAAATTGAAGGAAGTGCAAGTGAATCGCTGCCTCACCTGCAAGGTGTGTTTGGGGCCTTGGATGGTGAGGCGGGAGGAGATAAAGGGGCAGGTGTTACACCTGCTGCGGTTGCATGGGAAGGTGCCATAGGAAAGGGACATGCATTTTGCTCTGATAATCAGCACTAAAGTTACAAGTGACAACAATTAGTTTGACTGAAAATGGCTTCCTTGTGATACCACTGGATTTTGTTTAGTCAATACTCGATTAAATCAGAGTATGAATGCAGCTAACACTTAAGACTTTGTCACTATCATTAATATACAACCATAATAGAGGTGCAAAAAAAAGAAAATAAGAATGGCATTGTTAAATATATTCTATTCACTTATACATGGTAAGATACGCATTGCAAAAATCCAATGGATGTTAAAAGTTCCACAACTTCTCAAATATCTGGAAGATTTTTGGTGCTCTGTTTGATAAACCTTACTCAGATTTAGGTTTCAAAGAAAGCAGATTAATCTGCATTCTTGTGGGATGGGAGAACGAATATATAATCATATTTATTCAGCAGAGATGTCAGCGTTAATATATTCAAATTGGTATCCTCGCCAAAGGTGAACTACGCACTTTTCTTTTTGCCTTTGTTCGGATCAGGTTGAAAACTAACTATTTTCAAAATCTCCACGTTAATTATAAAATTGGTGGAATACACACTTTTAGACCTTCACAAATGGTTAACTTTCCATTGTCAGTTAGATTTCTACATTTTTACAAATTGCTCCTCTATGAAGTGCCCTGAGATATCTTTCTACATTCAAGGCACTGCACTTAATACAGCTTCTTATTGTAGTCATAAAAATAATGAATGATTAAACATCTAATGAGAGCTTATCATTTCAATTATGAAAAAGGCATCATACATAAGAAAGCAGCAGAATGGAGAATCATTAACCCATTCAGTTGTAGAGCAGTGTTCGAAAATTAACCATCAGTTAAAAGGAAACATTTTATTGCCCACAAACCAACATGCGATAGATGCACTGAGACAAATTCTCAGCAGTTCAGATGCTAGCACCAGTTCTCGGTTTTCTTCTGTGTTTGACCCATTACAATCTTTGGACAAGTAAGTGCCTTGGTGCAAGCAATAATCTATGCTTCAATAAACTGCATTGCAATATGCGGGAGTGCTTAGTTTCTTTGGTAAACTTAACCAACCATGCCACCATAATATTTTGTGTGGGGTGGAGAGAGACAGTTGGACACTATGCATATACCCTTGCCAACACTGCAGAGATTCTTCATTCTTCAGTCAACCGATGGACCGCTGCTCCTTAGGCATTCAAGTGTACTTTTAAAATTTGGCAAATTCACAGCAACATTATTTAACACTATTATTCCCAGAGACATTCTACAGAATCAGATTTCTTCTTAACTGAACACACAGAGGGCTCTGCAATAAACATCCTACAAACTCCTAACCTGCTGAAATAGAGAAAAGGGAAAAAGGGAAGAAGAAAAGCAATTCACTGAATGTGCAATTTATGCGGGCAATACTATTCCAAGGCTGGTTTTAATGGCCAAAGTTCATACATCATTCACTGCTACTCACATACAAATACAAGATATAGAGAACATTATAATTTGTATCTTGATGTTGTTGAAAAACAACTCACCTCTCATTTTACCACTTATTGAACTAAAGAATATAAATAAAAACATAAGGCTGATTTATTGCCATCGCCACAAGAATGGCAGGAGGTGCCTTGTAAAAGGCAGCTGGAGCTTCTTATACAGATTTTCTTTTCTTAAGTCAAAACCTAGTTGCACAGGTACCTGGATAGCAGTAAAAACATATATTTATGCATGTCAAAATATAAATAATGTGAACCAGGAGTGATTTACCCACTCCAATGCTCTTTCTTCAATCTTATTCTTCTATTCAAGCAAGTCCCAGTTCACAATAACTATACTCTTAGTTCAACTGTTGTTACCCAGCCTGACGAGAGTCGCTTCTGGTCACACTTTCTTTTCTGAAGTGACGAAAAAAGTAAATCATTCTCATGCAAAGTATTGCCCAGTCTTTTCTTCATTCATTTACAGAATGTGGGCAATGCTGGCAAGGTTAGAATTTATTGCCTTGAAAAATCAGTAGTGAGCCACCTTCTTGAACTGCCGCAGTCCTTGTGGCGACAGTGTGTTCCCGGATAAAAGCAAAATACTCCAGATGCTGGAAATCTGAAACAAAAACAGAAAATGCTGGAAAAGCTCAGCAGGTCCAGCAGCATCTGTGGAGAGAGAAACAGAGTTAACGTTTCGAGTCCGTTTGACCCTTCTTCAGAGCTGAAGAGAAGTGGAAATGTGATGAAATTTATACTGTTTAAGGGGGGGTGGAACCGGTGAAGCTGGATAGAAGGCCAGAGATAGGTGGGGACAAAGGAGAGATTGACAAAGATGCCATGAATTAAAGGACAAAGGGAATGTTAATGGTGGTTTGGCTAATAAAGGTGCTGATAATGGCATAAAGGTAAGACTCGAAACCTTAACTCTGTTCATTTTCAACTCAGCATTTTCTGTTTTTGTTTCAGATTTCCAGCATCCGCAGTATTTTGCTTTTAACTTAGGTGTTTGGTTTAGTTAAGTTTCACGTCAATGGTGACCCTCCTCACCCCACCTCCCTTCCTTCCCAGGATGTTGATGGCTGGGGATTCAATGATAGAAATGCAGTTGATTATCAAGGAGAAATGGTTAGATTCTCTCTTGTTAGAGACAGCCATCGCCTGGCACTTGTGTGGCACAAATATTACTTGCCACATATCAGCCCAAGCCTGAACGTTACCTAGGTCTTGCTGCATGCGTGCACAAACTGCTTCGGTATCGGAGTTGTAGCAAATTGAATTGAACAGTGTGCAGTCTCGGTAGGTTAGGCATTGGACACGTTCTTGAAGGACTCCTGCAGCAATGCCTTGGGGCTGAGATGATTGGCCTCCAACAACCACAATCATCTCCCTTGTGTAATGTAGTAAGCTAGCCAGTGGAGAGTTCTCTCTCCAATTTCCATCGACTTCAATTTTTCTTGAGCTCCTTGATGCCACATTTGGTTAAACGCTGCACTGATGTCAAAGGCAGTGAATCTCACCTCACTTCGGAATTTTTGTCGATGTTTGGACAAAGACTGTAAAGAGATCTGGAACCAAGTGGTCCTGGCAAAACGCAAGCTGATTATCAGTTACTGATGAGTAAATGCTGCTTGATAGCACTGTTAATGATACCTTTCACCACTTTTGCTGATGACTGAGAATGGACTGATGGGGCAGTAATTAGTCGGATTGAACTTATCCTGTTTGTTTTTTTTGCAGGGTCAACTTGATTGGGTGATTGTTCTAGCGAAAAGGGTAAATAGGGTGGTCAACAGGACTTTAAACTAGAAAGTTCGGAGGGGGAGGGAAAGGTAAAACTCCAAGAAGTATGACTAATGGGAAACAAAACAGCAGGTTAGCGTGTAGGGGGGTGGATTCAACTTCATGGAAAATTATGAAAAAACTAAAAAGGAGAGCCCAGGAGAGGCTATTAAAGTCCCTAGAACACAAAATAGGACAGAGTGTTTGGAAAGGGCTAGGAATCTAACTTCAAGCACATCAGATAAAGGGACGACAATGAGAAAGGGGACGGGGGAATACAAGACTGAAGGTGTTGTATCTGAATGCACGCAGTATACGAAATAAGGTAAATGAGCTTGTGGTGCAATTGAAATTGGCAGGTATGATGTGGAGGGCATCACGGAGACATGGCTGCAAGGGGATCAGGACTGGGAACTAAATATCCAAGGATATACATCCTATCGAAAAGATAGGCAGGTTGGCAGAGGGGGTGGGGTTGCTTTGTTAGTAAGAAATGAAATTAAATCGATAGCAAGAAATGACGTAGGGTCAGATGATGTAGAATCTGTGTGGGTAGAGTTGAGGAACCGCAAAGGTAAAAAAAAACATAATGGGAGTTATGTACAGGCCTCCGAACAATAGTCAGGATGTGGGGCACAAGATACACCAGGAGATAGAAAAGGCGTGTAAGAAAGGCAAGGTTATAGTGATCATGGGGGATTTCAATATGCAGGTAGACTGGGAAACCCAGGTTGGTAGTGGATCCCAAGAAAAACAAGCAGGACCTCAAACGTAGTAATCTCTGGTGTCATGTGCAAGTGAGTACAGAAATAGGAGGATAAGGCAGGTGAATGCGTGGCTGGAAAGATAGTGCAAGAGGGAGGGATTTAGATTCCTGGGACACTGGGACTGGCTCTGGGGGAGGTGGCACCTGTACAAGCCGGCCTGGTTGCACTTGAATAGAGCTGGGACTGAGTTCCTTGCGGGGCATTTTGCTAGAGCTGTTGGGGGCGGTGCTTTAAATTAACTCAGCAGGGGTGTAGGGACCAGGAGAAAATATTAGAGTAATACCAAGGTGAACAAAATACTGGGAAAGATAATTAGCTCTAAGATAGAGAATAGGGATTTAATAGGCAGAGTTGGAATAATGGAGGAAGTAATGAAGTCTAAATCAGGTTCTGCCATCATCCTAAACCTTATGATGCAATTATCACTGTCTCCTAAATGTTCTCGCATTGACACTTGATCTCCTTGGCCCACTTCATTTCAAAGAATCATGTGTTGTACGTATGTGAAAGCACAGAGTATAGTAAATAAGATTGGTGAGTTACAGGAGCAGATTGCCATGCGGAATTATGTTGTGGCAATAACAGAGACCTGGCTCAAGGAAGGGCAGGGCTGAGTGTTAAATATTCTGTGTACAAGGTGTTCAGGAAAAATAGGGCAGGAGGCTGTATTGGTTAAGGAGAGCATTGCAGTGCTGGAGAAAGAGGATGTCCCAGAGGGTTCAAGGACAGGCTCAATTTGGCTAGAGCCAAGGGACAAAAAGGGCGCAATTACGTGCTCGTGTAGCCTATAGGCCACCAACTAGTGGAAAGGATATAGAGGAACAAATCTGCAGGGAAATTATAGCAAATATTATAGAATAGTTATAATAGGGGATTTTAATTATCCAAATATAGACTGGGGTAATGGTAGTGTAAAGGGCAGAGAGAGGCAAGAGTTCCTAGCGAATGTTCAGGAGAATTTTCTACAGCAATATGTGTCCATTACAACAAGAAAGGAGGCACTGCTAGGCCTGATTCTTGGAAATGAAGTGGGCCAAGGAGATCAAGTGTCAATGGGAGAACATTTAGGAGACAGTGATAATTGTATCATAAGGTTTAGGATGACGGCAGAAAAGGACAATGGGCAATCCAGAGTAAGAATAATTAACTGGGAGACAGCAGACTTCAATGGGACAAGAACGGAGCTGGCCAGGTAGATTGGAACCAAAGGTTGGTGGGAAAAGCTGTAGCTGAACAATGGGCTACCTTCAAAGAGGCAATGGAAGATCAAAAGAGAGCTGCAAGCCTCCAACTGGCTCCACAGTGAAAGGAACCTCATTTTGAATTCATAAGGTGAAAATGCTTTGCCTGGTGTTTGGTTAAGTCTATAAGTTGCTGTTGCCTTAATGGAGATTAGTTTGGGAATTTAAAAGTTATGATAGTAGTAATATGTAGCCATGTGTACATATATTTTAACCTGTGTAAATTAATAAAATGCTTCATTTAGTTTAATGTAAAACCTTGAACTAGTGGTCTGATTCCTGAGTTTAGAGTTGCATCTCAAACATAGCACTTAAAATTATTGATTGACAGTTGTTTAAAGTTTCCCTCTGAGATTTTTAAATAGCTCTGCTTTACCAACTGCATCGGTCATAACAATTGTTCGGGCACGGTAAAGGTATACTCCCTCAAAAGGGAAAGGTGGGCAAACAAATCCAGAGTTCTCTGGATGAAAAAGGAGATAGAAATTAAGATAAAGAAAAAAAAGTGTGCTTATGACAGATGTAAAGTAGGAAATACAATTGAGAACCAAGCTGAGTATAGACGGTTGAGGAGAGGTGAAGAAGCAAATGAGAGAAGCGAAGAGGGATTGTGAGAAAAGACTACCAGCCAAACATAAAGGGGAATCCCAAAGGCTTTGTAGGCACATAAATAGTAAAAAGGTGATAAAAGGAGATAAAAGGAGTAGGACCGATTAGGGACATAGAGTCAGGGGGCATGGAGGCAGGCCATGGTGACAGAGGAGGCAATCCTGTCACTAGAAGGGTTCAAAATTGATAAGGGAGGGGGGGGATAAACTGTCGGTGCTTAAAGTTGACAAGGCACCAGGACCAGATGAGAAGCATCCAAGGATATTGAAGGAAGCGAGATTGGAAATTGCAGGGGCACTGGCCATAACCTTTCAGTCTTCCCTAGATTCAGGGGAGGTGCCAGAGGACTGAAAAATTGCAAACATTACACCCTTGTCCAAAATAGATTGTAAGGATAAGCCCAGCAATTACAGACCAGCCAGTTTAACGTTGGTAGTGGGGAAGCTTCTACAAACAATTATTCGGGATAGAATTAGGAGTCATATATGAAAAAATGTGGGTTGATTAGGAAGAGCCACCATGGATTTCTTAAGGGAAAATTGTGTTTAACTAACTTGGAATGTTTTGAAGGAGAGGTGGCAGAGAGGGTTGATGAGGGTAATGCTGTTGATCTGGTGTACATAGACTTCCAAAAGGCACTTGATACAGTGCCACACAACAGACTTGAAAGCAAAGTTGTAGCTCATGAATTAAAAGGGACAGTAGCAACATGGATACAAAATTGGCTGAGTAATAGGAAACAGCGAGTAATGGTAAATGTATATTTTTCAGGCTGGAGGAAGGTTTGTAGTGGAGTTCCCCAGGGGTCGGTATTGGGACCCTTACTTTTTCTGATATATATTAATGATCTAGATCTTGGTGTGCCGGGGACAATTTCAAAGTTTGCAGGTGATGCAAAACTTGGACACACTGTAAACTGTGTAGAACTTCGAAAGGACATAGACAAGTTGGTGGAATGGGCAGATAGGTACCAGATGAGGTTCAATGCAGAGAAGTGTGAGGTGATTCATTTTGGTAGGAAGAACATGGAGACACAATATAAAATAAGGGGTACAACTCTAAAGGGTGTGAAGTGCAGAGGGACCTGGGTGTATATGTGCATTAGTCATTAAAGGTGGCAGGGCAGCTGGTGACAGCAGTTAACAAAACATACAGTATCCATGGCTTAATTAATAGGGGGCATAGAGTACAAGAGCAAGGAGGTTATGCTTAACTTCTATAGGACACTAATTAGACCTCAGCTGGAGTACTGTGTACAGTTTTGGGTGCCATACTTTAGGAAGGATATGAACACATTGGAGAGAGTGCAGAAGAGGTTTACAATACAGTTCCCGGGATGAGAAACTTCAGTTACGAAGATAGATTGGAGAAGTTGGGACAGTTCTTTTTGGAGAGGAGAAGGCTAAGAGGAGATTTTATAGAGGTGTTCAAAATCATGAGGGGACTAGACAGAGTAGATCGGGAGAGAATATTCCTGCTCGTAAAAGGACTGAGAACGGGAGGACAAAGATTTAAAAAGTGATTTGCAAAAGAAGCAAATGCGATGTAACAAAAAAACTTTTTCACATAGCGAGTGGTTGGGGTCTGGAATGTACTGCCTGGAAGTATGTTGGAGGAAGGTTCAGTCGAAGCATTGGAGAGGGCATTAGATGATCATTTAAATAGAAACAATATGCGGAATTACAGGGAGAAGACAGAAGAATGACACTGGGTCATAATGCTCATTCGGAGAGCTAGTGTGGACACGATGGGCCAAATGGCCTCCTCTGCACAGTAACAATTCTGTAATTCTGTGAAAGCACCACAGCTGATCGAGAGTGGGATCCTTATGATGATGCCACAGCCAAGTGACCCATGAGTTCGGTTAACTCTTTGCATTGGATGCTGAAGACAATGAATTTGACAGGTTTTAAAACACTTTCATTGTGGTTGGAAGTATATGTGCATAATTAGTTTATTCAATAAATCATGCCACATTAATTTAATATGAATTACCGGTTTTGTATTTTGTTCTCATATTTCAAAATGGCGACCACCCAACTCTGGCAGTTCATCTGCTATACTCAGTATATAAGTCAACCACCATTTTTGGAATGATTTTTGGAGTCTTCTTAGATTGACTTCTGCGCCAACATCTAATGTACAAGTACAATAACCTTACTACGATGCTGCTGTACCCCAATAACCCTGTTCAGCTTGACATACCGATTGTGAGAGACTTTCAGCTGAACTGGCACAGTGGTAGCATTTTTGCTTCAGACTCAGGTGGTTCCAGGTTCATGCTTCACTCCAGAGACGTGAGCACAGAAACCTAAGCCGGCACTTCAGTGGAGCACTGAAGGAGTGCTGCTCTGTCAGAGGTGTTGGCTTTCAGAACAGATGTTAAACCAGGCTTGTCCAATGTAGGGCCCACCGGCCGCCGTGAAGCCTCTCTAAGCGGCCCCCGGGGCTAATTTTCAAAATGTCAATCAAACAGTTAAGTTTGAATGGAAGATTCGGTATGGAGCTGTTCTTCCAATCACAAGCTGTTTCTCTCCCGTGATGTTCTTCCAATCACAAGCTGTTTCTCTCCCGTGATGTTCTTCCAATCACAAGCTGTTTCTCTCCCATGATGTTCTTCCAATCGCAAGCTGTTTCTCTCCCGTGATGTTCTTCCAATCGCAAGCTGTTTCTCTCCCGTGAGCCTAACAGCAGCAAATGTGGAAAAGAAACAATTAGTGACTGGAGGATCAGCAAACTCCAGAGCCGGTGAGTTCGGAGCCCGGCCACTGTGGCCGCTGGATCAGGGCCCAGGCAGCCGGAAACGGAACACGAGGCAGCAGGAGCAGTGCCCAATGGCATCTGAGAAAGTGAGCTTGGGGTGGGGGAGAGGAGGAGGAGGAGGGCGGGCATGCGCACGAGGTGGTCAGCGAGAGTACGTGGGTGGAGGGGCAGAGACAAAGTGAGAGTGAGTGAGGAGGGAAAGCCTGCATTCAATCATGGCCCTATTTGCACTCTCAGGTGTACATGAACGATCCAGTGGCATTATTCTGAAAAAAGGAACATTTTCCTCAATATTTACTCCTCAGCCGACACTTATTAAAAAAGATTACCTGGTCATTTGGTGATTTGTTATATGCAAAATGGTTGCTGCGTCGACATTACAGCAATGGTGACTCTTCCAACAGTACTTAATCAGCCAGCTTGTGTTTTGGGACATTGAGATCATGGAATTTTATCGCACTTTTCAAGTCCAGTTGAGAGGTATATTTCCTCTAATTCGTCTGCTCAGATATATACAAAATAACTTCATTTTGAAATGCATTGTATCAGAAGGGAGGGATCTACAATATGCAAACCATTTGCATAACCTGTTAATTTAGCACTGATGTTCAAAAGTAGATAAGGAAGCCCAACTCTGAATTCCCTTCCTCTCTACTTCTGCCCTTCTTTGAGATCCTCAGTAAAATTTACCTCTTTGACCAAGCTTTTGATCAAGTCCTAATGTCAATAATACTCCTGCAAAAGGCCTTGGCATGTACAACATCTTCCATTTAATAAAAATAAGTCCAAGCTGTTGTTGCTGAGGGAAACAAGCCTCTGGCATGATCCAGATAAGCAAACCATAGGAAGGAACTGACTCTGTAATCTCATTGTGTCTCTGTTGAAGTTCAGATGTGCAACACCATGCCTAAAATTCAGTTTTATGTCTATTGAACACTGACATCAATTGTTTTACCAGGCAGCAATTGACAGAACTTAGCTGTCCTGAGGCATGGTTCATTTGCCATAGGCAATGGAATAATGGTTAACTTACAGCTGTCCTCAAATCCTGTACGTACATCTATAGTCAGCTACTTTCCCCTCCCACACACTTCTTTGTTCTGCTGTGACACAGGCTGGAAATAAGTGAAAGGGGAAGGGGTGAGAGATATATTAATCCTATCCCAACATACTTATAAGAAAGTATGTATATATATATATATATACACACACACACGCACATATATATATGTTTTCTTAATGAGGGTAGGATAAAGATATATATTATATACAATGCCATAAGCAAGCCCAGGCATTCTATTCCTTGACTGAATACCTGTTAAGGCTCAAAGACTGTACGCCTAAACTACAATTACTTCAGGTAAATACCGATTTGCTAAATATGGTAATTATGTGGTGAAACTTGATTTGACAGCTCTAGAAACATCCACAATTAAATCTGCCTATTAACTCCAATTAGAGTTCTCTGTCTCCGTATACAACAAACTGTAACAGGCAACTAAACCATCAATTACACAGCAAAGCCTAGACAGTGGTCAGTTTAGCAGCATCTTTATAAAGTTTGTTGATGCAGTTTTTGAAGGACATTTAAAACAACATTGTTTGAGGTGCCAGTCAGCGAAGAGCTAAATGAAATTAACTTCAGCTGTGTTTTGGTACAAATTATGAACGATTTACCAAACTACTAAGAAAATATCAGAACTCTTTTCATATGGTTTTCAAAAAGTTCACCAGCTTCCTTTGGGTTTTTTTTGCTAATTGTAACCATATTAGCCAAAGCAAATAGCCTCTTAAATCAGGATACTGTGCTTCAGGCCAGTTTTATGCTATCTCAGGTTGAAGGCCACACAGGTCTCATTGTAAAAATATTAAACTTTTCCTTGAAATTAACCTGCTCCTTGGCTCAACACATTTTTACATGAAATATAGCATTACATGTCTCACACACCTCACTATGCTTCAGTTATAATTCAATGAAGTAACACTACATACAGGACAATACTACAATGCTTTTACACAAAATAGTACGAAGCATATTTTGTTTTAAAACTTCTTATCCCATTGTCTCCTAACTACCTACAGTTAAATATCACTGCACAAAATACTTGTTGGATAGAAATATTTTACGATTGAAAAATTTTAAGTGTATTCGATCAAGACCTTTAGCTAAAAACTAGAGTAGCCCTAGGCAAACTATAATAAAAAGACATTAAATTCATAGAACACCTTTCATTACCTCAATACCTCCTAAAGTGCTTTACAGCTATTGAAGTAAGTTTACTGTGCAGTGAATTTGTGTTTCCAACATTACAACAAACTCCCAAAAAAACAGCCATGTGATACTGACCGGATAATGTTTTTTGTGATATTAATAGAGGGATAAATATTTGTCAGGGCACTGGAGACAACTTCCCTGTTCTTCTTCAAAATAGTGCCATGGGATCTTTTACATCCACCTGAAGAGATAGACAGGGCCTCATGTGCCATTTGAAAGATTGCACCCCCAATTGTACAGCATGCCCTCAGCACTGCACTGGGAGTGTCAGCCTGGATTCCTATCCTATAAAAATCTATCAGCATCAAACAAATCTAATTAGGCAGTTTCCAAGAGAATTTTTACAATTATTTAAAATCATATTGCCTTGTGTCATTTGCTGTACAGGGAATCTGGTCACAGAAGGAATACCCAGCATTTCCTGAGTAAACCCGTGAACAGGAATTACAATCATATCTCCCGGGTGGAGTATTACATTTCACAGTGGATTGTTTATCAATATTTATCCCTCAATCAATATCACAAAAAAAGAGATTATCTGGTTACTACCGCATTGCTGTTTTGTCAAAGCTTGCAGTGTAAAACCTGGCTGTCAAACTCATATTACAACAGCGACTGCATTCAACAAACACTTCATTGATCGAAAGGAGCTTTGAGATGTCCTGAGATCATGAAAGGTGCTGCAGAAATGCAGCCTTCCTTTCTGTGCTCCACAGTGAGATTTCAAAGGATGTTAACATGGAACAAAAAGAAAATAACTGCTTTAAACATCATAATTAGAATTGTGGCTATTTCTTAGTATCTTGAGCCACAGAACTGCATTCATATGATCACCATTTTGTACAACTTTTATACAATTCTGGCAGCTCTCCTCAGCAAAACCACAACTGAAGTCAAGCTTATTATGTACTTTTTAAGTTTGCGGCTAATGTTTGATGAGAAGACAGAAGTGTCATAACAGCTGGTGGCAGCATTAAGAAAACAGAAGTACAAATTTCTCAAGATAATAATGGTGTCATTTTGGATTATAGAGCTTTTTCATTTTACAAAGAAGTTTCCTTTTTCCAGAATGCATAAAGCACAATTGCACGCTCTAGAAACATGAAAGACTTTATAACAATGTCAAGTAATGCTATCAAGCTCAGAACTGAGGGAGTACTGCAATGTCAGTGGTGCCATCTTTTGGATGACATGTCCCTGTCAGTCAATTTAAGTCAACATAAAAGATCCCAGGGTAATAATTTGTAGAGGAGGCAGTTCTCTCAATACCCAGAACAATACTGATACCTCTACTAATACACAAAAACAACTTGGTCATTTACCTCATTTGTCAATTGTGGGCCCTTGCTGTGCCAAGACTGGTTCCATTATATGCTTACATAGCAACAGTAACTGCACTGCATAAGTATTTAAGTTTAAAAAGTAAGCGCTTTAGCATCATGAGGATATGAAAGGCATAGCAAGTGCTTTTTCCTGTATTTTTCATTTTCATGTGTTGTAGTATAACTTAATATCCCCACTTAATAGTGTAATTTTCAGCGAATCATTTAACAACTTGCATTTGCATAGACCTTTAATGTAGAAAATACCTTGGAGGTTTTTCAGATGCAAGGAAAACAGAGATTGGTCAGCTCTGTTGACAAATGCATGGCAAAGGGAATGGGGAAATACATAAAAAGGTACAAATTTTAGGAAAGTTCATAAGTGTGGTAAGACAATATTGGGCTAGGGAATATTCTAGAAATAGGATGATGTGGGACACAGAGGGATTTAAAGGGTGAGGAATAAAAATTTAATGGCTAATGTGCCAGTTAACAGAGAGCCAATATAGATCAACAAGGGAAGGAGTAATCCAAAAGCAAGACTTGCTTTGGGAGAAGACATCCACATATTGAATTATACATCAAACTCATATCCAGACGTAGCAGATTTTCTATCTAAAATATAGCTATATTCTTAAAATGATTTGTAATTCAAGCCAGGTTTTTATTTATTGAAACTGTTGAGAAAGTGCTCCATAGGCAGCAGCAATTAACAGCAGTAATCCATGCAACAGATAACGGACTCAAAGATGGGATATGGTCAGTGGCAAAATTCAATTAACAATCTAATAAACTTTTCTACATGGGTCTTCAGTTAGCTGAGGAATGAGTGATCTGGAAATCTATAAAATATGCGAAATACAAATTGTATGGAGAACTGCAGTTTGACTTCTTATCCTAATTTTTATTTTGACTCTTGCACAGAAGTAGTGCAGCACTTGAGCAGGATACGTAAGACCTACTGAGGTTTTCGGTATTTTTCAATGTTGAGGTCGTTGTTGAATTTGTTGGTAATTTTCAATATTGAGGTTGTTGTTGAATTTGTTGGTATTATCAATGTTATTTTTTGAACTTTTTTGTATTTTTCAATGTTGAGGCTGTTGTTGAATTTGTTGGTATTATCAATGATTTTTTGAACTTTTTCTCTTTAAAAAGTTGAGTTTGTTGTTCAATTTATTGGTGTTTTTCAATGTTGAGGTTGTTGAACTTGTTAGTGTTTTTCAATGTTGAGGTTGTTGTTGAATTTGTTGGTGTTATGAATGTTATTTTTTGAACTTTTTTGTATTTTTCAATGTTGAGGTTGTTGAAGTTGTTGGTATTTTTCAATGTTGAGGTTTTTGTTGAATTTGTTGGTGTTTTTCATTGTTGAGATTGTTGTTGAATTTGTTGGTGTTTTTCATTGTTGAGGTTGTTGTTGAATTTGTTGGTGTTTTTCAATGTTGAGGTTGTTGTTGAATTTTTTGTTGTTTTTCATTGTTGAGGTTGTTGTTGAATTTATTGGTGTTTTTCAATGTTGAGGTTGTTGTTGAATTTTTTGTTGATTTTCATTGTTGAGGTTGTTGTTGAATTTATTGGTGTTTTTCAATGTTGAGGTTGATGTTGAATTTGTAGGTGATTTTCAATGTTGAGGTTGTTGTTGAATTTGTTGTTGATTTTCAATGTTGAGTTTGTTGTTGAATTTTTTGGTGTTATCAATGTTATTTCTTGAACTTTTTTGTAGTTTTCAATGTTTATGTTGTTGTTGAATTTGTTGCTGTTATTAATGTTATTTTTTGAACTATTTTCTATTTTTCAATGTTGTGGTTGTTGTTGAATTTGTCGGTGTTATCCATGTTTATTTTGAACTTTTTATATTATTTTAAAAGTTGTGGTTGTTGTTGAATTTTTTGGTTTTATCAATGATCTCTTTTGAACTTTTTTGTAGTTTTAAATGTTGAGGTTGTTGTTGAAATTGTTGGTGTTTTCAATGTTGAGGTTGTTGAGTTTGTTGGTGTTATTCATTCTTGAGGTTGTTATTGAATTTTGTGGTGATTTTCAATATTGAGGTTGTTGTTGCATTTGTTGGTGTTTTTCAACGTTGAGGTTGTTGTTGAATTTGTTGGTGACTTTCAATATTGATAATGTTGTTGAATTTGTTGGCGTTTTTCAATGTTGAGGTTGTTGTTGAATTTGTTGGTGTTTTCAATGTTTTTTTTGAACTTTTTCTCTTCTTTTAAAAGTTGAGGTTGTTGTTGAATTTGTTGGTGTTTTTCATTGTTGAGGTTGTTGAATTTGTTGGTGTTTTTCAATGTTGAGGTTGTGGAATTTGTTGGTGATATTCAATGTTGAGGATGTTGTTGAATTTGTTGGTGCTTTTCGTTGTTGAGGGTTTTATTGCATTTGTTGGTGTTATCAATGTTATTGTTGAACTTTTTTATATTTTTAAAATTTGAGGTTGTTGTTGGATTTATTGCTGATTTTAAATGTTGAGGTCGTTGTTGAACTTGTTGGTGTCTTTCAATATTGAGGTTGTTGTTGATTTTGTTGGTGTTTTTCGATGTTGTGGTTGTTGTTGTTTTCAATGTTTTTGGTGAACTTTTTTGTATTTTTAAAAGTTAAAGTTGATGTTGAATTTGTTGGTGTTTTTCAATGTTGAGGTTGTTGTTGAATTTTTTGTTGTTTTTCATTGTTGAGGTTGTTGTTCAATTTGTAGGTGATTTTCAATGTTGAGGTTGTTGTTGAATTTATTGGTTATTTTCAATATTGAATTTGTTGTTGAATTTGTTGGTGTTATCAATGCTTTTTTTGAAATATTTATCTTCTTTTAAAAGTTGAAGTTGTTGTTGAATCTGTTGGTATTTTTCAATGTTGCGGTTGTTGTTGAAATATTTGTTGTTTTTCATTTTTGATGTTTTTGAAGATGTTGTTGTTTTTCAATGAGATTGAGATTGTTGTTGAATTTGTTGGTGATTTTCAATATTTTTTTTTAGTTGAACTTGTTGGTATTATCAAAGTTATTTTTTGAACTTTTTTGTATTATTCAGTGTTGAGGTTGTTGTTGAATTTGTTGGTGTTTATCAATGTTGCGATTGTTGTTGAATTTGTTGATGATTTTCAATGTTGAGGTCGTTGTTAAACTTGTTGATGTTTTTCAATGATGAGGTTGTTGTTGAATTTGTTGGTGTTTGTCAATGTTGAGGTTGTTGTTGAATTTGTTGGTGTTTTTCAATGTTGAGGTTGTTCAATTTGTTGGTGAGTATCAATATTGAGGTTGTTGTTGAATTTGTTGGTTTTATCAATGATCTTTTTTAAACTTATTCTCTTGTTTTAAAAGTTGAGGGTTTTGTTGAATTTGTTGGTGTTTTTCATTGTTGAAGATGTTGTCGATATGTTGGTATTATCAATGTTTTTTGTTGAACTTGTTTGTATTTTTAAAAGTCAAGGTTGTTGTTGAATTTGTTGGTGTTTTTCAATGTTGAGGTTGATGTTAAATTTGTTGGTGATATTCAATATTGAGGTTGTTGTTGAAGTTGTTGGTGTTATCAATGTTATTTTTTGAACTTTTTTGTATTTTTCAATGTTGAGGTTGTTTTTCAATTTGTTGGTATTTTTCAATATTGAGGTTGTTGTTGAATTTGTTGGTGTTATCAATGTTCTTTATTGAACTTTTTTGTATTTTTCAATGTTGAGGTTGTTATTGAATTTGTTGGTGTTTTTCATTGTTGAGGTTGTTGTTGAATTTGTTGCTGTTTTTCAATGTTGAGGTTGTTGTTGAATTTGTTGGTGTTTTTCATTGTTGAGGTTTTTTTTTTAATTTGTTGGTGTTATCAATGTTATTGTTGAACTTTTTTGTGTTTTTAAATGTAAAGGTTGTTGTTGAATTTGTTGGTGTTATTCAATGTTGAGTTTTTGTTGAATTTTCTGTTGTTTTTCATTGTTGAGGTTGTTGTTGAATTTGTTGTTTATTTTCAATATTGAATTTGATTTTGAATTTGTTGGTGTTATCAATGCTTTTTTTGAAATTTTTATTTTCTTTTAAAAGTTGAGGGTGTTGTTGAATTTGTTGGTATTTGTAAATGTTGCGGTTGTTTTTGAATTATTTGTTGTTTTTCATTGTTGAGGTTTTTGAAGTTGTTGGTGTTTTTCAATGTTGAGGTTGTTGTTGAATTTGTTGGTTTTTGTCAATGTTGATGTTGTTGTTGAATTTGTTGGTCTTTTTCAAAGTTGAGATTGTTCAATTTATTGGTGATTATCAATATTGAGGTTATTGTTGAATTTGTTGGTGTTTTTCATTGTTGAGGTTGTTGTCGATTTGTTGGTGTTATCAATGTTTTTTGTTGAACTGGTTTGTATTTTTAAAAGTTAAGGTTGTTGTTAAATTTGTTGGTATTTTTCAATGTTGAGGTTGTTGTTAAATTTGTTGGTGTTATTCAATAATGAGATTGTTTTTGAAGTTGTTGGTGTTATCAATGTTATTTTTTAAACTTTTGTGTATTTTTCATTGTTGAGGTTGTTGTTGAATTTGTTGGTGTTTTTCAATGTTGTGGTTGTTGTTGAATTTGTTGGTGATTTTCAATATTGAGGTTGTTGTTGAATTTGTTGCTGTTATCAGTGTTAATTCTTGAACTTTTTTTTATTTTTGAAGGTTGAGCTTGTTGTTGAATTTGTTGGTTTTTTCCAATGTTGAGATTGTTGTTGAATATGTTGGTGTTTTTGAATATTGAGGTTCTTGTTGAATTTGTTGGTGATTTTCAATATTGAAGTTGTTGAATTTGTTGGTGATTTTCAATGTTGAGGTTGTTATTGAATTTGTTGGTGTTATCAATGTTTTTTTTGAACTTTTTCTCTTCTTTTAAAAGTTGAGGTTGTTGTTGAATTTGTTGGTGCTTTTCAATGTTGAGGTTGTTGTTGAATTTGTTGGTGACTTTCAATATTGAGGTTGTTCGTGAATTTGTTGGTGTTATCAATGTTTTTTTTGAACTTTTTCTCTTCTTTTAAAAGTTGAGGTTGTTGTTGAATTTGTTTGTTTTTCAATGTTGAGGTTGTTGTTGAATTTGTTTGTTTCTTTCAATATACAGGTTGTTGTTGAATTTGTTGGCTTTATCAATGATCTTTTTTGAACATTTTTTGTAGTTTTATATGTTGAGGTTGTTGTTGAAATTGTTGGTGTTTTTAAATTTTGCGATTGTTGTTGAATTTGTTGGTATTTTTCAATGTTGAGTTTGGTGTTGAATTTGTTCGTGTTTTTCATTGTTGAGGTTTTTGTTGAATATGTTGGTGTTTTTCATTGTTGAGGTTTTTGTTGAATTTGTTGGTGTTATCAATGTTTTTGTTGAACTTTTTTGTAATTTTAAAAGTTGAGGTTGTTGTTGAATTTGTTGCTGTTTTTCAATGTTGAGGTTGTTGTTGCATTTGTTGCTGTTTTTCATTGTTGAGATTTTTGTTGAATTTGTTGGTGTTATCAATGTTTTTGTTGAACTTTTTTGTATTTTTAAAATTTGAGGTTGTTGTTGAATTTGTTGGCATTTTTCAATGTTGGGATTGTTGTTGAATTTGTTGCTGATTTTCAATCTGGAGGTCCTTGTTGAACTTGTTGATATCTTTCAATATTGAGGTTGTTGTTGAATTTGTTGGTGATTTTCAGTATTGAGGTTGTTGTTGAATTTGTTCGACTTATCAATGTTATTTTTTGAACTTTTTTGTATTTTGAAACGTTGAGATTGTTGTTGAATTTGTTGGTTTTGTTTTCATTGTTGAGGTTGTCTTTGAATTTGTTGGTGTTGTCAATGTTGAGGTTATTGTTGAATTTGTTGGTGTCTATCATTGTTGAGGTTTTTGTTGAATTTGTTGGTGTTATCAATGTTTTTGTTGAGCTTTTTTGTACTTAAAAAGTTGAGGTTGTTGTTGAATATGTTGGTGTTTATCAATGTTGAGGTTGTTGTTGAATTTTTTGGTGTTTTTCAATGTTGAGCTTGTTGTTGAATTTTTTGTTTATTTTCAATATTGAGGTTGTCGTTGAATTTGTTGTTGATTTTCAATGTTGAGGTTGTTGAATTTGTTGGTGATTTTCAATGTTGAGGTTGTTGTTGAATTTGTTGTTGATTTTCAATATTGAGTTTGTTGTTAAATTTGTTGGTGTTATCAATGTTATTTTTTGAACTTTTTTGTAGTTTTAAATGTTGAGGTTGTTGTTGAAATTGTTGGTGTTTTCAATGTTGAGGTTGTTGAGTTTGTTGGTGTTATTCATTCTTGAGGTTGTTGTTGAATTTGTTGCTGATTTTCAATGTTGAACTTGTTGATGTCTTTCAATATTGAGGTTGTTGTTGAATTTGTTGGTGTATCTCAAAGTTGAGGTTGTTGTTGAATTTTTTGGTGTTTTTCAATGTTGAGGTTGATGTTGAATTTGTTGGTCATTTTCAATATTGAGGTTGTTGTTGAATTTGTTCGCATTTTTCAATGTTGAGGTTGTTGTTGAATTTGTTGCTGATTTTCAATGTTGAACTTGTTGATGTCTTTCAATATTGAGGTTGTTGTTGAATTTGTTGGTGTTTTTCATTGTTGAGGTTTTTGTTGAATTTGTTGGTGTTATAAATGTTGAGGTTGTTGTTGAATTTGTTGGTGTTTTTCAATGTTGAACTTGTTGATGTCTTTCAATATTGAGGTTGTTGTTGAATTTGTTGGTGTTTTTCATTGTTGAGGTTTTTGTTGAATTTGTTGGTGTTATAAATGTTGAGGTTGTTGTTGAATTTGTTGGTGTTTTTCATTGTTGAGGTTTTTGTTGAATTTGTTGGTGTTTTTCAATGTTGAGGTTGTTGTTGAATTTGTTGTTGATTTTCAATATTGAGGTTGTTGCTGAATTTGTTGGTGATTTTCAATGTTGAGGTTGTTGAATATGTTGGTGTTTTTCAATGTTGACGTTGTTGTTGAGTTTGTTGTTTATTTTCAATATTGAATTTGTTGTTGAATTTGTTGGTGTTATCAATGCTTTTTTTGAAATTTTTAACTTCTTTTAAAAGTTGAGGTTGTTGTAGAATTTGATGGTATTTTTCAATGTTGCGGTTGTTGTTGAATTATTTGTTGTTTTTGATTGTTGATGTTTTTGAACTTGTTGGTGTTTTTCAATGTTGATGTTGTTGTTGAATTTGTTGGTTTTTTTCAACGTTGAGATTGGTCAATTTGTTGGTGATTATCAATATTGAGGTTGTTGTTGAATTTGTTGGTGTTTTTTATTGTTGAGGTTGTTGTCGATTTGTTGGTGTTATCAATGTATTTTGTTGAACTTGTTTGTATTTTTAAAAGTAAAGTTTCTTGTTGAATTTGTTGGTGTTTTTCAATGTTGAGGTTGTTGTTAAATTTGTTGGTGATATTCAATAATGAGATAGTTTTTAAGTTGTTGGTGTTATCAATGTTATTTATAAAACTTTTTTGCATTTTTCAATGTTTAGGTTGTTGTTGAATTTGTTGGTGTCTTTCAATGTTGAGGTTGTTGTTGAATTTGTTGGTGTTATCAATGTTTTTTTTGAACTTTTTCTCTTCTTTTAAAAGTTGAGGTTGTTGATGAATTTGTTGGTGTTTTTCAATGTTGAGGTTGTGGAATTTGTTGGTGATTTTCAATGTTGAGGATGTTGTTGAATTTGTTGGTGCTTTTCGTTGTTGAGGGTTTTATTGAATTTGTTGGTGTTATCAATGTTATTGTTGAACTTTTTTATATTTTTAAAATTTGAGGTTGTTGTTGGATTTATTGCTGATTTTAAATGTTGAGGTCGTTGTTGAACTTGTTGGTGTCTTTCAATATTGAGGTTGTTGTTGATTTTGTTGGTGTTTTTCGATGTTGTGGTTGTTGTTGTTTTCAATGTTTTTGGTGAACTTTTTTGTATTTTTAAAAGTTAAAGTTGATGTTGAATTTGTTGGTGTTTTTCAATGTTGAGGTTGTTGTTGAATTTTTTGTTGTTTTTCATTGTTGAGGTTGTTGTTCAATTTGTAGGTGATTTTCAATGTTGAGGTTGTTGTTGAATTTATTGGTTATTTTCAATATTGAATTTGTTGTTGAATTTGTTGGTGTTATCAATGCTTTTTTTGAAATATTTATCTTCTTTTAAAAGTTGAAGTTGTTGTTGAATCTGTTGGTATTTTTCAATGTTGCGGTTGTTGTTGAAATATTTGTTGTTTTTCATTTTTGATGTTTTTGAAGATGTTGTTGTTTTTCAATGAGATTGAGATTGTTGTTGAATTTGTTGGTGATTTTCAATATTTTTTTTTAGTTGAACTTGTTGGTATTATCAAAGTTATTTTTTGAACTTTTTTGTATTATTCAGTGTTGAGGTTGTTGTTGAATTTGTTGGTGTTTATCAATGTTGCGATTGTTGTTGAATTTGTTGATGATTTTCAATGTTGAGGTCGTTGTTAAACTTGTTGATGTTTTTCAATGATGAGGTTGTTGTTGAATTTGTTGGTGTTTGTCAATGTTGAGGTTGTTGTTGAATTTGTTGGTGTTTTTCAATGTTGAGGTTGTTCAATTTGTTGGTGAGTATCAATATTGAGGTTGTTGTTGAATTTGTTGGTTTTATCAATGATCTTTTTTAAACTTATTCTCTTGTTTTAAAAGTTGAGGGTTTTGTTGAATTTGTTGGTGTTTTTCATTGTTGAAGATGTTGTCGATATGTTGGTATTATCAATGTTTTTTGTTGAACTTGTTTGTATTTTTAAAAGTCAAGGTTGTTGTTGAATTTGTTGGTGTTTTTCAATGTTGAGGTTGATGTTAAATTTGTTGGTGATATTCAATATTGAGGTTGTTGTTGAAGTTGTTGGTGTTATCAATGTTATTTTTTGAACTTTTTTGTATTTTTCAATGTTGAGGTTGTTTTTCAATTTGTTGGTATTTTTCAATATTGAGGTTGTTGTTGAATTTGTTGGTGTTATCAATGTTCTTTATTGAACTTTTTTGTATTTTTCAATGTTGAGGTTGTTATTGAATTTGTTGGTGTTTTTCATTGTTGAGGTTGTTGTTGAATTTGTTGCTGTTTTTCAATGTTGAGGTTGTTGTTGAATTTGTTGGTGTTTTTCATTGTTGAGGTTTTTTTTTTAATTTGTTGGTGTTATCAATGTTATTGTTGAACTTTTTTGTGTTTTTAAATGTAAAGGTTGTTGTTGAATTTGTTGGTGTTATTCAATGTTGAGTTTTTGTTGAATTTTCTGTTGTTTTTCATTGTTGAGGTTGTTGTTGAATTTGTTGTTTATTTTCAATATTGAATTTGATTTTGAATTTGTTGGTGTTATCAATGCTTTTTTTGAAATTTTTATTTTCTTATAAAAGTTGAGGGTGTTGTTGAATTTGTTGGTATTTGTCAATGTTGCGGTTGTTTTTGAATTATTTGTTGTTTTTCATTGTTGAGGTTTTTGAAGTTGTTGGTGTTTTTCAATGTTGAGGTTGTTGTTGAATTTGTTGGTGTTTGTCAATGTTGTTGTTGTTGTTGAATTTGTTGGTGTTTTTCAAAGTTGAGATTGTTCAATTTATTGGTGATTATCAATATTGAGGTTATTGTTGAATTTGTTGGTGTTTTTCATTGTTGAGGTTGTTGTCGATTTGTTGGTGTTATCAATGTTTTTTGTTGAACTGGTTTGTATTTTTAAAAGTTAAGGTTGTTGTTAAATTTGTTGGTATTTTTCAATGTTGAGGTTGTTGTTAAATTTGTTGGTGTTATTCAATAATGAGATTGTTTTTGAAGTTGTTGGTGTTATCAATGTTATTTTTTAAACTTTTGTGTATTTTTCATTGTTGAGGTTGTTGTTGAATTTGTTGGTGTTTTTCAATGTTGTGGTTGTTGTTGAATTTGTTGGTGATTTTCAATATTGAGGTTGTTGTTGAATTTGTTGCTGTTATCAATGTTAATTCTTGAACTTTTTTTTATTTTTGAAGGTTGAGCTTGTTGTTGAATTTGTTGGTTTTTTCCAATGTTGAGATTGTTGTTGAATATGTTGGTGTTTTTGAATATTGAGGTTCTTGTTGAATTTGTTGGTGATTTTCAATATTGAAGTTGTTGAATTTGTTGGTGATTTTCAATGTTGAGGTTGTTATTGAATTTGTTGGTGTTATCAATGTTTTTTTTGAACTTTTTCTCTTCTTTTAAAAGTTGAGGTTGTTGTTGAATTTGTTGGTGCTTTTCAATGTTGAGGTTGTTGTTGAATTTGTTGGTGACTTTCAATATTGAGGTTGTTCGTGAATTTGTTGGTGTTATCAATGTTTTTTTTGAACTTTTTCTCTTCTTTTAAAAGTTGAGGTTGTTGTTGAATTTGTTTGTGTTTTTCAATGTTGAGGTTGTTGTTGAATTTGTTTGTTTCTTTCAATATACAGGTTGTTGTTGAATTTGTTGGCTTTATCAATGATCTTTTTTGAACATTTTTTGTAGTTTTATATGTTGAGGTTGTTGTTGAAATTGTTGGTGTTTTTAAATTTTGCGATTGTTGTTGAATTTGTTGGTATTTTTCAATGTTGAGTTTGGTGTTGCATTTGTTGGTGTTTTTCATTGTTGAGGTTTTTGTTGAATATGTTGGTGTTTTTCATTGTTGAGGTTTTTGTTGAATTTGTTGGTGTTATCAATGTTTTTGTTGAACTTTTTTGTAATTTTAAAAGTTGAGGTTGTTGTTGAATTTGTTGCTGTTTTTCAATGTTGAGGTTGTTGTTGCATTTGTTGCTGTTTTTCATTGTTGAGATTTTTGTTGAATTTGTTGGTGTTATCAATGTTTTTGTTGAACTTTTTTGTATTTTTAAAATTTGAGGTTGTTGTTGAATTTGTTGGCATTTTTCAATGTTGGGATTGTTGTTGAATTTGTTGCTGATTTTCAATCTGGAGGTCCTTGTTGAACTTGTTGATATCTTTCAATATTGAGGTTGTTGTTGAATTTGTTGGTGATTTTCAGTATTGAGGTTGTTGTTGAAGTTGTTCGTGTTATCAATGTTATTTTTTGAACTTTTTTGTATTTTGAAACGTTGAGATTGTTGTTGAATTTGGTGGTTTTGTTTTCATTGTTGAGGTTGTTTTTGAATTTGTTGGTGTTATCAATGTTGAGGTTATTGTTGAATTTGTTGGTGTCTATCATTGTTGAGGTTTTTGTTGAATTTGTTGGTGTTCTCAATGTTTTTGTTGAGCTTTTTTGTACTTAAAAAGTTGAGGTTATTGTTTAATATGTTGGTGTTTATCAATGTTGAGGTTGTTGTTGAATTTTTTGGTGTTTTTCAATGTTGAGCTTGTTGTTGAATTTGTTGTTGATTTTCAATGTTGAGGTTGTTGAATTTGTTGGTGATTTTCAATGTTGAGGTTGTTGTTGAATTTGTTGTTGATTTTCAATATAGAGTTTGTTGTTGAATTTGTTGGTGTTATCAATGTTATTTTTTGAACTTTTTTGTAGTTTTAAATGTTGAGGTTGTTGTTGAAATTGTTGGTGTTTTCAATGTTGAGGTTGTTGAGTTTGTTGTTGTTATTCATTCTTGAGGTTGTTGTTGAATTTTGTGGTGATTGTCAATATTGAGGTTGTTGTTGCATTTGTTGGTGTTTCTCAAAGTTGAGGTAGTTGTAGAATTTTTTGGTGTTTTTCAATGTTGAGGTTGATGTTGAATTTGTTGGTCATTTTCAATATTGAGGTTGTTGTTGATTTTGTTCACGTTTTTCAATGTTGATATTGTTGTTGAATTTGTTGCTGATTTTCAATGTTGAACTTGTTGATGTCTTTCAATATTGAGGTTGTTGTTGAATTTGTTGGTGTTTTTCATTGTTGAGGTTTTTGTTGAATTTGTTGGTGTTATAAATGTTGAGGTTGTTGTTGAATTTGTTGGTGTTTTTCATTGTTGAGGTTTTTGTTGAATTTGTTGGTGTTATCAATGTTTTTGTTGAACTTTTTTGTATTTTTAAAAGTTGAGTTTGTTGTTGAATCAGTTGGTGTTTTTCAATGTTGAGGTTGTTGTTGAATTTTTGGGTGTTTTTCAATGTTGAGGTTGTTGTTGAATTTGTTGTTGATTTTCATTATTGAGGTTGTTGTTGAATTTGTTGGTGATTTTCAATGTTGAGGTTGTTGAATATGTTGCTGTTTTTCAATATTGACGTTGTTGTTGAATTTGTTGTTTATTTTCAATATTGAATTTGTTGTTGAATTTGTTGGTGTTATCAATGCTTTTTTTGAAATTTTTAACTTCTTTTAAAAGTTGAGGTTGTTGAAGAATTTGATGGTATTTTTCAATGTGGCGGTTGTTGTTGAATTATTTGTTGTTTTTGATTGTTGATGTTTTTGAACTTGTTGGTGTTTTTCAATGTTGATGTTGTTGTTGAATTTGTTGGTTTTTTTCATTGTTGAGGTTGTTGTCGATTTGTTGGTGTTATCAATGTTTTTTGTTGAACTTGTTTGTATTTTTAAAAGTAAAGTTTCTTGTTGAATTTGTTGGTGTTTTTCAATGTTGAGGTTGTTGTTAAATTTGTTGGTGATATTCAATAATGAGATAGTTTTTGATGTTGTTGGTGTTATCAATGTTATTTTTTAAACTTTTTTGCATTTTTCAATGTTTAGGTTGTTGTTGAATTTGTTGGTGTCTTTCAATGTTGAGGTTGTTGTTGAATTTGTTGGAGTCTTTCAATGTTGAGGTTGTTCTTGAATTTGTTGGTGTTATCAATTTTTTTTAAAAACTTTTTCACTTCTTTTAAAAGTTGAGGTTGTTGTTGAATTTGTTGGTGTTTTTAAATGTTGAGGTTGATCTTGAATTTGTTGGTGATTTTCTATATTGAGGTTGTTGTTGAATTTGTTCGCGTTTTTCAATGTTGATATTGTTGTTGAATTTGTTGCTGATTTTCAATGTTGAGGTCATTTTTGAACTTGTTGATGTCTTTCAATATTGAGGTTGTTGTTGAATTTGTTGGTGATTTTCAGTATTGACGTTGATGTGGAAATTGTTGGTGTTTTTCAGTATTGAGGTTGTTGTTGAATTTGTTGGTGTTTTCAATGTTGAGGTTGTTGCTGAATTTTTTGGTGTTTTTCAATGTTGAGGTTGTTGTTGAATTTGTAGGTGATTTTCAATGTTGAGGTTGTTGTTGAATTTGTTGTTGATTTACAATATTGAGTTTGTTGTTGAATTAGTTGGTGTTATCAATGTTATTTTTTGAACTTTTTTGTAGTTTTCAATGTTTAGGTTGTTGTTGAATTTGTTGGTGTTAACAATTTTTTTTTGAACTTTTTATATTCTTTTAAAAGTTGAGGTTTTTGTTGAATTTGTTGGTGTTATCAATGTTTTTGTTGAACTTTTTTGTATTTTTGAAAGTTAAGGTTGTTGTTGAATTTGTTGGTGTTTTTCAATGTTGAGGTTGTTGTTGAATTTTTGTTATTTTTCATTGTTGACGTTGTTGTTCAATCTGTTGGTGATTTTCAATGTTGAGGTTGTTGAATTTGTAGGAGTTTTTCAATGTTGACGTTTTTGTTGAATTTGTAGGTGTCTTTCAATGTTGAGGTTGTTCTTGAATTTGTTGGTGTTATCAATGTTTTTTTTGAACTTTTTCTCTTCTTTTAAAAGTTGAGGTTGTTGTTGAATTTGTTGGTGTTTTTCAATGTTGAGGTTGCTGTTGAATTTATTTGTGACTTTCAATATACAGGTTGTTATTGATTTTGTTGGTTTTATCAATGATCTTTTTTGAAATTTTTGGTAGTTTTAAATGTTGAGGTTGTTCTTGAATTTGTTGGCGCTTTTCAATGTTGAGGTTGTTGTTGAATTTGTTGGTGTTATCAATGTTTTCTTTGAACTTTTTCTCTTCTTTTAAAAGTTGAGGTTGTTTTTGAATTTGTTTGTGTTTTTCAATGTTGAGCTTGTTGTTGAAATTGTAAGTATTTTTCAATGTTGAGGTTGTTGTTGAATTTGTTGGTGTTTTTAAATGTTGAGGTTGATGTTGAATTTGTTGGTGATTTTCAATGTTGAGGTTGTTGTTGAATTTGTTCCCGTTTTTCAATGTTGATGTTGTTGAATTTGTTGGTGATTTTCAATATTGAGTTTGTTGTTCAATTTGTTGGTGTTATCAATGTTGAGATTGTTGTTGAATTTGTGGCTGATTTTCAATGTTGAGGTCGTTTTTGAACTTGTTGGTGTCTTTCAATATTGAGGTTGGTGTTGAATTTGATGGCGATTTTCAATATTGAGGTTGTTGTTGAATTTGTTGGTGTTTTTCAGTATTGAGGTTGTTGTTGAATTTGTTGGTGTTATCAATGTTGAGGTTGTTGTTGAATTTGTTGGTGTTTATCAATATTGAGGTTGTTGTTGAATTTATTGGTGTTTTCAATGTTTTTTGTTGAACTTGTTTGAATTTTTATAAGTTAAGGTTGTTGTTGAATTTGTTGGTGTTTTTCAATGTTGAGGTTGTTGTTGAATTTGTTGGTGATATTCAATAATGAGATTGTTGTTGAAGTTGTTGGTGTTATCAATGTTATTTTTTGAACTTTTTTGTATTTTTCAATGTTGAGGTTGTTGTTGAATTTGTAGGTGTTTTTCAATATTGAGCTTGTTGTTTAATTTGCTGGTTTTTTCAATGTTGACGTTGTTGATGAATTTGTTGGTGTTTTTGAATGTTGTGGTTGTTGTTGAATTTGTTGGTGATTTTCAATATTGTGTTTGTTGTTGAATTTGTTGGTGTTAGCAAGTTTATTTTTGGAACTTTTTTGTAGTTTTAAATGTTGAGGTTGTTGTTGAAAATGTTGGTGTTTTCAATGTTGAGGTTGTTGAGTTTGTTGGTGTTATTCATTCTTGAGGTTGTTGTTGAATTTTGTGGATGTTTTCAATATTGAGGTTGTTGTTGCATTTGTTGGTGTTTCTCAAAGTTGAGGTTGTTGTTGAATTTGTTGGTGTCTTTCAATATTGACGTTGTTGTTGAATTTTTTGGTGATTTTCAATATTGAGGTTGTTGTTGAATTTGTTGGTGTCTTTCAGTATTGAGGTTGTTGTTGAATTTGTTGGCGTTATCAATGTTGAGGCTGTTGTTGAATTTGTTGGTGTTTATGATTGTTGAGGTTGTTTTTGAATTTGTTGGTGTTTTTCATCGTTGAGGTTTTTGTTGAATTTGTTGCTGATTTTAAATGTTGAAGTCCTTGTTGAACTTGTTGGTGTCTTTCAGTATTGAGGTTGTTGTTGAATTTGTTGGTGTTATCAATGTTATTTTTTGAACTTTTTTGTAGTTTTAAATGTTGCGGTTGTTGTTGGATTTGTTGGTGTTTTTCATTGTTGAGTTTGTTGTTGAATTTGTTGCTGTTTTTCAATGTTCAGCTTCTTGTTGAATTTGTTGGTGTTTTTCATTGCTGAGGTTTTTGTTGAATTTGTTGGTGTTATCAATGTTTTTGTTGAACTTTTTGTATTTTAAAAAGTTAAGGTTGTTGTTGAATTTGTTGGTGTTTTTCAATGTTGAGGTCGTTGTTGAATTTTTTGTTGTTTTTCATTGTTGAGGTTTTTGTTCAATTTGTTGGTGATTTTCAATGTTAAGGTTGTTGAATTTGTAGGCGTTTTACAATGATCACGTTGTTGTTGAATTTGTAGTTGATTTTCAATGTTTTGTTGTTGAATTTGTTGTTCATTTTCAATATTGAATTTGTTGTTGAATTTGTTGGTGTTATCAATGCTTTTTATGAAATTTTTATCTTCCTTTAAAAGTTGAGGTTGTTGTTGAATTTGTTGGTATTTATCAATGTTGCAGTTGTTGTTGAATTATTTGTTGTTTTTCATTGTTGATATTTTTGATGTTGTTGGTGTTTTTCAATGTTGAGGTTGTTGTTGAATTTGTTGGTGTTTTTCAATGTTGAGGTTGATCAATTTGTTGGTGATTATCAATATTGAGGTTGTTGTTTGAATTTATTGGTGTTTTAAATGTTTTTTGTTGAACTTGTTTGTATTTTTATAAGTTAAGGTTGTTGTTGAATTTGTTGGTGTTTTTCAATGTTGAGGTTGTTGTTAAATTTGTTGGTGATATTCAATAATGAGATTGTTGTTGAAGTTGTTGGTGTTATCAATGTTATTTTTTGAACTTTTTTGTATTTTTCAATGTTGAGGTTGTTGTTGAATTTGTTGCTGTTTTTCAATGTTGAGGCTGTTGTTGAATTTGTAGTTGATTTTCAATATTGAGGTTGTTGTTGAATTTGTTGCTGTTATCAATGTTAATTTTTGATCTTTTTTTTATTTTTGAAAGTTGTGCTTGTTGTTTAATTTGCTGGTTTTTTTCAATGTTGAGGTTGTTGATGAATTTGTTGGTGTTTTTGAATGTTGAGGCTGTTGTTGAATTTGTTGGTGATTTTCAATGTTGAGTTTGTTGTTGAATTTGTTTGTGTCTTTCAATGTTGAGGTTGTTCTTGAATTTGTTGGTGTTATCTTTGTTGAGCTTGTTGTTGAATTTGTTGGTTTTATCAATGTTTTTTTTGAACTTTTTCTTTTCTTTTAAAAGTTGAGCTTGTTGTTGAATTTGTTGGTGTTTTTCAATGTTGAGGTAGTTGCTCAATTTGTTTGTGAATTTCAATATACCGGTTGTTGTTGAATTTGTTGGTTTTATCAATGATCTTTTTGGAACTTTTTGGTAGTTCTAAATGTTGAGGTTGTTGTTGAATTTGTTGGTGTTTTTCAATATTGAGGTTGTTGTTGAATTTGTTCGCGTTTTTCAATGTTGAGATTGTTGTTGAATTTGTTGCTGATTTTCAATGTTGAGGTTGTTGTTGAATTTGTTGGTGTTTTTCAATATTGAGGTTGTTGTTGAATTTGTTCGCGTTTTTCAATGTTGAGATTGTTGTTGAATTTGTTGCTGATTTTCAATGTTGATGTCATTTTTGAACTTGTTGGTGTCTTTCAATATTGAGGTTGTTGTAGAATTTTTTGGTGTTATCAATGTTGAGGTTGTTGTTGAATTTGTTGGTGTTTTTCATTGTTGAGGTTTTTGTTGAATTTGTTGGTGTTATCAATGTTTTTGTTGAACTTTTTTGTATTTTTAAAAGTTGAGGTTGTTGTTGAATATGTTGGTGTTTTTCAATGTTGTGGTTGTTGTTGAATTTTTTGGTGTTTTTCAATGTTGAGGTTGTTGTTGAATTTGTTGTATATTTTCAATATTGAGGTTTTTGTTGAATTTGTTGGTGATTTTCAATGTTGAGGTTGTTGAATTTATTGGTGTTTTTCAATGTTGACGTTGTTGTTGAATTTGTAGGTGATTTTCAATGTTGAGGTTGTTGTTGAATTTGTTGGTGTTATCAATGTTATTTTTTGAACTTTTTTGTAGTTTTAAATGTTGAGGTTGTTGTTGAAATTGTTGGTGTTTTCGAAGTTGAGGTTGTTGAGTTTGTTGGTGTTATTCATTCTTGAGGTTGTTGTTGAATTTTGTGGATGTTTTCAATATTGAGGTTGATGTTGCATTTGTTGGTGTTTTTCAACTTTGAGGTTGTTGTTGAATTTGTTGGTGTTTTTCGTTCATGAGGTTTTTGTTGAATTTGTTGGTCTTATCAATGTTTTTGTTGAACTTTTTTGTATTTTGAAAATTTAATGTTGTTGTTGAATTTGTTGGTGTTTTTCAATGTTGAGGTTGTTGTTGAATTTGTTGGTGATTTTCATTGTTGAGGTTGCTGTTGAAATTGTTGGTGTTTTTCAATGTTGAGGTTGTTGTTGAATTTTTTGGTGATTTTCATTGTTGAGGTTGTTGTTGAATTTGTTGGTGATTTTCATTGTTGAGGTTGTTGTTGAATTTGTTGGTGATTTTCATTGTTGAGGTTGTTGTTGAATTTGTTGGTGATTTTGACTGTTGATGTTGTTGGATTTGATGGTGTTTTTCAATGTTGAGGTTGTTGAATTTGTTGGTGGTTTCAATGTTGACGTTGTTGTTGAATTTGTAGGTGATTTTCAATGTTGAGGTTGTTGATGAATTTGTTGTTGATTTTCAATATTGAGTTTGTTGTTGAATTTGTTGGTGTTATCAACGTTATTTTTTGAACTTTTTAGTATTTTTCAATGTTGAGGTTGTTGTTGAATTTGTTGGCTTTATCAACGTTATTTTTTGAACTTTTTTCTATTTTTCAATGTTGAGGTTGCTGTTGAATTTGTTGGTGTTATCAATGTTTTTTTGAACTTTTTATCTTCTTTTAAAAGTTGAGGTTCTTGTTGAATTTGTTAGTTTTTTCAATGTTGTGGTTGTTGTTGAATTTTTTGGTGTTTTTCAATATTGAGGTTGTTGTTGAATTTGTTGGTGAATTTCAATGTTGAGGTTGTTGAATTTATTGGTGTTTTTTAATGTTGACGTTGTTGTTGAATTTGTAGGTGATTTTCAATATTGAGGTTGTTGTTGAATTTGTTGGTGAATTTCAATGTTGAGGTTGTTGAATTTATTGGTGTTTTTTTCAATGTTGACGTTGTTGTTGAATTTGTAGGTGATTTTCAATGTTGAGGTTGCTGTTGAAATTGTTGGTGTTTTCAATGTTGAGGTTGTTGAGTTTGTTGGTGTTATTCATTCTTGAGGTTGTTGCTGAATTTTGTGGATGTTTTCAATATTGAGGTTGTTGTTGCATTTGTTGGTTTGAAGTTTTTCTCTTCTTTTAAAAGTTGAGGTTCAGGTTGCATATGTTCGTGTTTTTCAATGTTGAGCTTCATGTTGAATTTTTAGGTTTTTTTAAATGTTGAGGTTTATTGTTGAATTTGTTGCTGTTTTTCAATGTTGAGGTTGTTGTTGAATTTGTTGGTGTTATCAATGTTATTTTTTGAACTTTGTTGTATTTTTCAATGTTGAGATTGTTGTTGAATTTTTGTGTTATCAATGTTTTTTATGAACTTTTTCTCTTTTAAAACTTGAGGTTGTTGTTGAATTTGTAGGTATTTTTCAAAGTTGCGGTTGTTGTTGAATATTTTGGTATTTTTCATTGTTGATGTTGTTGAAGTTGTTGTTGTTTATTAATGTTGAGGTTGTTGTTGAAGTTGTTGGTGTTTTTCAATGTTGAGGTTGTTCAATTTGTTGGTGATTTTCAACATTGAGGTTGTTGTTTTATTTGTTCATAATATCAATGTTCTTTTTTGAACTTTTTTATACTTTTAAATGTTGAGGTTGTTGTTGAATTTCTGGAGTTTTTCAAAGTTGCGGTTGTTGTTGAATATTTTGGTGTTTTTCATTGTTGATGTTGTTGAAGTTGTTGTTGTTTATTAATGTTGAGGTTGTTGTTGAATTTGTTGGTGTTTTTCAATGTTGAGGTTGTTCAATTTGTTGGTGATTTTCAACGCTAAGGTTGTTGTTTTATTTGTTCGTTTTATCAATGTTCTTTTTTGAACTTTTTTGTACTTTTAAATGTTGAGGTTGTTGTTGAATTTCAGGAGTTTTTCAATGTTGAGGTTGTTGTTGAATTTGTTGGTGATTTTGAATATTGAGGCTGTTGTTGAATTTGTTGGTGTCCTTCGATATTTTGGTTTTTGTTGAATTTGTTGGTGTTTTTCAATGTTGAGGTTGTTGTTGAATTTGTTGGTGTTATCAATGTTATTATTTGAACTTTTTTGTATTTTTCAGTGTTGAGGTTGTTGATGAATTAGTTGGTATTTTTCAATGTTGTGGTTGTTGTTGAATTTGTTGGTGTTTTTCTTTGTTGAGTTTTTAGTTGAATTTTTTGGTGATTTTTAATATTGAGGATGGTGTTGAATTTTTTGGTGTTATCAATGTTATTTTATGAATTTTTTTCTATTTTTCAATGTTGAGGTTGTTGTTGAATTTGTTTGTATTATCAATGTTTTTTTTGAACTTTTTCTCTTCTTTTAATAGTTGAGGTTGTTGTTGAATTTGTTGGTGTTTTTGAACATTGAGCTTGTTGTTGAATTTGTTGGTTTTATCAATGTTGAGGTTGTTGTTGAATTTGTTGTTGATTTTCAATGTTGAGGTTGTCGAATTTGTTGGTGATTTTCAATGTTGAGGTTGTTCTTGAACTTGTTGGTGTTTTTCAATGTTGAGGTTGTTCAATTTGTTGGTGATTTTCAATATTGAGGTTGTTGTTGAATTTGATGGTTTTTCAATGTTGAGGTTGTTGTTGAATTTGAAGGTGATTTTCAATGTTGAGGTTGTCGAATTTGTTGGTGATTTTCAACGTTGAGGTTGTTGAATTTGTTGGATTTATCAATGTTCTTTTTTGAACTTTTCTCTTCTTTTAAAAGTTGAGGTTGTTGTTCAATTTGTTGGTGCTTTTCAATGAGGTTTTGGATGAATTTGTTGGTCTTTTTCAATACTGAGGATGTTGTTGAATTTGTTGGTGATTTTCAATATTGATGTTGTTGAATTCGTTGGTGATTTTCCATGTTGAGGTTGTTGTTGAATTTGTTGGTGTCTTTCAATATTGAGGTTGTTGTTGAATTTGTTGTTGTTTTTCCATGCCGTGGTTGTTGTTGAATTTGTTGGGATTCTCAATGTTTTTTTTGAACTTTTTCTCTTCTTTTAAAATTTAAGTTTGTTTTTGAATTTGTTGGTGCTTTTCAATGTAGAGCTTGTTGTTAAATTTGTTGTTGATTATCAATATTTAGTTTGTTGTTGAATTTGATGGTGTTATCAATGTTATTTTTTTAAACTTTTTTGTATATTTCAATGTCGAGGTTGTTGTTGAATTTGTTGGAGCTATCAATTTTTTTTTGAACTTTTTTCTTCTTTTAAAAGTTGAGGTTGTTTTTGAATATGTTGGTGTTTTTCAATGTTGAGCTTCTTGTTGAATTTTTAGGTTTTTTTCAATGTTGAGGTTTTTGTTGAATTTGTAGGGTTTTTTCAATGTTGAGGTTGTTGTTGAATTTGTTGGTGTTATCAATGTAATTTTTTGAACTTTGTTGTATTTTTCAATGTTGTGATTGTTGTTGAATTTGTTGGCAGTTTTCAATGTTGAGATTCTTGCTGAATTTGTTGCTGATTTTCAATGTTGAGGTTGTTGTGGAACTTGTTGGTGTCTTTCAATATTTAGGTTGTTGTTGAATTTGTTGGTGTTTTTCAATTTTGAGGTAGTTGTTGAATTTGTTTGTGATTTTCAATATTGAGGTTGTTGTTGAATTTGTTGGTGTTATCAATGTTATTTTTTGAACTTTTTTGTATTTTTTAATGTTGAGGTTGTTGCTGAATTTGTTGGTGTTATCAATGTTTTTTTTGAACTATTTCTCTTCTTTTAAAAGTTAAGGTTGTTGTAGAATTTGTTGGTGCTTTTCAATGTTGAGGTTGTTGTTGAATTTGTTGGTGATTTTCAATATTGTGGTTGTTGTTGAATTTGTTGGTGTTTTTCCATTTTGAGGTTGTTGTTGAATTTGTTGGTGTCGTTCAATATTGAGGTTGTTGTTGAACTTGTTGGTGTTTTTCAATGTTGAGGTTGTTGTTGAATTTGTTGGTGAATTTCAATATTGACGTTGTTGTTGAAATTGTTGGTGTTATAAATGTTTTTTCTGAACTTTTTCTCTTCTTTTAAAAGTTGAGGTTGTTGTTGAATTTGTTGGTGCTTTTCAGTGTTGAGGTTGTTGTTGAATTTGTTGGTGTTATCAATGTTTGTTTTGAACTTTTTCTCTTCTTTTAAAAGTTAAGGTTGTTGTTGAATTTGTTGGTGCTATTCAATGTTGAGGTTGTTGTTGAATTTGTTAGAGATTTTCAATATTGATGATATTCAATTTGTTGGTGATTTTCCATGTTGAGATTGTTGTTGAATTTGTTGGTGTCTTTCAATATTGAGGTTGTTGTTGAATTTGTTGTTGTTTAACCACGTTGTGGTTGTTGTTGAATTTGTTGGGATTCTCAATGTTTTTTTTGAACTTTTTCCCTTCTTTTAAAATTCAAGTTTGTTGTTGAATTTGTTGCTGTTTTTCAATGTTGAGCTTGTTGTTGAATTTGTTGTTGATTATCAATATTGAGTTTGTTGTTGAATTTGATGGTGTTATCAATGTTATTTTTTGAACTTTTTTGAATTTTTCAACGTTGAGGTTGTTGTTGAATTTGTTGGTGTTATCAATGTTTTTTTTTGAACTTTTTCTCTTCTTTTAAAAGTTGAGGATGTTGTTGAATATGTTGGTGTTTTTCAATGTTGAGCTTCTTGATGAATTTTTAGGTTTTTTCAATGTTGAGGTTCTTGTTGAATTTGTTGGTGTTTTTCAATGTGGAGGTTGTTGTTGAATTTGTTGGTGTTTTTCATTGTTGAGGTTGTTGTTGAATTTGTTGGTGATTTTCAATGTTGAGGTTGTTGAATTTGTTGGTGATTTTCAATGTTGAGGTTCATGTTGAACTTGTTGGTGTCTTTCAATATTGTGTTTGTTGTTGATTTTGTTGGTGTTTTTCACTGTTGAAGTTGTTGTTGAATTTCTGAATGTTATCAATGTTATTTTTTGAACTTTTATGTAGTTTTCAATGTTGAGGTTGTTCTTGAATTTGTTGATGTTATCAATGTTATTTTTTTAACTTTTATGTAGTTTTCATTGCTGAGGTTGTTGTTGAATTTGTTGCTGTTTTTCAATGTTGAGTTTGTGTTGAATTTGTTTGTGATTTTCAATATTGAGGTTGTTGTTGAATTTGTTGTTGTTATCAATGTTATTTTTTTAACTTTTTTCTATTTTTGAATGTTGAGATTGTTGTTGAATTTGTTGTTGTTTTTCAATGTTGATGTTGTTGTTGAATTTGTTGGTGTTTTTCATTGTTGAGATTGTTGTTGAATTTGTTGGTGATTTTCAATGTTGAGGTTGTTGAATTTTTTGGTGATTTTCAATGTTGAGGTTGGTGTTGAACTTGTTGGTGTCTTTCAATATTGCGGTTGTTGTTGATTTTGTTGGTGTTTTTCAACGTTGAGGTTGTTGTTGAATTTGTTGGTGTTATCAATGTATTTTTTGAACTTTTTCTCTTCTTTTAAAAGTTGAGGTTGTTGTTGAATTTGTTGGTGTTTTTCAATGTTGAGCTTGTTGTTGAATTTGTTTATTTTTTCAATACTGAATTTGTTGCTGAATTTGTTGGTGTTATCAATGGTATTTTTTGAACTGCTTTGTATTTTTCAATGTTGAGGTTGTTGCGGAATTTGTTGGTGTTATCAATGTTATTTTTTGAACTTTTTTGTGTTTTTCAATGTTGAGGTTGTTGTTGAATTTGTTGGTGTTATCAATGTCTTTTTTTTAACTTTTTCTCTTCTTTTAAATGTTGAGGTTGTCATTGAATTTGTTCGTATTTTTCAATGTTGCGGTTATTGAATTTGTTGGCGTTTTTCATTGTTGATTTTGTTGAAGTTGTTGGTGTTTTTCAATGTTGAGCTTGTTGCTGAATTTCATGTTTTTTTTCAATGTTGACATTGTTGTTGAATTAGTTGTTGATTTTCAATATCGAGTTTGTTGTTGAATTCATTATCAATGTTATTTTTTGACTTTTTTTGTATTTTTCAATAATCAGGTTGTTGTTGAATTTGTTGGTGTTATCAGTGATATTATTCGAACTTTTTTGTATTTTTCATTGTTGAGGTTGTTGTTGAATTTGTTGGTGATTTTCAATATTGAAGTTTTAGAATTTGTTGGTGATTTTCAATGTTGAGGTTGCTGTTGAATTTGTTGGTGTCGTTCAATACTGAGGTTGTTGTTGAATTTGTTGCTGTTTTTCAATATTGACGTTGTTGAATTTTTTGGAGTTATAAATGTTTTTTTTGAATTTTTTCTCTTCTTTTCAAAGTTGAGGTTGTTGTTGAATTTGTTGGTGCTTTTCAATGTTTAGGTTGTTGTTAAATTTGTTGGTGATATCAATGTTTTTTTTTTGAACATTTTCACTTTTAAAAGTTGACGTATTTGTTGAATTTGCTGGTGCTTTTCAATACTGAGGTTGTTGTTGAATTTGTTGGCCTTTTTTAATGTTGAGGTTGTTGTTGAATTTGTTGGGGTTATCAATGTTTTTTTTGATCTTTTTCTCCTCCTTTAAAATTTGAGTTTGTTCTTGCATTTGTTGGTGTTTTTCAATGTTGAGCTTGTTGTTGTATTTGTTGTTGATTTTCGATATTGAGTTTGTTGTTAAATTTGTTGGTGGTATCAATGTTATTTTTTGAAATTTTTTGTAGTTTTCAAAGTTGAGCATGTTGTTAAATTTGTTGATATTTTTCAATGTTGCAGTTGTAGTTGAATTTTCTGGTGTTTTTCATTGTTGAGGTTTTTGAAGTTGTTGGTGTTTTTCAATGTTCGGGTTGTTGTTCAATTTGTTGGTGTTTTTCATTGTTGAGGATGATGTTGAATTTGTTGTTGTTATCAATGTTTTTTGTTGAACTTGTTTGTATTTTTAAAAGTTGAGGCTGTTGTTGAATTTGTTGATGTTTTTCAATGGTGAGATTGTTCTATTTGTTGGTGATTTTCAACATTGAGCTTGTTGTGGAATTTGTTGGTTTTATTAATGTTCTTATTAGATCTTTTTTGTGCTTTTAAATGTTGAGGTTGTTGTTGAATTTGTTGGTGTTTTTCAATGTTGAGGTTGATGTTGAATTTGTTGGTGATTTTCAAAATTGAGGATGTTGTTGAATTTGTTGGCGTTTTTCAATGTTGAGGTTGTTGTTGAATTTGTTGGTGATTTTCAATGTTCTGGTTGTTGAATTTGTAGGTGTTATTCAATGTTGAGGTTGTTGTTGAATTTATTAGTGTTTTTCATTGTTGAGGTTGTTGAAGTTGTTGGTGTTTTTCAATGTCGATGTTGTTGTTGAATTTGTTGCTAATTTACAATGTTGAGGTTGTTGATGTATTTGTTGGTGTTTTTCAATGTTGAGGTTGTTCTTGATTTTGTTGGTGATATTCATTGTTGAGGTTGTAGTTGAATTTGTTGGTGTTTTTCCATGTTGAGGTTGTTGTTGACTTTGTAGCTGTTATCATTGTTATTTTTTGAACATTTATTGTATTTTTGAAAGTTGAGCTTGTTGGTGAATTTGTTGGTTTTTTTCAATGTTGAGGTTGTTGTTGAATTTATAGGTGTTTTTCAATGTTGAGGTTTTTGTTGAATTTGTTGTTGTTTTTCAATGTTGATTTTGTTGAATTTGTTGGTGATTTTCAATATTGAGGTTGTTGTTGAATTTGTTGCTGTAATCAATGTTATTTTTTGATTTTTTTGTATTTTTGAAAGTTGAGATTGTTGTTGAATTTGTTGGTTTTTTTCACTGTTGAGGTTGTTGTTGAATTTGTTGGAGTTTTTCAATGTTGAGGTTGTTGTTAAATTTGTTGGTGTTTTTCAACGTTCAGCTTGTTGTTGAATGAGTTGGTTTTTTCAATGTTGAGGTTGTTGTTAATTTGTTGGTGATTTTCAATGTTGAGTTTGTTGTTGAATTTGTTGTTGATTTTCAATTAGAGATTGTTGATGAATTTGTTGGTGTTATCAATGATAATTTTTGAACTTTTTTGTAGTTTTCAATGTTGATGTTGTTGTTGAATTTGTTGGTGTTATCATTGTTATTTTTTCAACTTTTTTGTAGTTTTCAATGTTGAGGTTGTTGTTGAATTTTTTGGTGTTTTTCATTGTTGATGTTATGGAATTTGTTGGTATTTTTCATTGTTGAGGTTGTTGTTGAATTGGTTGGTTTTATCAATTTTCTTTATTGAACTTTTTTATTTTTAAAAGTTAAGGTTGTTGAATTTGTTGGTGTTTTTCAATGTTGAGATTCTTCAATTTGTTGGTGATTTTCAATATTTAGGTTGTTGTTGAATTGGTTGGTTTTATCAATGTTCTTTTTTGAACTTTTTTGTACTTTTAAATGTTGAGGTTGTTGTTGAAATTCATTGTGTTTTTCAATGTTGAGGTTGTTGTTGAATTTGTTGGCGTTTTTCAATGTTGAGATTGTTGAATTTGTTGCTGATTTTCAATGTTGAGGTCGTTGTTGAACTTGTTGGTGTTATTCAATATTGAGGTTGTTGTTGAATTAGTTGGTGATTTTTAATATTGAGGTTATTGTTGAATTTGTTTGTGTTATCAATGCTTTTTTTGAACTTTTTTGTATTTTTCAATGCTAAGATTGTTGTTGAATTTGTTGGTGTTTTTCATTGTTGAGGATGTTGTTGAATTTGGTGCTGTTTTTCAATATTGAGGTTGTTGTTGAATTTGTTGGTGTTTTTCATTGTTGAGGTTTTTGTTGTATTTGTTGGTGTTATCAATGTTTTTTGTTGAACTTGTTTGTATTTTTAAAAGTGAAGGTTGTTGTTGAATTGTTGGTGTTTTTCAATGTTGAGGTTGTTGGTGAATTTGTCGTTGTTTTCCAATGATGAGGTTGTTGTTGAATTTATTGGTGTTTTTCATTGTTGAGGTTGATATTGAATTTAATGGTATTTTTGAATGTTGAGGTTGCTGTTGAATTTGTTGGTGTTTTTCAATGTTGAGGATGTTGTTGAATTTGTTGCTGTTTTCCAATATCGAGGTTATTGTTGAATTTGTTGGTGTTTTTCTTTGTTTAGGTTTTTGTTGAATTTGTTGGTGTTTTTCAGTGTTGAGGTTGTTGTTGAATTTATTGGTGTTATTCATTGTTGGGGTTGATGTTGAATTTGTTGGTATTTTTGAATGTTGTGGTTGTTGTTGAATTAGTTGTTTTTTTTTAATGTTGAGGTTGTTGTTGAATTTGTTGGGGTTATCAATGTTTTTTTTGATCTTTTTCTCCTCCTTTAAAATTTGAGTTTGTTCTTGCATTTGTTGGTGTTTTTCAATGTTGAGCTTGTTGTTGTATTTGTTGTTGATTTTCGATATTGAGTTTGCTGTTAAATTTGTTGGTGGTATCAATGTTATTTTTTGAAATTTTTTGTAGTTTTCAAAGTTGAGCATGTTGTTAAATTTGTTGATATTTTTCAATGTTGCAGTTGTAGTTGAATTTTCTGGTGTTTTTCATTGTTGAGGTTTTTGAAGTTGTTGGTGTTTTTCAATGTTCGGGTTGTTGTTCAATTTGTTGGTGTTTTTCATTGTTGAGGATGATGTTGAATTTGTTGTTGTTATCAATGTTTTTTGTTGAACTTGTTTGTATTTTTAAAAGTTGAGGCTGTTGTTGAATTTGTTGATGTTTTTCAATGGTGAGATTGTTCTATTTGTTGGTGATTTTCAACATTGAGCTTGTTGTGGAATTTGTTGGTTTTATTAATGTTCTTATTAGATCTTTTTTGTGCTTTTAAATGTTGAGGTTGTTGTTGAATTTGTTGGTGTTTTTCAATGTTGAGGTTGATGTTGAATTTGTTGGTGATTTTCAAAATTGAGGATGTTGTTGAATTTGTTGGCGTTTTTCAATGTTGAGGTTGTTGTTGAATTTGTTGGTGATTTTCAATGTTCTGGTTGTTGAATTTGTAGGTGTTATTCAATGTTGAGGTTGTTGTTGAATTTATTAGTGTTTTTCATTGTTGAGGTTGTTGAAGTTGTTGGTGTTTTTCAATGTCGATGTTGTTGTTGAATTTGTTGCTAATTTACAATGTTGAGGTTGTTGATGTATTTGTTGGTGTTTTTCAATGTTGAGGTTGTTCTTGATTTTGTTGGTGATATTCATTGTTGAGGTTGTAGTTGAATTTGTTGGTGTTTTTCCATGTTGAGGTTGTTGTTGACTTTGTAGCTGTTATCATTGTTATTTTTTGAACATTTATTGTATTTTTGAAAGTTGAGCTTGTTGGTGAATTTGTTGGTTTTTTTCAATGTTGAGGTTGTTGTTGAATTTATAGGTGTTTTTCAATGTTGAGGTTTTTGTTGAATTTGTTGTTGTTTTTCAATGTTGATTTTGTTGAATTTGTTGGTGATTTTCAATATTGAGGTTGTTGTTGAATTTGTTGCTGTAATCAATGTTATTTTTTGATTTTTTTGTATTTTTGAAAGTTGAGATTGTTGTTGAATTTGTTGGTTTTTTTCACTGTTGAGGTTGTTGTTGAATTTGTTGGAGTTTTTCAATGTTGAGGTTGTTGTTAAATTTGTTGGTGTTTTTCAACGTTCAGCTTGTTGTTGAATGAGTTGGTTTTTTCAATGTTGAGGTTGTTGTTAATTTGTTGGTGATTTTCAATGTTGAGTTTGTTGTTGAATTTGTTGTTGATTTTCAATTAGAGATTGTTGATGAATTTGTTGGTGTTATCAATGATAATTTTTGAACTTTTTTGTAGTTTTCAATGTTGATGTTGTTGTTGAATTTGTTGGTGTTATCATTGTTATTTTTTCAACTTTTTTGTAGTTTTCAATGTTGAGGTTGTTGTTGAATTTTTTGGTGTTTTTCATTGTTGATGTTATGGAATTTGTTGGTATTTTTCATTGTTGAGGTTGTTGTTGAATTGGTTGGTTTTATCAATTTTCTTTATTGAACTTTTTTATTTTTAAAAGTTAAGGTTGTTGAATTTGTTGGTGTTTTTCAATGTTGAGATTCTTCAATTTGTTGGTGATTTTCAATATTTAGGTTGTTGTTGAATTGGTTGGTTTTATCAATGTTCTTTTTTGAACTTTTTTGTACTTTTAAATGTTGAGGTTGTTGTTGAAATTCATTGTGTTTTTCAATGTTGAGGTTGTTGTTGAATTTGTTGGCGTTTTTCAATGTTGAGATTGTTGAATTTGTTGCTGATTTTCAATGTTGAGGTCGTTGTTGAACTTGTTGGTGTTATTCAATATTGAGGTTGTTGTTGAATTAGTTGGTGATTTTTAATATTGAGGTTATTGTTGAATTTGTTTGTGTTATCAATGCTTTTTTTGAACTTTTTTGTATTTTTCAATGCTAAGATTGTTGTTGAATTTGTTGGTGTTTTTCATTGTTGAGGATGTTGTTGAATTTGGTGCTGTTTTTCAATATTGAGGTTGTTGTTGAATTTGTTGGTGTTTTTCATTGTTGAGGTTTTTGTTGTATTTGTTGGTGTTATCAATGTTTTTTGTTGAACTTGTTTGTATTTTTAAAAGTGAAGGTTGTTGTTGAATTGTTGGTGTTTTTCAATGTTGAGGTTGTTGGTGAATTTGTCGTTGTTTTCCAATGATGAGGTTGTTGTTGAATTTATTGGTGTTTTTCATTGTTGAGGTTGATATTGAATTTAATGGTATTTTTGAATGTTGAGGTTGCTGTTGAATTTGTTGGTGTTTTTCAATGTTGAGGATGTTGTTGAATTTGTTGCTGTTTTCCAATATCGAGGTTATTGTTGAATTTGTTGGTGTTTTTCTTTGTTTAGGTTTTTGTTGAATTTGTTGGTGTTTTTCAGTGTTGAGGTTGTTGTTGAATTTATTGGTGTTATTCATTGTTGGGGTTGATGTTGAATTTGTTGGTATTTTTGAATGTTGTGGTTGTTGTTGAATTAGTTGTTTTTTTTTAATGTTGAGGTTGTTGTTGAATTTGTTGGGGTTATCAATGTTTTTTTTGATCTTTTTCTCCTCCTTTAAAATTTGAGTTTGTTCTTGCATTTGTTGGTGTTTTTCAATGTTGAGCTTGTTGTTGTATTTGCTGTTGATTTTCGATATTGAGTTTGCTGTTAAATTTGTTGGTGGTATCAATGTTATTTTTTGAAATTTTTTGTAGTTTTCAAAGTTGAGCATGTTGTTAAATTTGTTGATATTTTTCAATGTTGCAGTTGTAGTTGAATTTTCTGGTGTTTTTCATTGTTGAGGTTTTTGAAGTTGTTGGTGTTTTTCAATGTTCGGGTTGTTGTTCAATTTGTTGGTGTTTTTCATTGTTGAGGATGATGTTGAATTTGTTGTTGTTATCAATGTTTTTTGTTGAACTTGTTTGTATTTTTAAAAGTTGAGGCTGTTGTTGAATTTGTTGATGTTTTTCAATGGTGAGATTGTTCTATTTGTTGGTGATTTTCAACATTGAGCTTGTTGTGGAATTTGTTGGTTTTATTAATGTTCTTATTAGATCTTTTTTGTGCTTTTAAATGTTGAGGTTGTTGTTGAATTTGTTGGTGTTTTTCAATGTTGAGGTTGATGTTGAATTTGTTGGTGATTTTCAAAATTGAGGATGTTGTTGAATTTGTTGGCGTTTTTCAATGTTGAGGTTGTTGTTGAATTTGTTGGTGATTTTCAATGTTCTGGTTGTTGAATTTGTAGGTGTTATTCAATGTTGAGGTTGTTGTTGAATTTATTAGTGTTTTTCATTGTTGAGGTTGTTGAAGTTGTTGGTGTTTTTCAATGTCGATGTTGTTGTTGAATTTGTTGCTAATTTACAATGTTGAGGTTGTTGATGTATTTGTTGGTGTTTTTCAATGTTGAGGTTGTTCTTGATTTTGTTGGTGATATTCATTGTTGAGGTTGTAGTTGAATTTGTTGGTGTTTTTCCATGTTGAGGTTGTTGTTGACTTTGTAGCTGTTATCATTGTTATTTTTTGAACATTTATTGTATTTTTGAAAGTTGAGCTTGTTGGTGAATTTGTTGGTTTTTTTCAATGTTGAGGTTGTTGTTGAATTTATAGGTGTTTTTCAATGTTGAGGTTTTTGTTGAATTTGTTGTTGTTTTTCAATGTTGATTTTGTTGAATTTGTTGGTGATTTTCAATATTGAGGTTGTTGTTGAATTTGTTGCTGTAATCAATGTTATTTTTTGATTTTTTTGTATTTTTGAAAGTTGAGATTGTTGTTGAATTTGTTGGTTTTTTTCACTGTTGAGGTTGTTGTTGAATTTGTTGGAGTTTTTCAATGTTGAGGTTGTTGTTAATTTGTTGGTGATTTTCAATGTTGAGTTTGTTGTTGAATTTGTTGTTGATTTTCAATTAGAGATTGTTGATGAATTTGTTGGTGTTATCAATGATAATTTTTGAACTTTTTTGTAGTTTTCAATGTTGATGTTGTTGTTGAATTTGTTGGTGTTATCATTGTTATTTTTTCAACTTTTTTGTAGTTTTCAATGTTGAGGTTGTTGTTGAATTTTTTGGTGTTTTTCATTGTTGATGTTATGGAATTTGTTGGTATTTTTCATTGTTGAGGTTGTTGTTGAATTGGTTGGTTTTATCAATTTTCTTTATTGAACTTTTTTATTTTTAAAAGTTAAGGTTGTTGAATTTGTTGGTGTTTTTCAATGTTGAGATTCTTCAATTTGTTGGTGATTTTCAATATTTAGGTTGTTGTTGAATTGGTTGGTTTTATCAATGTTCTTTTTTGAACTTTTTTGTACTTTTAAATGTTGAGGTTGTTGTTGAAATTCATTGTGTTTTTCAATGTTGAGGTTGTTGTTGAATTTGTTGGCGTTTTTCAATGTTGAGATTGTTGAATTTGTTGCTGATTTTCAATGTTGAGGTCGTTGTTGAACTTGTTGGTGTTATTCAATATTGAGGTTGTTGTTGAATTAGTTGGTGATTTTTAATATTGAGGTTATTGTTGAATTTGTTTGTGTTATCAATGCTTTTTTTGAACTTTTTTGTATTTTTCAATGCTAAGATTGTTGTTGAATTTGTTGGTGTTTTTCATTGTTGAGGATGTTGTTGAATTTGGTGCTGTTTTTCAATATTGAGGTTGTTGTTGAATTTGTTGGTGTTTTTCATTGTTGAGGTTTTTGTTGTATTTGTTGGTGTTATCAATGTTTTTTGTTGAACTTGTTTGTATTTTTAAAAGTGAAGGTTGTTGTTGAATTGTTGGTGTTTTTCAATGTTGAGGTTGTTGGTGAATTTGTCGTTGTTTTCCAATGATGAGGTTGTTGTTGAATTTATTGGTGTTTTTCATTGTTGAGGTTGATATTGAATTTAATGGTATTTTTGAATGTTGAGGTTGCTGTTGAATTTGTTGGTGTTTTTCAATGTTGAGGATGTTGTTGAATTTGTTGCTGTTTTCCAATATCGAGGTTATTGTTGAATTTGTTGGTGTTTTTCTTTGTTTAGGTTTTTGTTGAATTTGTTGGTGTTTTTCAGTGTTGAGGTTGTTGTTGAATTTATTGGTGTTATTCATTGTTGGGGTTGATGTTGAATTTGTTGGTATTTTTGAATGTTGTGGTTGTTGTTGAATTAGTTGGTTTTTTTCAATGTTGAGGTTGTTGTTGATTTTGTTGGTGTTTTTCAATGCTGAGGTTGTTGTTGAATTTAATCGTGTTTTTTAATGTTGAGGTTGATGTTGATTTTATTGGTGTTTTTCTATGTTGATTTTGTTGACTTTGTTGTTGTTTTTCATTGTTGAGGTTGTTGTTGAATTTGTTGGTGTTTTTCTGTGTTAAGAGTGTTCAATTTGTTGGTGATTTTCAATATTGAGGTTGTTGTTGAATTTGTTGTTTTATCAATGTTCTTTTTTGATCTTTTTTGTACTTTTAAATGTTGAGGATGTGGTTGAAATTGTTGGTGTCTTTCATTGTTGAGGTTGTTGTTGAATTTGCTAGTGTTATCAATGCTTTTTTTGAACTTTTTCGTATTTTTCAATGCTGAGGTTGTTGTTGGATTTGTTGGTATTTTTCAATGCTGAGTTTAACGTTGAATTTGTTGGTGTTTTTCAATGTTGAGGATGTTATTGAATTTGTTGCTGTTATTCAATATTGAGGTTGTTGCTGAATTTGTTGGTGTTTTTCATTGTTGAGGTTTTTGTTGAATTTGTTGGTGTTATCAATGTTTTTTGTTGAACTTGTTGGTATTTTTAAAAGTTGAGGTTGTGTTTGAATTTGTTGGTGTTTTTCAATGTTGAGGTTGTTGTTGAATTTGTTGGTGTTTTTCAATGTTGATGTTGTTCATGAATTTATTGGTGTTTTTCATTGTTGTGGTTGATGTTGAATTTGTTGGTATTTTTGAATGTTGAGGTTGTTGTTGAATTTGTTGGTGTTTTACATTGTTGAGGTTGTCGTTGAATTTGTTGTTGTTTTTCAATGTTGAGGTTGTTGTTGAAATTGTTGCAGTTATCAACTTTATATTTTGAACATTTATTGTATTTTTGAAAGTTGAGCTTGTTGAATTTGTTGTTTTTTTTCAATGTTGAGGTTGTTGTTGAAGTTCTTGGTGTTTTTCAATGCTGAGGTAGTTGTTGAATTTAATGGTGTTTTTCTATGTTGATTTTGTTGAATTTGTTGGTGATTTTCAATGATGAGGTTGTTGTTGAATTTGTTGTTGATTTTCAATATTGAGATTGTTGATGAATTTGTTGGTGTTATCAATGTTCTTTTTTGATCTTTTTCTCTTTTAAAAGTTGAGGTTGTTGTTGAAATTGTTGGTGTTTTTCAATGTTGAGGTTGTTGTTGAATTTTTTGGTGTTTTTCATTGTTGCGGTTGTTGAATTGGTTGGTGTTTTTCATTGTTGAGGTTGTTGTTGAATTTGTTGGTGTTATCAATGTTTTTTTTGAACTTTTTCTCTTTTAAAAGTTGAGGTTGTTGTTGAGTTTGTTGGTATTTTTCAATGTTGAGGTTGTTGTTGAATTTATTGGTGTTTATCATTGTTGAGGTTTTTGAATTTGCTGGTGTTTTTCAATGTTGAGGTTGTTCAATTTGTTGGTGATTTTCAATATTTAGGTTGTTGTTGAATTAGTTGGTTTTATCAATGTTCTTTTTGGAACTTTTTTGTACTTTTAAATGTTGAGGTTGTTGTTGAAATTCATGGTGTTTTTCAATGTTGAGGTTGTTGTTGAATTTGTTGGCATTTTTCAATGTTGAGATTGTTGAATTTGTTGCTGATATTCAATGTTGAGGTCGTTGTTGAACTTGTTGGTGTTTTTCATTGTTGAGGTTGTTGTTGAATTTGTTAGTGTTATCAATGCTTTTTTTGAACTTTTTCGTATTTTTCAATGCTGAGGTTGTTGTTGGATTTGTTGGTATTTTTCAATGCTGAGTTTAACGTTGAATTTGTTGGTGTTTTTCAATGTTGAGGATGTTATTGAATTTGTTGCTGTTATTCAATATTGAGGTTGTTGCTGAATTTGTTGGTGTTTTTCATTGTTGAGGTTTTTGTTGAATTTGTTGGTGTTATCAATGTTTTTTGTTGAACTTGTTGGTATTTTTAAAAGTTGAGGTTGTGTTTGAATTTGTTGGTGTTTTTCAATGTTGAGGTTGTTGTTGAATTTGTTGGTGTTTTTCAATGTTGATGTTGTTCATGAATTTATTGGTGTTTTTCATTGTTGTGGTTGATGTTGAATTTGTTGGTATTTTTGAATGTTGAGGTTGTTGTTGAATTTGTTGGTGTTTTACATTGTTGAGGTTGTCGTTGAATTTGTTGTTGTTTTTCAATGTTGAGGTTGTTGTTGAAATTGTTGCAGTTATCAACTTTATATTTTGAACATTTATTGTATTTTTGAAAGTTGAGCTTGTTGAATTTGTTGTTTTTTTTCAATGTTGAGGTTGTTGTTGAAGTTCTTGGTGTTTTTCAATGCTGAGGTAGTTGTTGAATTTAATGGTGTTTTTCTATGTTGATTTTGTTGAATTTGTTGGTGATTTTCAATGATGAGGTTGTTGTTGAATTTGTTGTTGATTTTCAATATTGAGATTGTTGATGAATTTGTTGGTGTTATCAATGTTCTTTTTTGATCTTTTTCTCTTTTAAAAGTTGAGGTTGTTGTTGAAATTGTTGGTGTTTTTCAATGTTGAGGTTGTTGTTGAATTTTTTGGTGTTTTTCATTGTTGCGGTTGTTGAATTGGTTGGTGTTTTTCATTGTTGAGGTTGTTGTTGAATTTGTTGGTGTTATCAATGTTTTTTTTGAACTTTTTCTCTTTTAAAAGTTGAGGTTGTTGTTGAGTTTGTTGGTATTTTTCAATGTTGCGGTTGTTGTTGAATTTATTGGTGTTTATCATTGTTGAGGTTTTTGAATTTGCTGGTGTTTTTCAATGTTGAGGTTGTTCAATTTGTTGGTGATTTTCAATATTTAGGTTGTTGTTGAATTAGTTGGTTTTATCAATGTTCTTTTTGGAACTTTTTTGTACTTTTAAATGTTGAGGTTGTTGTTGAAATACATGGTGTTTTTCAATGTTGAGGTTGTTGTTGAATTTGTTGGCATTTTTCAATGTTGAGATTGTTGAATTTGTTGCTGATATTCAATGTTGAGGTCGTTGTTGAACTTGTTGGTGTTTTTCAAAGTTGAGGTTGTTGTTGAATTAGTTCGTGATTTTTAATATTGAGGTTATTGTTGATTTTGTTTGTGCTATCAATGCTTTTTTTGAACTTTTTTGTATTTTTCAATGCTAAGATTGTTGTTGAATTTGTTGGTGTTTTTCATTGTTGAGGATGTTGTTGAATTTGATGCTGTTTTTCAATATTGAGGTTGTTGTTGAATTTGTTGGTGTTTTTCATTGTTGAGGTTTTTGTTGTATTTGTTGGTGTTATCAATGTTTTTTGTTGAACTTGTTTGTATTTTTAAAAGTTAAGGATGTTGTTGAATTGTTGGTGTTTTTCAATGTTGAGGTTGTTGGTGAATTTGTCGTTGTTTTTCAATGTTGAGGTTGTTGTTGATATTGTTGCTGTTATCAATGTTTTTTTTTGAACATTTATTGTATTGTTGAAAGTTGAGCTTGTTGTTGAATTTGTTGGTGTTTTTCAATGTTGATGTTGTTGTTGAATTTATTGGTGTTTTTCATTGCTGAGGTTTATGTTGAATTTGTTGTTATTTTTGAATGTTGATGTTGTTGTTGAATTTGTTGGTGTTTTTCAATGTTGATGTTGTTGTTGAATTTGTTGGTGTTTTCCATTGTTGAGGATGTTGTTGAAATTGATGCTGTTTTTCAATATTGAGGTTGTTTTTGAATTTGTTGGTGTTTTTCATTGTTGAGGTTTTTATTGTATTTGTTGGTGTTATCAATGTTTTTTGTTGAACTTGTTTGTATTTTTAAAAGTTAAGGTTGTTGTTGAATTGTTGGTGTTTTTCAATGTTGAGGTTGTTGGTGAATTTGTCGTTGTTTTTCAATGTTGAGGTTGTTGTTGATATTGTTGCTGTTATCAATGTTTTTTTTTGAACATTTATTGTATTTTTGAAAGTTGAGCTTGTTGTTGAATTTGTTGGTTTTTTTCAATGTTGAGGTTGTTGTTGAATTTGTTGGTGTTTTTCAATGTTGAGGTTGTTGTTGAATTTGTTGGTGTTTTTCAATGTTGATGTTGTTGTTGAATTTATTGGTGTTTTTCATTGTTGAGGTTGATGTTGAATTTGTTGTTATTTTTGAATGTTGATGTTGTTGTTGAATTTGTTGGAGTTTTTCAATGTTGATGTTGTTGTTGATATTGTTGCTGTTATCAATGTTTTTTTTTGAACATTTATTGTATTTTTGAAAGTTGAGCTTGTTGAATTTGTTGTTTTTTTTCAATGTTGAGGTTGTTGTTGAAGTTCTTGGTGTTTTTCAATGCTGAGGTAGTTGTTGAATTTAATGGTGTTTTTCTATGTTGATTTTGTTGAATTTGTTGGTGATTTTCAATGATGAGGTTGTTGTTGAATTTGTTGTTGATTTTCAATATTGAGATTGTTGATGAATTTGTTGGTGTTATCAATGATATTTTTTGAACGTTTTTGTATTTTTCCATGTTGAGGTTGTTGAATTTTTTGGTGTTTTTCATTGTTGCGGTTGTTGAATTGGTTGGTGTTTTTCATTGTTGAGGTTGTTGTTGAATTTGTTGGTGTTATCAATGTTTTTTTTGAACTTTTTCTCTTTTAAAAGTTGAGGTTGTTGTTGAGTTTGTTGGTATTTTTCAATGTTGCGGTTGTTGTTGAATTTATTGGTGTTTATCATTGTTGAGGTTTTTGAATTTGCTGGTGTTTTTCAATGTTGAGGTTGTTCAATTTGTTGGTGATTTTCAATATTTAGGTTGTTGTTGAATTAGTTGGTTTTATCAATGTTCTTTTTGGAACTTTTTTGTACTTTTAAATGTTGAGGTTGTTGTTGAAATTCATGGTGTTTTTCAATGTTGAGGTTGTTGTTGAAATTGTTGTCATTTTTCAATGTTGAGATTGTTGAATTTGTTGCTGATTTTCAATGTTGAGGTCGTTGTTGAACTTGTTGGTGTTTTTAAAAGTTGAGGTTGTTGTTGAATTAGTTCGTGATTTTTAATATTGAGGTTATTGTTGATTTTGTTTGTGCTATCAATGCTTTTTTTGAACTTTTTTGTATTTTTCAATGCTAAGATTGTTGTTGAATTTGTTGGTGTTTTTCATTGTTGAGGTTTTTGTTGTATTTGTTGGTGTTATCAATGTTTTTTGTTGAACTTGTTTGTATTTTTAAAAGTTAAGTTTGTTGTTGAATTGTTGGTGTTTTTAATGTTGAGGTTGTTGGTGAATTTGTCGTTGTTTTTCAATGTTGAGGTTGTTGTTGATATTGTTGCTGTTCTCAATGTTTTTTTTTGAACATTTATTGTATTTTTGAAAGTTGAGCTTGTTGTTGAATTTGTTGGTGTTTTTCAATGTTGATGTTGTTGTTGAATTTATTGGTGTTTTTCATTGCTGAGGTTTATGTTGAATTTGTTGTTATTTTTGAATGTTGATGTTGTTGTTGAATTTGTCGTTGTTTTTCAATGTTGAGGTTGTTGTTGATATTGTTGCTGTTCTCAATGTTTTTTTTTGAACATTTATTGTATTTTTGAAAGTTGAGCTTGTTGTTGAATTTCTTGGTGTTTTTCAATGTTGATGTTGTTGTTGAATTTATTGGTGTTTTTCATTGCTGAGGTTTATGTTGAATTTGTTGTTATTTTTGAATGTTGATGTTGTTGTTGAATTTGTTTGTGTTTTTCAATGTTGAGGTTGTTGTTGAATTTGTTGGTGTTTTCCATTGTTGAGGATGTTGTTGAATTTGATGCTGTTTTTCAATATTGAGGTTGTTTTTGAATTTGTTGGTGTTTTTCATTGTTGAGGTTTTTGTTGTATTTGTTGGTGTTATCAATGTTTTTTGTTGAACTTGTTTGTATTTTTAAAAGTTAAGGTTGTTGTTGAATTGTTGGTGTTTTTCAATGTTGAGGTTGTTGGTGAATTTGTCGTTGTTTTTCAATGTTGAGGTTGTTGTTGATATTGTTGCTGTTATCAATGTTTTTTTTTGAACATTTATTGTATTGTTGAAAGTTGAGCTTGTTGTTGAATTTGTTGGTTTTTTTCAATGTTGAGGTTGTTGTTGAATTTGTTGGTGTTTTTCAATGTTGATGTTGTTGTTGAATTTATTGGTGTTTTTCATTGTTGAGGTTGATGTTGAATTTGTTGTTATTTTTGAATGTTGATGTTGTTGTTGAATTTGTTGGTGTTTTTCAATGTTGATGTTGTTGTTGATATTGTTGCTGTTATCAATGTTTTTTTTTGAACATTTATTGTATTTTTGAAAGTTGAGCTTGTTGAATTTGTTGGTTTTTTTCAATGTTGAGGTTGTTGTTGAAGTTCTTGGTGTTTTTCAATGCTGAGGTAGTTGTTGAATTTAATGGTGTTTTTCTATGTTGATTTTGTTGAATTTGTTGGTGATTTTCAATGATGAGGTTGTTGTTGAATTTGTTGTTGATTTTCAATATTGAGATTGTTGTTGAATTTGTTGGTGTTATCAATGATATTTTTTGAACGTTTTTGTATTTTTCAATGTTGAGGTTGTTGAATTTTTTGGTGTTTTTCATTGTTGCGGTTGTTGAATTGGTTGGTGTTTTTCATTGTTGAGGTTGTTGTTGAATTTGTTGGTGTTATCAATGTTTTTTTTGAACTTTTTCTCTTTTAAAAGTTGAGGTTGTTGTTGAGTTTGTTGGTATTTTTCAATGTTGCGGTTGTTGTTGAATTTATTGGTGTTTATCATTGTTGAGGTTTTTGAATTTGCTGGTGTTTTTCAATGTAGAGGTTGTTCAATTTGTTGGTGATTTTCAATATTTAGGTGGTTGTTGAATTAGTTGGTTTTATCAATGTTCTTTTTGTAACTTTTTTGTACTTTTAAATGTTGAGGTTGTTGTTGAAATTCATGGTGTTTTTCAATGTTGAGGTTGATGTTGAATTTGTTGGCATATTTCAATGTTGAGATTGTTGAATTTGTTGCTGATTTTCAATGTTGAGGTCGTTGTTGAACTTGTTGGTGTTTTTCAAAGTTGAGGTTGTTGTTGAATTTGTTGGTGATTTTCAATATTGAGGTTACTGTTGATTTTGTTTGTGCTATCAATGCTTTTTTTGAACTTTTTTGTATTTTTCAATGCTAAGATTGTTGTTGAATTTGTTGGTGTTTTTCATTGTTGAGGATGTTGTTGAATTTGATGCCGTTTTTCAATATTGAGGTAGTTGTTGCATTTGTTGGTGTTTTTCATTGTTGAGGTTTTTGTTGTATTTGTTGGTGTTATCAATGTTTTTTGTTGAACTTGTTTGTATTTTTAAAAGTTAAGGTTGTTGTTGAATTGTTGGTGTTTTTCAATGTTGAGGTTGTTGGTGAATTTGTCGTTGTTTTTCAATGTTGAGGTTGTTGTTGATATTGTTGCTGTTATCAATGTTTTTTTTTGAACATTTATTGTATTTTTGAAAGTTGAGCTTGTTGTTGAATTTGTTCGTATTTTTCAATGTTGATGTTGTTGTTGAATTTGTTGGTGTTTTTCAATGTTGATGTTGTTGTTGAATTTATTGGTGTTTTTCATTGCTGAGGTTTATGTTGAATTTGTTGTTATTTTTGAATTTTGATGTTGTTGTTGAATTTGTTGGTGTTTTTCAATGTTGAGGTTGTTGTTGAATTTGTTGGTGTTTTTCAATGTTGATGTTGTTGTTGAATTTATTGGTGTTTTTCATTGTTGAGGTTGATGTTGAATTTGTTGTCATTTTTGAATGTTGATGTTGTTGTTGAATTTGTTGGTGTTTTTCTTTGTTGAGGTTGTCGTTGAATTTGTTGTTGTTTTTCAATGTTGAGGTTGTTGTTGAAATTGTTGCTGTTATCTATGTTATTTTTTGAATATTTATTGTATTTTTGAAAGTTGAGCTTGTTGTTGAATTTGTTGGTTTTTTTCAATGTTGAGGTTGTTGTTGAATTTGTTGGTGTTTTTCAATGCTGAGGTAGTTGTTGAATTTAATGGTGTTTTGCTATGTTGATTTTGTTGAATTTTTTGGTGATTTTCAATGTTGAGGTTGTTGTTGAATTTGTTGTTGTTTTTCAATATTGAGATTGTTGATGAATTTGTTGGAGTTATCAATGATATTTTTTGAACTTTTTTGTAGTTTTCAATGTTGATGTTGTTGTTGATTTTGTTGCTGTTATCATTGATATTTTTTGAACTTTTTTGTATTTTTCAATGTTGAGGTTGTTGTTGAATTTGTTGCTGTTATTCAATATTGAGGTTGTTGCTGAATTTGTTGGTGTTTTTCAATGTTGATGTTGTTGTTGACATTGTTGCTGTTATCAATGTTATTTTTTGAACATTTACTGTATTTTTGAAAGTCGAGCTTGTTGTTGAATTTGTTGGTTTTTTTCAATGTTGAAGTTGTTGTTGAATTTGTTGGTGTTTTTCAATGCTGAGGTAGTTGTTGAATTTAATGGTGTTTTTCTATGTTGATTTTGTTGAATTTGTAGGTGATTTTCAATGATGAGGTTGTTGTTGAATTTGTTGTTGATTTTCAATATTGAGATTGTTGATGAATTTGTTGGTGTTATCAATGATATTTTTTGAACTTTTTTGTATTTTTCAATGCTAAGATTGTTGTTGAATTTGTTGGTGTTTTTCATTGTTGAGGATGTTGTTGAATTTGATGCTGTTTTTCAATATTGAGGTTGTTTTTGAATTTGTTGGTGTTTTTCATTGTTGAGGTTTTTGTTGTATTTGTTGATGTTATCAATGTTTTTTGTTGAACTTGTTTGTATTTTTAAAAGTTAAGGTTGTTGTTGAATTGTTGGTGTTTTTCAATGTTGAGGTTGTTGGTGAATTTGTCGTTGTTTTTCAATGTTGAGGTTGTTGTTGATATTGTTGTTGTTATCAATGTTTTTTTTTGAACATTTATTGTATTTTTGAAAGTTGAGCTTGTTGTTGAATTTGTTGGTTTTTTTCAATGTTGAGGTTGTTGTTGAATTTGTTGGTGTTTTTTAATGTTGAGTTTGTTGTTGAATTTGTTGGTGTTTTTCAATGTTGATGTTGTTGTTGAATTTATTGGTGTTTTTCATTGTTGAGGTTGATGTTGAATTTGTTGTTATTTTTGAATGTTGATTTTGTTGTTGAATTTGTTGGTGTTTTTCAATGTTGAGGTTGTTGTTGAATTTGTTGGTGTTTTTCAATGTTGATGTTCTTGTTGAATTTATTGGTGTTTTTCATTGTTGAGGTTGATGTTGAATTTGTTGTTATTTTTGCATGTTGATGTTGTTGTTGAATTTGTTGGTGTTTTTCTTTGTTGAGGTTGTCGTTGAATTTGTAGTTGTTTTTCAATGTTGAGGTTGTTGTTGAATTTGTTGGTGTTTTTCAATGCTGAGGTAGTTGTTGAATTAAATGGTGTTTTGCTATGTTGATTTTGTTGAATTTTTTGGTGATTTTCAATGTTGAGGTTGTTGTTGAATTTGTTGTTGTTTTTCAATATTGAGATTGTTGATGAATTTGTTGGAGTTATCAATGATATTTTTTGAACTTTTTTGTAGTTTTCAATGTTGATGTTGTTGTTGAATTTGTTGCTGTTATTCAATATTGAGGTTGTTGCTGAATTTGTTGGTGTTTTTCAATGTTGATGTTGTTGTTGATATTGTTGCTGTTATCAATGTTATTTTTTGAACATTTACTGTATTTTTGAAAGTCGAGCTTGTTGTTGAATTTGTTGGTTTTTTTCAATGTTGAAGTTGTTGTTGAATTTGTTGGTGTTTTTCAATGCTGAGGTAGTTGTTGAATTTAATGGTGTTTTTCTATGTTGATTTTGTTGAATTTGTTGGTGATTTTCAATGATGAGGTTGTTGTTGAATTTGTTGTTGATTTTCAATATTGAGATTGTTGATGAATTTGTTGGTGTTATCAATGATATTTTTTGAACGTTTTTGTATTTTTCAATGTTGAGGTTGTTGTTGAATTTTTCGGTGTTTTTCATTGTTGAGGTTGTTGAATTTGTTGGTGTTTTTCATTGTTGAGGTTGTTGTTGAATTTGTTGGTGTTATCAATGTTTTTTTTGAACTTTTTCTGTTTTAAAAGTTGAGGTTGTTGTTGAGTTTGTTGGTATTTTTCAATGTTGCGGTTGTTGTTGAATTTATTGGTGTTTATCATTGTTGAGGTTGTTGAATTTGTTGGTGTTTTTCATTGCTGAGGTTGTTGTTGAATTTGTTGGTGTTGTCAATGTTTTTTGTTGAACTTGTTTTTATTTTTAAAAGTTAAGGTTGTCGTTGAATTTTTTGGTGTTTTTCAATGTTGAGATTGTTCAATTTGTTGGTGATTTTCAATATTTAGGTTGTTGTTGAATTAGTTGGTTTTATCAATGTTCTTTTTGGAACTTTTTTGTACTTTTAAATGTTGAGGTTGTTGTTGAAATTCATGGTGTTTTTCAATGTTGAGGTTGTTGTTGAATTTTTTGGCATTTTTCAATGTTGAGATTGTTGAATTTGTTGCTGATTTTCAATGTTGAGGTCGTTGTTGAACTTGTTGGTGTTTTTCAAAGTTGAGGTTGTTGTTGAATTAGTTCGTGATTTTTAATATTGAGGTTATTGTTGAATTTGTGTGTGCTATCAATGCTTTTTTTGAACTTTTTTGTATTTTTCAATGCTAAGATTGTTGTTGAATTTGTTGGTGTTTTTCATTGTTGAGGATGTTGTTGAATTTGATGCTGTTTTTCAATATTGAGTTTGTTGTTGAATTTGTTGGTGTTTTTCATTGTTGAGGTTTTTGTTGTATTTGTTGGTGTTGTCAATGTTTTTTGTTGAACTTGTTTGTATTTTTAAAAGTTAAGGTTGTTGTTGAATTGTTGGTGATTTTCAATGTTGAGGTTGTTGGTGAATTTGTTGCTGTTATCAATGTTTTTTTTTGAACATTTATTGTATGTTTGAAAGTTGAGCTTGTTGTTGAATTAGTTGGTCTTTTTTAATGTTGAGGTTGTTGTTGAATTTGTTGGTGTTTTTCATTGTTGAGGTTGATGTTGAATTTGTTGGTATTTTTGAATGTTGATGTTGTTGTTGAATTTGTTGGTGTTTTTCTTTGTTGAGGTTGTCGTTGAATTTGTTGGTGTTTTTCAATGTTGATGTTTTTGTTGAAATTGTTGCTGTTATCAATGTTATTTTTTGAATATTTATTGTATTTTTGAAAGTTGAGCTTGTTGTTGAATTTGTTGGTGTTTTTCAATGCAGAGGTAGTTGTTGAATTTAATGGTGTTTTGCTATGTTGATTTTGTTGAATTTTTTGGTGATTTTCAATGTTGAGGTTGTTGTTGAATTTGTTGTTGATTTTCAATATTGAGATTGTTGATGAATTTGTTGGAGTTATCAATGATATTTTTTGAACTTTTTTGTAGTTTTCAATGTTGATGTTGTTGTTGAATTTGTTGCTGTTATCATTGTTATTTTTTGAACTTTATGTATTTTTCAATGTTGAGGTTGTTGTTGAATTTTTTGGTGTTTTTCATTGTTGAGGTTGTTGAATTTGTTGGTGTTTTTCAATGTTGATGTTGTTGTTGAATTTATTGGTGTTTTTCATTGTTGAGGTTGATGTTGAATTTGTTGTTATTTTTGAATGTTGATTTTGTTGTTGAATTTGTTGGTGTTTTTCAATGTTGAGGTTGTTGTTGAATTTGTTGGTGTTTTTCAATGTTGATGTTCTTGTTGAATTTATTGGTGTTTTTCATTGTTGAGGTTGATGTTGAATTTGTTGTTATTTTTGCATGTTGATGTTGTTGTTGAATTTGTTGGTGTTTTTCTTTGTTGAGGTTGTCGTTGAATTTGTAGTTGTTTTTCAATGTTGAGGTTGTTGTTGAATTTGTTGGTGTTTTTCAATGCTGAGGTAGTTGTTGAATTAAATGGTGTTTTGCTATGTTGATTTTGTTGAATTTTTTGGTGATTTTCAATGTTGAGGTTGTTGTTGAATTTGTTGTTGTTTTTCAATATTGAGATTGTTGATGAATTTGTTGGAGTTATCAATGATATTTTTTGAACTTTTTTGTAGTTTTCAATGTTGATGTTGTTGTTGAATTTGTTGCTGTTATTCAATATTGAGGTTGTTGCTGAATTTGTTGGTGTTTTTCAATGTTGATGTTGTTGTTGATATTGTTGCTGTTATCAATGTTATTTTTTGAACATTTACTGTATTTTTGAAAGTCGAGCTTGTTGTTGAATTTGTTGGTTTTTTTCAATGTTGAAGTTGTTGTTGAATTTGTTGGTGTTTTTCAATGCTGAGGTAGTTGTTGAATTTAATGGTGTTTTTCTATGTTGATTTTGTTGAATTTGTTGGTGATTTTCAATGATGAGGTTGTTGTTGAATTTGTTGTTGATTTTCAATATTGAGATTGTTGATGAATTTGTTGGTGTTATCAATGATATTTTTTGAACGTTTTTGTATTTTTCAATGTTGAGGTTGTTGTTGAATTTTTCGGTGTTTTTCATTGTTGAGGTTGTTGAATTTGTTGGTGTTTTTCATTGTTGAGGTTGTTGTTGAATTTGTTGGTGTTATCAATGTTTTTTTTGAACTTTTTCTGTTTTAAAAGTTGAGGTTGTTGTTGAGTTTGTTGGTATTTTTCAATGTTGCGGTTGTTGTTGAATTTATTGGTGTTTATCATTGTTGAGGTTGTTGAATTTGTTGGTGTTTTTCATTGCTGAGGTTGTTGTTGAATTTGTTGGTGTTGTCAATGTTTTTTGTTGAACTTGTTTTTATTTTTAAAAGTTAAGGTTGTCGTTGAATTTTTTGGTGTTTTTCAATGTTGAGATTGTTCAATTTGTTGGTGATTTTCAATATTTAGGTTGTTGTTGAATTAGTTGGTTTTATCAATGTTCTTTTTGGAACTTTTTTGTACTTTTAAATGTTGAGGTTGTTGTTGAAATTCATGGTGTTTTTCAATGTTGAGGTTGTTGTTGAATTTTTTGGCATTTTTCAATGTTGAGATTGTTGAATTTGTTGCTGATTTTCAATGTTGAGGTCGTTGTTGAACTTGTTGGTGTTTTTCAAAGTTGAGGTTGTTGTTGAATTAGTTCGTGATTTTTAATATTGAGGTTATTGTTGAATTTGTGTGTGCTATCAATGCTTTTTTTGAACTTTTTTGTATTTTTCAATGCTAAGATTGTTGTTGAATTTGTTGGTGTTTTTCATTGTTGAGGATGTTGTTGAATTTGATGCTGTTTTTCAATATTGAGTTTGTTGTTGAATTTGTTGGTGTTTTTCATTGTTGAGGTTTTTGTTGTATTTGTTGGTGTTGTCAATGTTTTTTGTTGAACTTGTTTGTATTTTTAAAAGTTAAGGTTGTTGTTGAATTGTTGGTGATTTTCAATGTTGAGGTTGTTGGTGAATTTGTTGCTGTTATCAATGTTTTTTTTTGAACATTTATTGTATGTTTGAAAGTTGAGCTTGTTGTTGAATTAGTTGGTCTTTTTTAATGTTGAGGTTGTTGTTGAATTTGTTGGTGTTTTTCATTGTTGAGGTTGATGTTGAATTTGTTGGTATTTTTGAATGTTGATGTTGTTGTTGAATTTGTTGGTGTTTTTCTTTGTTGAGGTTGTCGTTGAATTTGTTGGTGTTTTTCAATGTTGATGTTTTTGTTGAAATTGTTGCTGTTATCAATGTTATTTTTTGAATATTTATTGTATTTTTGAAAGTTGAGCTTGTTGTTGAATTTGTTGGTGTTTTTCAATGCAGAGGTAGTTGTTGAATTTAATGGTGTTTTGCTATGTTGATTTTGTTGAATTTTTTGGTGATTTTCAATGTTGAGGTTGTTGTTGAATTTGTTGTTGATTTTCAATATTGAGATTGTTGATGAATTTGTTGGAGTTATCAATGATATTTTTTGAACTTTTTTGTAGTTTTCAATGTTGATGTTGTTGTTGAATTTGTTGCTGTTATCATTGTTATTTTTTGAACTTTATGTATTTTTCAATGTTGAGGTTGTTGTTGAATTTTTTGGTGTTTTTCATTGTTGAGGTTGTTGAATTTGTTGGTGTTTTTCATTGTTGAGGTTGTTGTTGAATTTGTTGGTGTTATCAATGTTTTTTTTGAACTTTTTCTCTTTTCAAAGTTGAGGTTGTTGTTGAATTTGTTGGTATTTTTCAATGTTGCGGTTGTGGTTGAATTTATTGGTGTTTTTCATTGTTGAGGTTGTTGAATTTTTTGGTGTTTTTCATTGTTGAGGTTGTTCAATTTGTTGGTGATTTTCAATATTTAGGTTGTTGTTGAATTTCTTGGTTTTATCAATGTTCTTTTTTGAACTTTTTTGTACTTTTAAAAGGTGAGGTTGTTGTTGAAATTCATGGTGTTTTTCAATGTTGAGGTTGTTGCGAATTTGTTGGCATTTTTCAATGTTGAGACTGTTGAATTTGTTGCTGATTTTCAATGTTGAGGTCGTTGTTGAACTTGTTGGTGTTTTTCAATGTTGAGATTGTTTTTGAATTAGTTGGGGATTTTTAATATTGAGGTTATTGTTGAATTTGTTGGTGTTATCAACGCTTTTTTTGAACTTTTTTGTATTTTTCAATGTTGAGGTTGTTGTTGAATTTGTTGGTGTTTTTCATTGTTGAGGTTTTTGTTGAATTTGTTGGTGTTATTAATGTTTTTTGTTGAACTTGTTTGTATTTTTTAATGTTAAGGTTGTTGTTGAATTGTTGGTGTTTTTCAATGTTGAGGTTGTTGTTGAATTTGTCGTTGTTTTTCAATGTTGAGATTGTTGTTGAATTTGTTGGTGTTTTTCATTGTTGAGGTTTTTGTTTAATTTGTTGCTGTTATCAATGTTTTTTGTTGAACTTGTTTGTATTTTTAAAAGTTGAGCTTGTTTTTGAATTTGTTGGTGTTTTTCAATGCTGAGGTTGTTGTTGAATTTAATGGTGTTTTTCTATATTGATTTTGTTGAATTTGTTGGTGATTTTCAATGTTGAGGTTGTTCTTGAATTTGTTGGTGTTATGACTGTATTTTTTGAACTTTATTGTATTTTCGAAAGTTGAGATTGTTGTTGAATTTGTTGGTGTTTTTCAATGTTGAGGTTGTTGTTGAATTTGTTGGTGATTTTCATTGTTGAGGTTGTTGTTGAATTTGTTGGTGTATTTAAATATTGAGGTTGTTGTTGAATTTGTTGGTGATTTTCATTGTTGAGGTTATTCTTGCATTTGTTGGTGTTTTTCAATGTTGATGTTGTTGTTGAAAATGTTGGTGATTTTCAATGTTGAGGTTGTTGTTGAATTTGTTGGTGATTTTCAATGTTGAGGTTGTTGTTGAATTTGTTGGTGTTATCAATGTTCTTTTTTGATCTTTTTCTCTTTTAAAAGTTGAAGTTGTTGATGAAATTGTTGGTGTTTTTCAATGTTGAGGTTGTTGTTGAATTTGTTGGTGCTTTTCAATGTTGAGGTTGTTGTTGAATTTGTTGGTGTTATCAATGTTATTTTAAACTTTCTCTCTTCTTTTAAAAGTTGAGGTTGATGTTGAATTTGTTGGTTTTTTTCAATGTTGAGCTTGTTGTTGAATTTGTTGGTTTCTTTCAATGTTGAGGTTGTTGTTGAATTTGTTGGTGCTTTTCAATGTTGAGGTTGTTGTTGAATTTGTTGGTTTTATCAATGTTCTTTTTTGAACTTTATGTATTTTTCAATGTTGAGGTTGTTGTTGAATTTTTTGGTGTTTTTCATTGTTGAGGTTGTTGAATTTGTTGGTGTTTTTCATTGTTGAGGTTGTTGTTGAATTTGTTGGTGTTATCAATGTTTTTTTTGAACTTTTTCTCTTTTCAAAGTTGAGGTTGTTGTTGAATTTGTTGGTATTTTTCAATGTTGCGGTTGTGGTTGAATTTATTGGTGTTTTTCATTGTTGAGGTTGTTGAATTTTTTGGTGTTTTTCATTGTTGAGGTTGTTCAATTTGTTGGTGATTTTCAATATTTAGGTTGTTGTTGAATTTCTTGGTTTTATCAATGTTCTTTTTTGAACTTTTTTGTACTTTTAAAAGGTGAGGTTGTTGTTGAAATTCATGGTGTTTTTCAATGTTGAGGTTGTTGCGAATTTGTTGGCATTTTTCAATGTTGAGACTGTTGAATTTGTTGCTGATTTTCAATGTTGAGGTCGTTGTTGAACTTGTTGGTGTTTTTCAATGTTGAGATTGTTTTTGAATTAGTTGGGGATTTTTAATATTGAGGTTATTGTTGAATTTGTTGGTGTTATCAACGCTTTTTTTGAACTTTTTTGTATTTTTCAATGTTGAGGTTGTTGTTGAATTTGTTGGTGTTTTTCATTGTTGAGGTTTTTGTTGAATTTGTTGGTGTTATTAATGTTTTTTGTTGAACTTGTTTGTATTTTTTAATGTTAAGGTTGTTGTTGAATTGTTGGTGTTTTTCAATGTTGAGGTTGTTGTTGAATTTGTCGTTGTTTTTCAATGTTGAGATTGTTGTTGAATTTGTTGGTGTTTTTCATTGTTGAGGTTTTTGTTTAATTTGTTGCTGTTATCAATGTTTTTTGTTGAACTTGTTTGTATTTTTAAAAGTTGAGCTTGTTTTTGAATTTGTTGGTGTTTTTCAATGCTGAGGTTGTTGTTGAATTTAATGGTGTTTTTCTATATTGATTTTGTTGAATTTGTTGGTGATTTTCAATGTTGAGGTTGTTCTTGAATTTGTTGGTGTTATGACTGTATTTTTTGAACTTTATTGTATTTTCGAAAGTTGAGATTGTTGTTGAATTTGTTGGTGTTTTTCAATGTTGAGGTTGTTGTTGAATTTGTTGGTGATTTTCATTGTTGAGGTTGTTGTTGAATTTGTTGGTGTATTTAAATATTGAGGTTGTTGTTGAATTTGTTGGTGATTTTCATTGTTGAGGTTATTCTTGCATTTGTTGGTGTTTTTCAATGTTGATGTTGTTGTTGAAAATGTTGGTGATTTTCAATGTTGAGGTTGTTGTTGAATTTGTTGGTGATTTTCAATGTTGAGGTTGTTGTTGAATTTGTTGGTGTTATCAATGTTCTTTTTTGATCTTTTTCTCTTTTAAAAGTTGAAGTTGTTGATGAAATTGTTGGTGTTTTTCAATGTTGAGGTTGTTGTTGAATTTGTTGGTGCTTTTCAATGTTGAGGTTGTTGTTGAATTTGTTGGTGTTATCAATGTTATTTTAAACTTTCTCTCTTCTTTTAAAAGTTGAGGTTGATGTTGAATTTGTTGGTTTTTTTCAATGTTGAGCTTGTTGTTGAATTTGTTGGTTTCTTTCAATGTTGAGGTTGTTGTTGAATTTGTTGGTGCTTTTCAATGTTGAGGTTGTTGTTGAATTTGTTGGTTTTATCAATGTTCTTTTTTGAACTTTTTCTCTTTTTTGAAAAGTTGAGTTTGTTGTTGAATTTGTTGGTGTTTTTCAATGTTGAGGTTGTTGTTGAATTTGTTGGTGTTATCAATGTTCTTTTTTGATCTTTTTCTCTTTTAAAAGTTGAGGTTGTTGTTGAAATTGTTGGTGTTTTTCAATGATGAGGTTGTTGTTGAATTTGTTGTTGATTTTCAATATTGAGATTGTTGATGAATTTGTTGGTGTTATCAATGATATTTTTTGAACTTTTTTGTATTTTTCAATGCTAAGATTGTTGTTGAATTTGTTGGTGTTTTTCATTGTTGAGGATGTTGTTGAATTTGATGCTGTTTTTCAATATTGAGGTTGTTTTTGAATTTGTTGGTGTTTTTCATTGTTGAGGTTTTTGTTGTATTTGTTGATGTTATCAATGTTTTTTGTTGAACTTGTTTGTATTTTTAAAAGTTAAGGTTGTTGTTGAATTGTTGGTGTTTTTCAATGTTGAGGTTGTTGGTGAATTTGTCGTTGTTTTTCAATGTTGAGGTTGTTGTTGATATTGTTGTTGTTATCAATGTTTTTTTTTGAACATTTATTGTATTTTTGAAAGTTGAGCTTGTTGTTGAATTTGTTGGTTTTTTTCAATGTTGAGGTTGTTGTTGAATTTGTTGGTGTTTTTTAATGTTGAGGTTGTTGTTGAATTTGTTGGTGTTTTTCAATGTTGATGTTGTTGTTGAATTTATTGGTGTTTTTCATTGTTGAGGTTGATGTTGAATTTGTTGTTATTTTTGAATGTTGATTTTGTTGTTGAATTTGTTGGTGTTTTTCAATGTTGAGGTTGTTGTTGAATTTGTTGGTGTTTTTCAATGTTGATGTTCTTGTTGAATTTATTGGTGTTTTTCATTGTTGAGGTTGATGTTGAATTTGTTGTTATTTTTGCATGTTGATGTTGTTGTTGAATTTGTTGGTGTTTTTCTTTGTTGAGGTTGTCGTTGAATTTGTAGTTGTTTTTCAATGTTGAGGTTGTTGTTGAATTTGTTGGTGTTTTTCAATGCTGAGGTAGTTGTTGAATTAAATTGTGTTTTGCTATGTTGATTTTGTTGAATTTTTTGGTGATTTTCAATGTTGAGGTTGTTGTTGAATTTGTTGTTGTTTTTCAATACTGAGATTGTTGATGAATTTGTTGGAGTTATCAATGATATTTTTTGAACTTTTTTGTAGTTTTCAATGTTGATGTTGTTGTTGAATTTGTTGCTGTTATCATTGTTATTTTTTGAACTTTTTTGTATTTTTCAATGTTGAGGTTGTTGTTGAATTTATTGCTGTTATTCAATATTGAGGTTGTTGCTGAATTTGTTGGTGTTTTTCAATGTTGATGTTGTTGTTGATATTGTTGCTGTTATCAATGTTATTTTTTGAACATTTACTGTATTTTTGAAAGTCGAGCTTGTTGTTGAATTTGTTGGTTTTTTTCAATGTTGAAGTTGTTGTTGAATTTGTTGGTGTTTTTCAATGCTGAGGTAGTTGTTGAATTTAATGGTGTTTTTCTATGTTGATTTTGTTGAATTTGTTGGTGATTTTCAATGATGAGGTTGTTGTTGAATTTGTTGTTGATTTTCTATATTGAGATTGTTGATGAATTTGTTGGTGTTATCAATGATATTTTTTGAACGTTTTTGTATTTTTCAATGTTGAGGTTGTTGTTGAATTTTTCGGTGTTTTTCATTGTTGAGGTTGTTGAATTTGTTGGTGTTTTTCATTGTTGAGGTTGTTGTTGAATTTGTTGGTGTTATCAATGTTTTTTTTGAACTTTTTCTGTTTTAAAAGTTGAGGTTGTTGTTGAGTTTGTTGGTATTTTTCAATGTTGCGGTTGTTGTTGAATTTATTGGTGTTTATCATTGTTGAGGTTGTTGAATTTGTTGGTGTTTTGCATTGTTGAGGTTGTTGTTGAATTTGTTGGTGTTGTCAATGTTTTTTGTTGAACTTGTTTTTATTTTTAAAAGTTAAGGTTGTCGTTGAATTTTTTGGTGTTTTTCAATGTTGAGATTGTTCAATTTGTTGGTGATTTTCAATATTTAGGTTGTTGTTGAATTAGTTGGTTTTATCAATGTTCTTTTTGGAACTTTTTTGTACTTTTAAATGTTGAGGTTGTTGTTGAAATTCATGGTGTTTTTCAATGTTGAGGTTGTTGTTGAATTTTTTGGCATTTTTCAATGTTGAGATTGTTGAATTTGTTGCTGATTTTCAATGTTGAGGTCGTTGTTGAACTTGTTGGTGTTTTTCAAAGTTGAGGTTGTTGTTGAATTAGTTCGTGATTTTTAATATTGAGGTTATTGTTGAATTTGTGTGTGCTATCAATGCTTTTTTTGAACTTTTTTGTATTTTTCAATGCTAAGATTGTTGTTGAATTTGTTGGTGTTTTTCATTGTTGAGGATGTTGTTGAATTTGATGCTGTTTTTCAATATTGAGTTTGTTGTTGAATTTGTTGGTGTTTTTCATTGTTGAGGTTTTTGTTGTATTTGTTGGTGTTGTCAATGTTTTTTGTTGAACTTGTTTGTATTTTTAAAAGTTAAGGTTGTTGTTGAATTGTTGGTGATTTTCAATGTTGAGGTTGTTGGTGAATTTGTTGCTGTTATCAATGTTTTTTTTTGAACATTTATTGTATGTTTGAAAGTTGAGCTTGTTGTTGAATTAGTTGGTCTTTTTTAATGTTGAGGTTGTTGTTGAATTTGTTGGTGTTTTTCATTGTTGAGGTTGATGTTGAATTTGTTGGTATTTTTGAATGTTGATGTTGTTGTTGAATTTGTTGGTGTTTTTCTTTGTTGAGGTTGTCGTTGAATTTGTTGGTGTTTTTCAATGTTGATGTTTTTGTTGAAATTGTTGCTGTTATCAATGTTATTTTTTGAATATTTATTGTATTTTTGAAAGTTGAGCTTGTTGTTGAATTTGTTGGTGTTTTTCAATGCAGAGGTAGTTGTTGAATTTAATGGTGTTTTGCTATGTTGATTTTGTTGAATTTTTTGGTGATTTTCAATGTTGAGGTTGTTGTTGAATTTGTTGTTGATTTTCAATATTGAGATTGTTGATGAATTTGTTGGAGTTATCAATGATATTTTTTGAACTTTTTTGTAGTTTTCAATGTTGATGTTGTTGTTGAATTTGTTACTGTTATCATTGTTATTTTTTGAACTTTATGTATTTTTCAATGTTGAGGTTGTTGTTGAATTTTTTGGTGTTTTTCATTGTTGAGGTTGTTGAATTTGTTGGTGTTTTTCATTGTTGAGGTTGTTGTTGAATTTGTTGGTGTTATCAATGTTTTTTTTGAACTTTTTCTCTTTTCAAAGTTGAGGTTGTTGTTGAATTTGTTGGTATTTTTCAATGTTGCGGTTGTGGTTGAATTTATTGGTGTTTTTCATTGTTGAGGTTGTTGAATTTTTTGGTGTTTTTCATTGTTGAGGTTGTTCAATTTGTTGGTGATTTTCAATATTTAGGTTGTTGTTGAATTTCTTGGTTTTATCAATGTTCTTTTTTGAACTTTTTTGTACTTTTAAAAGGTGAGGTTGTTGTTGAAATTCATGGTGTTTTTCAATGTTGAGGTTGTTGCGAATTTGTTGGCATTTTTCAATGTTGAGACTGTTGAATTTGTTGCTGATTTTCAATGTTGAGGTCGTTGTTGAACTTGTTGGTGTTTTTCAATGTTGAGATTGTTTTTGAATTAGTTGGGGATTTTTAATATTGAGGTTATTGTTGAATTTGTTGGTGTTATCAACGCTTTTTTTGAACTTTTTTGTATTTTTCAATGTTGAGGTTGTTGTTGAATTTGTTGGTGTTTTTCATTGTTGAGGTTTTTGTTGAATTTGTTGGTGTTATTAATGTTTTTTGTTGAACTTGTTTGTATTTTTTAATGTTAAGGTTGTTGTTGAATTGTTGGTGTTTTTCAATGTTGAGGTTGTTGTTGAATTTGTCGTTGTTTTTCAATGTTGAGATTGTTGTTGAATTTGTTGGTGTTTTTCATTGTTGAGGTTTTTGTTTAATTTGTTGCTGTTATCAATGTTTTTTGTTGAACTTGTTTGTATTTTTAAAAGTTGAGCTTGTTTTTGAATTTGTTGGTGTTTTTCAATGCTGAGGTTGTTGTTGAATTTAATGGTGTTTTTCTATGTTGATTTTGTTGAATTTGTTGGTGATTTTCAATGTTGAGGTTGTTCTTGAATTTGTTGGTGTTATGACTGTATTTTTTGAACTTTATTGTATTTTCGAAAGTTGAGATTGTTGTTGAATTTGTTGGTGTTTTTCAATGTTGAGGTTGTTGTTGAATTTGTTGGTGATTTTCATTGTTGAGGTTGTTGTTGAATTTGTTGGTGTATTTAAATATTGAGGTTGTTGTTGAATTTGTTGGTGATTTTCATTGTTGAGGTTATTCTTTCATTTGTTGGTGTTTTTCAATGTTGATGTTGTTGTTGAAAATGTTGGTGATTTTCAATGTTGAGGTTGTTGTTGAATTTGTTGGTGATTTTCAATGTTGAGGTTGTTGTTGAATTTGTTGGTGTTATCAATGTTCTTTTTTGATCTTTTTCTCTTTTAAAAGTTGAAGTTGTTGATGAAATTGTTGGTGTTTTTCAATGTTGAGGTTGTTGTTGAATTTGTTGGTGCTTTTCAATGTTGAGGTTGTTGTTGAATTTGTTGGTGTTATCAATGTTATTTTAAACTTTCTCTCTTCTTTTAAAAGTTGAGGTTGATGTTGAATTTGTTGGTTTTTTTCAATGTTGAGCTTGTTGTTGAATTTGTTGGTTTCTTTCAATGTTGAGGTTGTTGTTGAATTTGTTGGTGCTTTTCAATGTTGAGGTTGTTGTTGAATTTGTTGGTTTTATCAATGTTCTTTTTTGAACTTTTTCTCTTTTTTGAAAAGTTGAGTTTGTTGTTGAATTTGTTGGTGTTTTTCAATGTTGAGGTTGTTGTTGAATTTGTTGGTGTTATCAATGTTCTTTTTTGATCTTTTTCTCTTTTAAAAGTTGAGGTTGTTGTTGAAATTGTTGGTGTTTTTCAATGATGAGGTTGTTGTTGAATTTGTTGTTGATTTTCAATATTGAGATTGTTGATGAATTTGTTGGTGTTATCAATGATATTTTTTGAACTTTTTTGTATTTTTCAATGCTAAGATTGTTGTTGAATTTGTTGGTGTTTTTCATTGTTGAGGATGTTGTTGAATTTGATGCTGTTTTTCAATATTGAGGTTGTTTTTGAATTTGTTGGTGTTTTTCATTGTTGAGGTTTTTGTTGTATTTGTTGATGTTATCAATGTTTTTTGTTGAACTTGTTTGTATTTTTAAAAGTTAAGGTTGTTGTTGAATTGTTGGTGTTTTTCAATGTTGAGGTTGTTGGTGAATTTGTCGTTGTTTTTCAATGTTGAGGTTGTTGTTGATATTGTTGTTGTTATCAATGTTTTTTTTTGAACATTTATTGTATTTTTGAAAGTTGAGCTTGTTGTTGAATTTGTTGGTTTTTTTCAATGTTGAGGTTGTTGTTGAATTTGTTGGTGTTTTTTAATGTTGAGGTTGTTGTTGAATTTGTTGGTGTTTTTCAATGTTGATGTTGTTGTTGAATTTATTGGTGTTTTTCATTGTTGAGGTTGATGTTGAATTTGTTGTTATTTTTGAATGTTGATTTTGTTGTTGAATTTGTTGGTGTTTTTCAATGTTGAGGTTGTTGTTGAATTTGTTGGTGTTTTTCAATGTTGATGTTCTTGTTGAATTTATTGGTGTTTTTCATTGTTGAGGTTGATGTTGAATTTGTTGTTATTTTTGCATGTTGATGTTGTTGTTGAATTTATTGGTGTTTTTCTTTGTTGAGGTTGTCGTTGAATTTGTAGTTGTTTTTCAATGTTGAGGTTGTTGTTGAATTTGTTGGTGTTTTTCAATGCTGAGGTAGTTGTTGAATTAAATGGTGTTTTGCTATGTTGATTTTGTTGAATTTTTTGGTGATTTTCAATGTTGAGGTTGTTGTTGAATTTGTTGTTGTTTTTCAATATTGAGATTGTTGATGAATTTGTTGGAGTTATCAATGATATTTTTTGAACTTTTTTGTAGTTTTCAATGTTGATGTTGTTGTTGAATTTGTTGCTGTTATCATTGTTATTTTTTGAACTTTTTTGTATTTTTCAATGTTGAGGTTGTTGTTGAATTTATTGCTGTTATTCAATATTGAGGTTGTTGCTGAATTTGTTGGTGTTTTTCAATGTTGATGTTGTTGTTGATATTGTTGCTGTTATCAATGTTATTTTTTGAACATTTACTGTATTTTTGAAAGTTGAGCTTGTTGTTGAATTTGTTGGTTTTTTTCAATGTTGAAGTTGTTGTTGAATTTGTTGGTGTTTTTCAATGCTGAGGTAGTTGTTGACTTTAATGGTGTTTTTCTATGTTGATTTTGTTGAATTTGTTGGTGATTTTCAATGATGAGGTTGTTGTTGAATTTGTTGTTGATTTTCAATATTGAGATTGTTGATGAATTTGTTGGTGTTATCAATGATATTTTTTGAACGTTTTTGTATTTTTCAATGTTGAGGTTGTTGTTGAATTTTTCGGTGTTTTTCATTGTTGAGGTTGTTGAATTTGTTGGTGTTTTTCATTGTTGAGGTTGTTGTTGAATTTGTTGGTGTTATTAATGTTTTTTTTGAACTTTTTCTGTTTTAAAAGTTGAGGTTGTTGTTGAGTTTGTTGGTATTTTTCAATGTTGCGGTTGTTGTTGAATTTATTGGTGTTTATCATTGTTGAGGTTGTTGAATTTGTTGGTGTTTTTCATTGTTGAGGTTGTTGTTGAATTTGTTGGTGTTGTCAATGTTTTTTGTTGAACTTGTTTTTATTTTTAAAAGTTAAGGTTGTCGTTGAATTTTTTGGTGTTTTTCAATGTTGAGATTGTTCAATTTGTTGGTGATTTTCAATATTTAGGTTGTTGTTGAATTAGTTGGTTTTATCAATGTTCTTTTTGGAACTTTTTTGTACTTTTAAATGTTGAGGTTGTTGTTGAAATTCATGGTGTTTTTCAATGTTGAGGTTGTTGTTGAATTTTTTGGCATTTTTCAATGTTGAGATTGTTGAATTTGTTGCTGATTTTCAATGTTGAGGTCGTTGTTGAACTTGTTGGTGTTTTTCAAAGTTGAGGTTGTTGTTGAATTAGTTCGTGATTTTTAATATTGAGGTTATTGTTGAATTTGTGTGTGCTATCAATGCTTTTTTTGAACTTTTTTGTATTTTTCAATGCTAAGATTGTTGTTGAATTTGTTGGTGTTTTTCATTGTTGAGGATGTTGTTGAATTTGATGCTGTTTTTCAATATTGAGTTTTTTGTTGAATTTGTTGGTGTTTTTCATTGTTGAGGTTTTTGTTGTATTTGTTGGTGTTGTCAATGTTTTTTGTTGAACTTGTTTGTATTTTTAAAAGTTAAGGTTGTTGTTGAATTGTTGGTGATTTTCAATGTTGAGGTTGTTGGTGAATTTGTTGCTGTTATCAATGTTTTTTTTTGAACATTTATTGTATGTTTGAAAGTTGAGCTTGTTGTTGAATTAGTTGGTCTTTTTTAATGTTGAGGTTGTTGTTGAATTTGTTGGTGTTTTTCATTGTTGAGGTTGATGTTGAATTTGTTGGTATTTTTGAATGTTGATGTTGTTGTTGAATTTGTTGGTGTTTTTCTTTGTTGAGGTTGTCGTTGAATTTGTTGGTGTTTTTCAATGTTGGTGTTTTTGTTGAAATTGTTGCTGTTATCAATGTTATTTTTTGAATATTTATTGTATTTTTGAAAGTTGAGCTTGTTGTTGAATTTGTTGGTGTTTTTCAATGCAGAGGTAGTTGTTGAATTTAATGGTGTTTTGCTATGTTGATTTTGTTGAATTTTTTGGTGATTTTCAATGTTGAGGTTGTTGTTGAATTTGTTGTTGATTTTCAATATTGAGATTGTTGATGAATTTGTTGGAGTTATCAATGATATTTTTTGAACTTTTTTGTAGTTTTCAATGTTGATGTTGTTGTTGAATTTGTTACTGTTATCATTGTTATTTTTTGAACTTTATGTATTTTTCAATGTTGAGGTTGTTGTTGAATTTTTTGGTGTTTTTCATTGTTGAGGTTGTTGAATTTGTTGGTGTTTTTCATTGTTGAGGTTGTTGTTGAATTTGTTGGTGTTATCAATGTTTTTTTTGAACTTTTTCTCTTTTCAAAGTTGAGGTTGTTGTTGAATTTGTTGGTATTTTTCAATGTTGCGGTTGTGGTTGAATTTATTGGTGTTTTTCATTGTTGAGGTTGTTGAATTTTTTGGTGTTTTTCATTGTTGAGGTTGTTCAATTTGTTGGTGATTTTCAATATTTAGGTTGTTGTTGAATTTCTTGGTTTTATCAATGTTCTTTTTTGAACTTTTTTGTACTTTTAAAAGGTGAGGTTGTTGTTGAAATTCATGGTGTTTTTCAATGTTGAGGTTGTTGCGAATTTGTTGGCATTTTTCAATGTTGAGACTGTTGAATTTGTTGCTGATTTTCAATGTTGAGGTCGTTGTTGAACTTGTTGGTGTTTTTCAATGTTGAGATTGTTTTTGAATTAGTTGGGGATTTTTAATATTGAGGTTATTGTTGAATTTGTTGGTGTTATCAACGCTTTTTTTGAACTTTTTTGTATTTTTCAATGTTGAGGTTGTTGTTGAATTTGTTGGTGTTTTTCATTGTTGAGGTTTTTGTTGAATTTGTTGGTGTTATTAATGTTTTTTGTTGAACTTGTTTGTATTTTTTAATGTTAAGGTTGTTGTTGAATTGTTGGTGTTTTTCAATGTTGAGGTTGTTGTTGAATTTGTCGTTGTTTTTCAATGTTGAGATTGTTGTTGAATTTGTTGGTGTTTTTCATTGTTGAGGTTTTTGTTTAATTTGTTGCTGTTATCAATGTTTTTTGTTGAACTTGTTTGTATTTTTAAAAGTTGAGCTTGTTTTTGAATTTGTTGGTGTTTTTCAATGCTGAGGTTGTTGTTGAATTTAATGGTGTTTTTCTATATTGATTTTGTTGAATTTGTTGGTGATTTTCAATGTTGAGGTTGTTCTTGAATTTGTTGGTGTTATGACTGTATTTTTTGAACTTTATTGTATTTTCGAAAGTTGAGATTGTTGTTGAATTTGTTGGTGTTTTTCAATGTTGAGGTTGTTGTTGAATTTGTTGGTGATTTTCATTGTTGAGGTTGTTGTTGAATTTGTTGGTGTATTTAAATATTGAGGTTGTTGTTGAATTTGTTGGTGATTTTCATTGTTGAGGTTATTCTTGCATTTGTTGGTGTTTTTCAATGTTGATGTTGTTGTTGAAAATGTTGGTGATTTTCAATGTTGAGGTTGTTGTTGAATTTGTTGGTGATTTTCAATGTTGAGGTTGTTGTTGAATTTGTTGGTGCTATCAATGTTCTTTTTTGATCTTTTTCTCTTTTAAAAGTTGAAGTTGTTGATGAAATTGTTGGTGTTTTTCAATGTTGAGGTTGTTGTTGAATTTGTTGGTGCTTTTCAATGTTGAGGTTGTTGTTGAATTTGTTGGTGTTATCAATGTTATTTTAAACTTTCTCTCTTCTTTTAAAAGTTGAGGTTGATCTTGAATTTGTTGGTTTTTTTCAATGTTGAGCTTGTTGTTGAATTTGTTGGTTTCTTTCAATGTTGAGGTTGTTGTTGAATTTGTTGGTGCTTTTCAATGTTGCGGTTGTTGTTGAATTTGTTGGTTTTATCAATGTTCTTTTTTGAACTTTTTCTCTTTTTTGAAAAGTTGAGTTTGTTGTTGAATTTGTTGGTGTTTTTCAATGTTGAGGTTGTTGTTGAATTTGTTGGTGTTATCAATGTTCTTTTTTGATCTTTTTCTCTTTTAAAAGTTGAGGTTGTTGTTGAAATTGTTGGTGTTTTTCAACGTTGAGGTTGTTGTTGAATTTGTTGGTGTTTTTCATTGTTGAGGTTGTTGTTGAATTTGTTGGTGTTATCAATGTTATTTTAAACTTTTTCTCTTCCTTTAAAAGTAAGGTTGAAGTTGAATTTGTTGGTTTTTTTCAATGTTGAGCTTGTGGCTGAATTTGTTGGTTTTTTTCAATGTTGATGTTGTTGTTGAATTTGTTGGTGATTTTCAATGTTGAGATTGTTGTTGAATTTGTTGGTGTTTTTCATTGTTGAGGTTGTTGTTGAATTTGTTGGTTCTATAAATGTTGAGGTTTTTCAATTTGTTGGTGATTTTCAATATTGAGGTTGTTGTTGAATTTGTTGGTGTTTTTCATTGTTGAGGTTGTTGTTGAATTTGTTGGTGTTATCAACGTTTTTTGTTGAACTTGTTTGTATTTTTAATAGTTAATGTTTTTGTAGTATTTGTTGGTGTTTTGCAAAGTTGAGCTTTGTCACTTTTTGGTGTTTCTCAACGTTGAGGTTGTTGTTGAACTTGTTGGTTTTATCAATGTTCTTTTTTGAACTTTTTCTCTTCTTTGAAAAGTTGAGGTTGTTGTTGAATTTGTTGGTGTTTTTCAATGTTGAGGTTGTTGTTGAATTTGTTGGTGTTATCAATGTTCTTTTTTGATCTTTTTCTCTTCTTTTATAAGTTGAAGTTGTTGATGAAATTGTTGGTGATTTTCAATGCTGAGGTTGTTGTTGAATTTGTTGGTGTTTTTCATTGTTGAGGTTGTTGTTGAATTTGTTGGTTTTATCAATGTTGAGGTTGTTCAATTTGTTGGTGATTTTCAATGTTGAGCTTGTTGTTGAATTTGTTGGTTTCTTTCAATGTTGAGGTTGTTGTTGAATTTGTTGTAGATTTTCAATATTGAGGCTGTTGTTCAATTTGTTGCTGTTGTCAATGTTATTTTCTGAACTTTTTTGTATTTTTCAATGTTGAGGTTGTTGTTGAATATATTGGTTTTATCAATGTTGTCGTTGTTCAATTTGTTAGTGATTTTCAATATTGAGGTTGTTGTTGAATTTGTTGTTGTTTTTCATTGTTGAGGTTGTTGTTGAATTTGTTGGTGTTATCAATGTTCTTTTTTGATCTTTTTCTCTTGAAAAAGTTGAGGTTGTTGATGAAATTGTTGGTGTTTTTCAATGTTGAGGTTGTTGTTGAATTTGTTGGTGCTTTTCAATGTTATTTTAAACTTTTTCTCTTCTTTTAAAAGTTGAGCTTGTTGTTGAATTTGTTGGTTTCTTTCAATGTTGAGGTTGTTGTTGAATTTGTTGCTGTTGTCAATGTTATTTTCTGAACTTTTTTGTATTTTTCAATGTTGAGGTTGTTGTTGAATTTGTTGGTGTTATCAACGTTATTTTTTCGAACTTTTTCACTTCTTTGAAAAGTTGAGGTTGTTGTTGAATTTGTTGGTGTTATCAATGTTCTTTTTTGATCTTTTTCTCTTGTAAAAGTTGAGGTTGTTGATGAAATTGTTGGTGTTTTTCAATGTTGAGGTTGTTGTTGAATTTGTTGGTGCTTTTCAATGTTATTTTAAACTTTTTCTCTTCTTTTAAAAGTTGAGGTTGATGTTGAATTTGTTGGTTTTTTTCAATGTTGAGTTTGTTGTTGAATTTGTTGGTTTCTTTCAATGTTGAGGTTGTTGTTGAATTTGTTGGTGATTTTCAATGCTGAGGTTGTTGTTGAGTTTTTTGGTGTTTTTCAATATTGAGGTTGTTGTTGAATTTGTTGGTGTTTTTCATTGTTGAGGTTATTGTTGAATTTGTTGGTGTTATCAACGTTTTTTGTTGAACTTGTTTGTATTTTTAATAGTTAAGGTCTTTGTAGAATTTGTTGGTGTTTTGCAAAGTTGAGCTTGTTCAATTTGTTGGTGTTTCTCAATGTTGAGGTTGTTGTTGAACTTGTTGGTTTTATCGATGTTCTTTTTTGAACTTTTTCTCTTTTTTGAAAAGTTGAGTTTGTTGTTGAATTTGTTGGTGTTTTTCAATGTTGATTTTGTTGAATTTGTTGGTGATTTTCAATGTTGAGGTTGTTCTTGAATTTGTTGGTGTTATGAATGTTATTTTTTGAACTTTTTTGTATTTTTGAAAGTTGCGATTGTTGTTGAATTTGTTGGTTTATTTCAATGCTGAGGTTGTTGTTGAATTTGTTGGCGTTTTTCAATGTTGAGGCTGTTGTTGAATTTGTTGGTGATTTTCAATATTGAGTTTGATTTTGAATTTGTTGGTGTTATCAATGTTATTTTCTGAACTTTTTTGTATTTATCAACTTTGAGGTTATTGTCAACTTGTTGGTGTTATCAATGTTATTTTTTGCACTTTTTTGCATTTTTCAATGTTGAGGTTGTTTTTGAATTTGTTGGTGTTTTTCAATGTTGCGCTTTTTGTTGAATTTGTTGGTGCTTTACAATGTTGAGGTTGTTGTTGAATTTGTTGGTGTTATCAACTTTTTTTGTTGAACTTCTTTATATTTTAAAAGTTAATGTTGTTGTACAATTTTTTGGTGTTTTGCAATGTTGAGCTTGTTCATTTTGTTGGTGATTTTCAATGTTGAGGTTGTTGTTGAACTTGTTGGTTTTATCAATGTTGTTTTTTGAACTTTTGCTCGTCTTTGAAAAGTTGAGGTTTTTGTTGAATTTGTTTGTGTTTTTCAATGTTGATGTTGTTGTTCAATTCGTTGGTTTTTTTCAATGTTGAGGTTGTTGTTGAATTTGTTGTTGATTTTCAATATCGAGTTTGTTGTTGAATTTGATGGTGTTATCAATGTTATTTTTTGAACTTTTTTTTATTTTTCAATGTTGAGGTTGTTGTTGAATTTGTTGGTGTTATCAATGTAATTTTTCGAACTTTTTCTCTTCTTTTAAAAGTAGAGTTTGTTGAATTTGTTGGTATTTTTCATTGTTGCGGTTGTTTAATTTTTTGGTGTTTTTCGTTGTTGAGCTTGTTGAAGTTGTTGGTGTTTTTCAATGTTGAGGTTGTTGGTGTTTTTCATTGTTGAGGTTGTTGTTGAATTTGTTGGTGTTTTTCAATGTTGCGGTTGTTGTTGAATTTTTTGGTGTTTTTCATTGGTGAGGTTGTTGTTGAATATGTTGGTGATTTTCAATGTTGAGGTTGTTCTTGACTTTATTGGTGTTATGAATGTTATTTTTTGAACTTTTTTGTATTTTTGAAAGTTGAGATTTTTGTTGAATTTGTTGGTTTATTTCAATGCTGAGGCTGTTGTTGAATTTGTTCGTGTTTTTCATTGTTGAGGTTGTTGAATTTGTTGGTGATTTTCAATGCTGAGGTTGTTCTTGAATCTGTTGGTGGTATGAATGTTATTTTTTGAACTTTTTTTTATCTTTGAAAGTTGATCTTGTTGTTGAATGTGTTGGTTTTTTTCAATGTTGAGGTTGTTGAATTTTTTGGTGTTTTTCAATGTTGAGGTTGTTGTTGAATTTAATGGCGTTTTTTAATGTTGAGGTTGTTGTTGAATTTATTGGTGTTTTTCAATGTTGATTTTGTTGAATTGGTTGGTGATTTTCAATGTTGACGTTGTTGTTGAATTTGTTGTTGATTTTCAATATTGAGTTTGATGTTGAATTTGTTGGTGTTATCAATGTTATTATTTGAACTTCTTTGTATTTATCAATGTTGAGGTTGTTGTGCAGTTTGTTGGTGTTATCAATGTTATTTCTTGCACTTTTTTGTATTTTTCAATGTTGTGGTTGTTGTTGAATTTGTTGGTTTTATCAATGTTGAGGTTGTTCAATTTGTTGGTGATTTTCAATGTTGAGGTTGTTGTTGAATTTGTTGGTGATTTTCAATACTGAGGTTGTTGTTCAATTTGTTGCTGTTGTCAATATTATTTTTTGAACTTTTTTGTATTTTTCAATGTTGAGGTTGTTGTTGCATTTGTTGGTTTTATCAATGTTGTGGCTGTTCAATTTGTTGGTGATTTTCAATATTGAGGTTGTTGTTGAATTTGTTGGTGTTTTTCATTGTTGAGGTTGTTGAAGTTGTTGGTGTTTTTCAATGTTGAGGTTGTTGTTGAATTTGTTGGTGTTTTTCATTGTTGAGGTTGTTGTTGAATTTGTTGGTGTTATCAACATTTTTTGTTGAACTTGTTTGTATTTTTAAAAGCTAAGGTTGTTGTACAATTTTTTTGGTGTTTTGCAATGTTGAACTTGTTCAATTTGTTGGTGATTTTCAATGTTGAGGTTGTTGTTGAACTTGTTGGTTTTATCAATGTTATTTTTTGAACTTTTTCTCTTCTTTGAAAAGTTGAGGTTTTTGTTGAATTTGTTTGTGTTTTTCAATGTTGATGTTGTTGTTCAATTCGTTGGTTTTTTTCAATGTTGAGGTTGTTGTTTAATTTGTTGTTGATTTTCAATATCGAGTTTGTTGTTGAATTTGATGGTGTTATCAATGTTATTTTTTGAACTTTTTTTTATTTTTCAATGTTGAGGTTGTTGTTGAATTTGTTGGTGTTATCAATGTTATTTTTCGAACTTTTTCTCTTCTTTTAAAAGTAGAGGTTGTTGAATTTGTTGGTTTTTTTCATTGTTGCGGTTGTTTAATTTTTTGGTGTTTTTCATTGTTGAGCTTGTTGAAGTTGTTGGTGTTTTTCAATGTTGAGGTTGTTGGTGTTTTTCATTGTTGAAGTTTTTGAATTTGTTGGTGTTTTTCAATGTTGCGGTTGTTGTTGAATTTTTTGGTGTTTTTCATTGGTGAGGTTGTTGTTGAATATGTTGGTGATTTTCAATGTTGAGGTTGTTCTTGAATTTTTTGGTGTTTTTCAATGTTGAGGTTGTTGTTGAATTTAATGGCGTTTTTTAATGTTGAGGTTGTTGTTGAATTTGTTGGTGTTTTTCAATGTTGATTTTGTTGAATTGGTTGGTGATTTTCAATGTTGACGTTGTTTTTCAATTTGTTGTTGATTTTCAATATTGAGTTTGATGTTGAATTTGTTGGTGTTATCAATGTTATTATTTGAACTTCTTTGTATTTATCAATGTTGAGGTTGTTGTGCAATTTGTTGCTGTTGTCAATATTATTTTTTGAACTTTTTTGTATTTTTCAATGTTGAGGTTGTTGTTGCATTTGTTGGATTTATCAATGTTCTGGCTGTTCAATTTGTTGGTGATTTTCAATATTAAGGTTGTTGTTGAATTTGTTGGTGTTTTTCATTGTTGAGGTTGTTGAGGTTGTTGGTGTTATTCAATGTTGAGGTTGTTGTTGAATGTGTTGGTGTTTTTCATTGTTGAGGTTGTTGTTGAATTTGTTGGTGTTATCAACTTTTTTTGTTGAACTTGTTTGTATTTTTAAAAGTTAAGGTTGTTGTACAATTTTTTGGTGTTTTGCAATGTTGAACTTGTTCAATTTGTTGGTGTTTTTCAATGTTGAGATTGTTGGTGTTTTTCATTGTTGATGTTGTTGTTGAATTTGTTGGTGTTTTTCAATGTTGCGGTTGTTGTTGAATTTTTTGGTGTTTTTCATTGGTGAGGTTGTTGTTGAATATGTTGGTGATTTTCAATGTTGAGGTTGTTGTTGATTTTATTGGTGTTATGAATGTTATTTTTTGAACTTTTTTGTATTTTTGAAAGTTGAGATTGTTGTTGAATTTGTTGGTTTATTTCAGTGCTGAGGCTGTTGTTGAATTTGTTGGTGTTTTTCATTGTTGAGGTTGTTGTTGAATTTGTTGGTGATTTTCAATGTTGAGGTTGTTCTTGAATCTGTTGGTGTTATGAATGTTATTTTTTGAACTTTTTTCTATTTTTGAAAGTTGATCTCGTTGTTGAATGTGTTGGTTTTTTTCAATGTTGAGGTTGTTGAATTTGTTGGTGTTTTTCAATGTTGAGGTTGTTGTTGAATTTAATGGCATTTTTTAATGTTGAGGTTGTTGTTGAATTTATTGGTGTTTTTCAATGTTGATTTTCTTCAATTTGTTGGTGATTTTCAATGTTGAGATTGTTCTGGAATTTGTTGTTGATTTTCAATGTTGAGTTTGATGTTGAATTTGTTGGTGTTATCAATGTTATTTTTTGAACTTCTTTGTATTTATCATTGTTGAGGTTGTTGTTGAATTTGTTGGTTTTATCAATCTTCTTTTTTGAACTTTTTCTCTTCTTTGAAAAGTTGAGGTTGATGTTGAATTTGTTGGTGTTTTTCAATGTTGAGGTTGTTGTTGAATTTGTTGCTGTTTCCAATGGTCTTTTTTCATCTTTTTCTCTTCATTTAAAAGTTGAGGTTGTTGTGGAATTTGTTGTTGATTTTCAATATCGAGTTTCTTGTTGAATTTGATGGTGTTATCAATGTTATTTTTTGAACATTTTTTTATTTTTCAATGTTGAGGATGTTGTTGAATTTGTTGGTGTTATCAATGTTATTTTTCGAACTTTTTTGTATTTTTCAATGTTTAGGTTGTTGTTCAATTTGTTCGTGTTATCAATGTTTTTTTTGAACTTTTTCTCTTCTTTTAAAAGTAGAGATTGTTGAATTTGTTGGCGTTTTTCAATGTTGAGGTTGTTCTTGAATTTGTTGGTGTTATGAATTTTATTTTTTGAACTTTTTCGTATTTTTTAAAGTTGAGATTGTTGTTAAATTTGTTGGTTTATTTCAATCCTGTGGTTGTTGTTGTGTTTGTTGGTGTTTTTCATTGTTGATGTTGTTGTTGAATTTGTTGGTGTTATCAATGTTATTTTTTGAACATTTATTGTATTTTTGAAAGTTGAGCTTGTTGTTGAATTTGTTGGTTTTTTTCAATGTTCAGGTTGTTGAATTTGTTGGTGTTTTTCGTTGTTGATTTTGTTGAATATGTTGGTGATTTTCAATGTTGAGGATTTTCTTGAATTTGTTGGTGTTATGAATGTTATTTTTTGAACTTTTTTGTACTTTTGAAAGTTGCGATTGTTGTTGAATCTGTTGGTTTATTTCAATGCTGAAGTTGTTGTGAATTTGTTGGTGTTTTTCAATGTTGAGGTTGTTGTTGAATTTGTTGGTGATTTTCAATGTTGAGGTTGTTGTTGAATTTGTTGTTGATTTTCAACATTGAGTTTGATGTTGAATTTGTTGGTGTTATCAATGTTATTTTTTGAACTTTTTGTATTTATCAATGTTGAGGTTGTTGTTCAATTTGTTGGTGTTATCAATGTTATTTTTTGCACTTTTTTGTATTTTACATTGTTGTGGTTGTTGTTGAATTTGTTGGTTTTATCAATGTTGAGGTTGTTCAATTTGTTGGTGATTTTCAATATTGAGGTTGTATTGGAATTTGTTGGTGTTTTTCATTGTTGAGGTTGTTGTTGAATTTGTTGGTGTTTTTCATTGTTGAGGTTGTTTTTGAATTTGTTGGTGTTTTTCAAAGTTGAGGTTGTTGTTGAATTAGTTCGTGATTTTTAATATTGAGGTTATTGTTGAATTTGTGTGTGCTATCAATGCTTTTTTTGAACTTTTTTGTATTTTTCAATGCTAAGATTGTTGTTGAATTTGTTGGTGTTTTTCATTGTTGAGGATGTTGTTGAATTTGATGCTGTTTTTCAATATTGAGTTTTTTGTTGAATTTGTTGGTGTTTTTCATTGTTGAGGTTTTTGTTGTATTTGTTGGTGTTGTCAATGTTTTTTGTTGAACTTGTTTGTATTTTTAAAAGTTAAGGTTGTTGTTGAATTGTTGGTGATTTTCAATGTTGAGGTTGTTGGTGAATTTGTTGCTGTTATCAATGTTTTTTTTTGAACATTTATTGTATGTTTGAAAGTTGAGCTTGTTGTTGAATTAGTTGGTCTTTTTTAATGTTGAGGTTGTTGTTGAATTTGTTGGTGTTTTTCATTGTTGAGGTTGATGTTGAATTTGTTGGTATTTTTGAATGTTGATGTTGTTGTTGAATTTGTTGGTGTTTTTCTTTGTTGAGGTTGTCGTTGAATTTGTTGGTGTTTTTCAATGTTGGTGTTTTTGTTGAAATTGTTGCTGTTATCAATGTTATTTTTTGAATATTTATTGTATTTTTGAAAGTTGAGCTTGTTGTTGAATTTGTTGGTGTTTTTCAATGCAGAGGTAGTTGTTGAATTTAATGGTGTTTTGCTATGTTGATTTTGTTGAATTTTTTGGTGATTTTCAATGTTGAGGTTGTTGTTGAATTTGTTGTTGATTTTCAATATTGAGATTGTTGATGAATTTGTTGGAGTTATCAATGATATTTTTTGAACTTTTTTGTAGTTTTCAATGTTGATGTTGTTGTTGAATTTGTTACTGTTATCATTGTTATTTTTTGAACTTTATGTATTTTTCAATGTTGAGGTTGTTGTTGAATTTTTTGGTGTTTTTCATTGTTGAGGTTGTTGAATTTGTTGGTGTTTTTCATTGTTGAGGTTGTTGTTGAATTTGTTGGTGTTATCAATGTTTTTTTTGAACTTTTTCTCTTTTCAAAGTTGAGGTTGTTGTTGAATTTGTTGGTATTTTTCAATGTTGCGGTTGTGGTTGAATTTATTGGTGTTTTTCATTGTTGAGGTTGTTGAATTTTTTGGTGTTTTTCATTGTTGAGGTTGTTCAATTTGTTGGTGATTTTCAATATTTAGGTTGTTGTTGAATTTCTTGGTTTTATCAATGTTCTTTTTTGAACTTTTTTGTACTTTTAAAAGGTGAGGTTGTTGTTGAAATTCATGGTGTTTTTCAATGTTGAGGTTGTTGCGAATTTGTTGGCATTTTTCAATGTTGAGACTGTTGAATTTGTTGCTGATTTTCAATGTTGAGGTCGTTGTTGAACTTGTTGGTGTTTTTCAATGTTGAGATTGTTTTTGAATTAGTTGGGGATTTTTAATATTGAGGTTATTGTTGAATTTGTTGGTGTTATCAACGCTTTTTTTGAACTTTTTTGTATTTTTCAATGTTGAGGTTGTTGTTGAATTTGTTGGTGTTTTTCATTGTTGAGGTTTTTGTTGAATTTGTTGGTGTTATTAATGTTTTTTGTTGAACTTGTTTGTATTTTTTAATGTTAAGGTTGTTGTTGAATTGTTGGTGTTTTTCAATGTTGAGGTTGTTGTTGAATTTGTCGTTGTTTTTCAATGTTGAGATTGTTGTTGAATTTGTTGGTGTTTTTCATTGTTGAGGTTTTTGTTTAATTTGTTGCTGTTATCAATGTTTTTTGTTGAACTTGTTTGTATTTTTAAAAGTTGAGCTTGTTTTTGAATTTGTTGGTGTTTTTCAATGCTGAGGTTGTTGTTGAATTTAATGGTGTTTTTCTATATTGATTTTGTTGAATTTGTTGGTGATTTTCAATGTTGAGGTTGTTCTTGAATTTGTTGGTGTTATGACTGTATTTTTTGAACTTTATTGTATTTTCGAAAGTTGAGATTGTTGTTGAATTTGTTGGTGTTTTTCAATGTTGAGGTTGTTGTTGAATTTGTTGGTGATTTTCATTGTTGAGGTTGTTGTTGAATTTGTTGGTGTATTTAAATATTGAGGTTGTTGTTGAATTTGTTGGTGATTTTCATTGTTGAGGTTATTCTTGCATTTGTTGGTGTTTTTCAATGTTGATGTTGTTGTTGAAAATGTTGGTGATTTTCAATGTTGAGGTTGTTGTTGAATTTGTTGGTGATTTTCAATGTTGAGGTTGTTGTTGAATTTGTTGGTGCTATCAATGTTCTTTTTTGATCTTTTTCTCTTTTAAAAGTTGAAGTTGTTGATGAAATTGTTGGTGTTTTTCAATGTTGAGGTTGTTGTTGAATTTGTTGGTGCTTTTCAATGTTGAGGTTGTTGTTGAATTTGTTGGTGTTATCAATGTTATTTTAAACTTTCTCTCTTCTTTTAAAAGTTGAGGTTGATCTTGAATTTGTTGGTTTTTTTCAATGTTGAGCTTGTTGTTGAATTTGTTGGTTTCTTTCAATGTTGAGGTTGTTGTTGAATTTGTTGGTGCTTTTCAATGTTGCGGTTGTTGTTGAATTTGTTGGTTTTATCAATGTTCTTTTTTGAACTTTTTCTCTTTTTTGAAAAGTTGAGTTTGTTGTTGAATTTGTTGGTGTTTTTCAATGTTGAGGTTGTTGTTGAATTTGTTGGTGTTATCAATGTTCTTTTTTGATCTTTTTCTCTTTTAAAAGTTGAGGTTGTTGTTGAAATTGTTGGTGTTTTTCAACGTTGAGGTTGTTGTTGAATTTGTTGGTGTTTTTCATTGTTGAGGTTGTTGTTGAATTTGTTGGTGTTATCAATGTTATTTTAAACTTTTTCTCTTCCTTTAAAAGTAAGGTTGAAGTTGAATTTGTTGGTTTTTTTCAATGTTGAGCTTGTGGCTGAATTTGTTGGTTTTTTTCAATGTTGATGTTGTTGTTGAATTTGTTGGTGATTTTCAATGTTGAGATTGTTGTTGAATTTGTTGGTGTTTTTCATTGTTGAGGTTGTTGTTGAATTTGTTGGTTCTATAAATGTTGAGGTTTTTCAATTTGTTGGTGATTTTCAATATTGAGGTTGTTGTTGAATTTGTTGGTGTTTTTCATTGTTGAGGTTGTTGTTGAATTTGTTGGTGTTATCAACGTTTTTTGTTGAACTTGTTTGTATTTTTAATAGTTAATGTTTTTGTAGTATTTGTTGGTGTTTTGCAAAGTTGAGCTTTGTCACTTTTTGGTGTTTCTCAACGTTGAGGTTGTTGTTGAACTTGTTGGTTTTATCAATGTTCTTTTTTGAACTTTTTCTCTTCTTTGAAAAGTTGAGGTTGTTGTTGAATTTGTTGGTGTTTTTCAATGTTGAGGTTGTTGTTGAATTTGTTGGTGTTATCAATGTTCTTTTTTGATCTTTTTCTCTTCTTTTATAAGTTGAAGTTGTTGATGAAATTGTTGGTGATTTTCAATGCTGAGGTTGTTGTTGAATTTGTTGGTGTTTTTCATTGTTGAGGTTGTTGTTGAATTTGTTGGTTTTATCAATGTTGAGGTTGTTCAATTTGTTGGTGATTTTCAATGTTGAGCTTGTTGTTGAATTTGTTGGTTTCTTTCAATGTTGAGGTTGTTGTTGAATTTGTTGTAGATTTTCAATATTGAGGCTGTTGTTCAATTTGTTGCTGTTGTCAATGTTATTTTCTGAACTTTTTTGTATTTTTCAATGTTGAGGTTGTTGTTGAATATATTGGTTTTATCAATGTTGTCGTTGTTCAATTTGTTAGTGATTTTCAATATTGAGGTTGTTGTTGAATTTGTTGTTGTTTTTCATTGTTGAGGTTGTTGTTGAATTTGTTGGTGTTATCAATGTTCTTTTTTGATCTTTTTCTCTTGAAAAAGTTGAGGTTGTTGATGAAATTGTTGGTGTTTTTCAATGTTGAGGTTGTTGTTGAATTTGTTGGTGCTTTTCAATGTTATTTTAAACTTTTTCTCTTCTTTTAAAAGTTGAGCTTGTTGTTGAATTTGTTGGTTTCTTTCAATGTTGAGGTTGTTGTTGAATTTGTTGCTGTTGTCAATGTTATTTTCTGAACTTTTTTGTATTTTTCAATGTTGAGGTTGTTGTTGAATTTGTTGGTGTTATCAACGTTATTTTTTCGAACTTTTTCACTTCTTTGAAAAGTTGAGGTTGTTGTTGAATTTGTTGGTGTTATCAATGTTCTTTTTTGATCTTTTTCTCTTGTAAAAGTTGAGGTTGTTGATGAAATTGTTGGTGTTTTTCAATGTTGAGGTTGTTGTTGAATTTGTTGGTGCTTTTCAATGTTATTTTAAACTTTTTCTCTTCTTTTAAAAGTTGAGGTTGATGTTGAATTTGTTGGTTTTTTTCAATGTTGAGTTTGTTGTTGAATTTGTTGGTTTCTTTCAATGTTGAGGTTGTTGTTGAATTTGTTGGTGATTTTCAATGCTGAGGTTGTTGTTGAGTTTTTTGGTGTTTTTCAATATTGAGGTTGTTGTTGAATTTGTTGGTGTTTTTCATTGTTGAGGTTATTGTTGAATTTGTTGGTGTTATCAACGTTTTTTGTTGAACTTGTTTGTATTTTTAATAGTTAAGGTCTTTGTAGAATTTGTTGGTGTTTTGCAAAGTTGAGCTTGTTCAATTTGTTGGTGTTTCTCAATGTTGAGGTTGTTGTTGAACTTGTTGGTTTTATCGATGTTCTTTTTTGAACTTTTTCTCTTTTTTGAAAAGTTGAGTTTGTTGTTGAATTTGTTGGTGTTTTTCAATGTTGATTTTGTTGAATTTGTTGGTGATTTTCAATGTTGAGGTTGTTCTTGAATTTGTTGGTGTTATGAATGTTATTTTTTGAACTTTTTTGTATTTTTGAAAGTTGCGATTGTTGTTGAATTTGTTGGTTTATTTCAATGCTGAGGTTGTTGTTGAATTTGTTGGCGTTTTTCAATGTTGAGGCTGTTGTTGAATTTGTTGGTGATTTTCAATATTGAGTTTGATTTTGAATTTGTTGGTGTTATCAATGTTATTTTCTGAACTTTTTTGTATTTATCAACTTTGAGGTTATTGTCAACTTGTTGGTGTTATCAATGTTATTTTTTGCACTTTTTTGCATTTTTCAATGTTGAGGTTGTTTTTGAATTTGTTGGTGTTTTTCAATGTTGCGCTTTTTGTTGAATTTGTTGGTGCTTTACAATGTTGAGGTTGTTGTTGAATTTGTTGGTGTTATCAACTTTTTTTGTTGAACTTCTTTATATTTTAAAAGTTAATGTTGTTGTACAATTTTTTGGTGTTTTGCAATGTTGAGCTTGTTCATTTTGTTGGTGATTTTCAATGTTGAGGTTGTTGTTGAACTTGTTGGTTTTATCAATGTTGTTTTTTGAACTTTTGCTCGTCTTTGAAAAGTTGAGGTTTTTGTTGAATTTGTTTGTGTTTTTCAATGTTGATGTTGTTGTTCAATTCGTTGGTTTTTTTCAATGTTGAGGTTGTTGTTGAATTTGTTGTTGATTTTCAATATCGAGTTTGTTGTTGAATTTGATGGTGTTATCAATGTTATTTTTTGAACTTTTTTTTATTTTTCAATGTTGAGGTTGTTGTTGAATTTGTTGGTGTTATCAATGTAATTTTTCGAACTTTTTCTCTTCTTTTAAAAGTAGAGTTTGTTGAATTTGTTGGTATTTTTCATTGTTGCGGTTGTTTAATTTTTTGGTGTTTTTCGTTGTTGAGCTTGTTGAAGTTGTTGGTGTTTTTCAATGTTGAGGTTGTTGGTGTTTTTCATTGTTGAGGTTGTTGTTGAATTTGTTGGTGTTTTTCAATGTTGCGGTTGTTGTTGAATTTTTTGGTGTTTTTCATTGGTGAGGTTGTTGTTGAATATGTTGGTGATTTTCAATGTTGAGGTTGTTCTTGACTTTATTGGTGTTATGAATGTTATTTTTTGAACTTTTTTGTATTTTTGAAAGTTGAGATTTTTGTTGAATTTGTTGGTTTATTTCAATGCTGAGGCTGTTGTTGAATTTGTTCGTGTTTTTCATTGTTGAGGTTGTTGAATTTGTTGGTGATTTTCAATGCTGAGGTTGTTCTTGAATCTGTTGGTGGTATGAATGTTATTTTTTGAACTTTTTTTTATCTTTGAAAGTTGATCTTGTTGTTGAATGTGTTGGTTTTTTTCAATGTTGAGGTTGTTGAATTTTTTGGTGTTTTTCAATGTTGAGGTTGTTGTTGAATTTAATGGCGTTTTTTAATGTTGAGGTTGTTGTTGAATTTATTGGTGTTTTTCAATGTTGATTTTGTTGAATTGGTTGGTGATTTTCAATGTTGACGTTGTTGTTGAATTTGTTGTTGATTTTCAATATTGAGTTTGATGTTGAATTTGTTGGTGTTATCAATGTTATTATTTGAACTTCTTTGTATTTATCAATGTTGAGGTTGTTGTGCAGTTTGTTGGTGTTATCAATGTTATTTCTTGCACTTTTTTGTATTTTTCAATGTTGTGGTTGTTGTTGAATTTGTTGGTTTTATCAATGTTGAGGTTGTTCAATTTGTTGGTGATTTTCAATGTTGAGGTTGTTGTTGAATTTGTTGGTGATTTTCAATACTGAGGTTGTTGTTCAATTTGTTGCTGTTGTCAATATTATTTTTTGAACTTTTTTGTATTTTTCAATGTTGAGGTTGTTGTTGCATTTGTTGGTTTTATCAATGTTGTGGCTGTTCAATTTGTTGGTGATTTTCAATATTGAGGTTGTTGTTGAATTTGTTGGTGTTTTTCATTGTTGAGGTTGTTGAAGTTGTTGGTGTTTTTCAATGTTGAGGTTGTTGTTGAATTTGTTGGTGTTTTTCATTGTTGAGGTTGTTGTTGAATTTGTTGGTGTTATCAACATTTTTTGTTGAACTTGTTTGTATTTTTAAAAGCTAAGGTTGTTGTACAATTTTTTTGGTGTTTTGCAATGTTGAACTTGTTCAATTTGTTGGTGATTTTCAATGTTGAGGTTGTTGTTGAACTTGTTGGTTTTATCAATGTTATTTTTTGAACTTTTTCTCTTCTTTGAAAAGTTGAGGTTTTTGTTGAATTTGTTTGTGTTTTTCAATGTTGATGTTGTTGTTCAATTCGTTGGTTTTTTTCAATGTTGAGGTTGTTGTTTAATTTGTTGTTGATTTTCAATATCGAGTTTGTTGTTGAATTTGATGGTGTTATCAATGTTATTTTTTGAACTTTTTTTTATTTTTCAATGTTGAGGTTGTTGTTGAATTTGTTGGTGTTATCAATGTTATTTTTCGAACTTTTTCTCTTCTTTTAAAAGTAGAGGTTGTTGAATTTGTTGGTTTTTTTCATTGTTGCGGTTGTTTAATTTTTTGGTGTTTTTCATTGTTGAGCTTGTTGAAGTTGTTGGTGTTTTTCAATGTTGAGGTTGTTGGTGTTTTTCATTGTTGATGTTTTTGAATTTGTTGGTGTTTTTCAATGTTGCGGTTGTTGTTGAATTTTTTGGTGTTTTTCATTGGTGAGGTTGTTGTTGAATATGTTGGTGATTTTCAATGTTGAGGTTGTTCTTGAATTTATTGGTGTTATGAATGTTATTTTTTGAACTTTTTTGTATTTTTGAAAGTTGAGATTGTTTTTGAATTTGTTGGTTTATTTCAATGCTGAGGCTGTTGTTGAATTTGTTGGTGTTTTTCATTGTTGAGGTTGTTGTTGAATTTGTTGGTGATTTTCAATGTTGAAGTTGTTGAATTTTTTGGTGTTTTTCAATGTTGAGGTTGTTGTTGAATTTAATGGCGTTTTTTAATGTTGAGGTTGTTGTTGAATTTGTTGGTGTTTTTCAATGTTGATTTTGTTGAATTGGTTGGTGATTTTCAATGTTGACGTTGTTTTTCAATTTGTTGTTGATTTTCAATATTGAGTTTGATGTTGAATTTGTTGGTGTTATCAATGTTATTATTTGAACTTCTTTGTATTTATCAATGTTGAGGTTGTTGTGCAATTTGTTGCTGTTGTCAATATTATTTTTTGAACTTTTTTGTATTTTTCAATGTTGAGGTTGTTGTTGCATTTGTTGGATTTATCAATGTTCTGGCTGTTCAATTTGTTGGTGATTTTCAATATTAAGGTTGTTGTTGAATTTGTTGGTGTTTTTCATTGTTGAGGTTGTTGAGGTTGTTGGTGTTATTCAATGTTGAGGTTGTTGTTGAATGTGTTGGTGTTTTTCATTGTTGAGGTTGTTGTTGAATTTGTTGGTGTTATCAACTTTTTTTGTTGAACTTGTTTGTATTTTTAAAAGTTAAGGTTGTTGTACAATTTTTTGGTGTTTTGCAATGTTGAACTTGTTCAATTTGTTGGTGTTTTTCAATGTTGAGATTGTTGGTGTTTTTCATTGTTGATGTTGTTGTTGAATTTGTTGGTGTTTTTCAATGTTGCGGTTGTTGTTGAATTTTTTGGTGTTTTTCATTGGTGAGGTTGTTGTTGAATATGTTGGTGATTTTCAATGTTGAGGTTGTTGTTGATTTTATTGGTGTTATGAATGTTATTTTTTGAACTTTTTTGTATTTTTGAAAGTTGAGATTGTTGTTGAATTTGTTGGTTTATTTCAGTGCTGAGGCTGTTGTTGAATTTGTTGGTGTTTTTCATTGTTGAGGTTGTTGTTGAATTTGTTGGTGATTTTCAATGTTGAGGTTGTTCTTGAATCTGTTGGTGTTATGAATGTTATTTTTTGAACTTTTTTCTATTTTTGAAAGTTGATCTCGTTGTTGAATGTGTTGGTTTTTTTCAATGTTGAGGTTGTTGAATTTGTTGGTGTTTTTCAATGTTGAGGTTGTTGTTGAATTTAATGGCATTTTTTAATGTTGAGGTTGTTGTTGAATTTATTGGTGTTTTTCAATGTTGATTTTCTTCAATTTGTTGGTGATTTTCAATGTTGAGGTTGTTGTTGAATTTGTTGTTGATTTTCAATGTTGAGTTTGATGTTGAATTTGTTGGTGTTATCAATGTTATTTTTTGAACTTCTTTGTATTTATCATTGTTGAGGTTGTTGTTGAATTTGTTGGTTTTATCAATCTTCTTTTTTGAACTTTTTCTCTTCTTTGAAAAGTTGAGGTTGATGTTGAATTTGTTGGTGTTTTTCAATGTTGAGGTTGTTGTTGAATTTGTTGCTGTTTCCAATGGTCTTTTTTCATCTTTTTCTCTTCATTTAAAAGTTGAGGTTGTTGTGGAATTTGTTGTTGATTTTCAATATCGAGTTTCTTGTTGAATTTGATGGTGTTATCAATGTTATTTTTTGAACATTTTTTTATTTTTCAATGTTGAGGATGTTGTTGAATTTGTTGGTGTTATCAATGTTATTTTTCGAACTTTTTTGTATTTTTCAATGTTTAGGTTGTTGTTCAATTTGTTCGTGTTATCAATGTTTTTTTTGAACTTTTTCTCTTCTTTTAAAAGTAGAGATTGTTGAATTTGTTGGCGTTTTTCAATGTTGAGGTTGTTCTTGAATTTGTTGGTGTTATGAATTTTATTTTTTGAACTTTTTCGTATTTTTTAAAGTTGAGATTGTTGTTAAATTTGTTGGTTTATTTCAATCCTGTGGTTGTTGTTGTGTTTGTTGGTGTTTTTCATTGTTGATGTTGTTGTTGAATTTGTTGGTGTTATCAATGTTATTTTTTGAACATTTATTGTATTTTTGAAAGTTGAGCTTGTTGTTGAATTTGTTGGTTTTTTTCAATGTTCAGGTTGTTGAATTTGTTGGTGTTTTTCGTTGTTGATTTTGTTGAATATGTTGGTGATTTTCAATGTTGAGGATTTTCTTGAATTTGTTGGTGTTATGAATGTTATTTTTTGAACTTTTTTGTACTTTTGAAAGTTGCGATTGTTGTTGAATCTGTTGGTTTATTTCAATGCTGAAGTTGTTGTGAATTTGTTGGTGTTTTTCAATGTTGAGGTTGTTGTTGAATTTGTTGGTGATTTTCAATGTTGAGGTTGTTGTTGAATTTGTTGTTGATTTTCAACATTGAGTTTGATGTTGAATTTGTTGGTGTTATCAATGTTATTTTTTGAACTTTTTGTATTTATCAATGTTGAGGTTGTTGTTCAATTTGTTGGTGTTATCAATGTTATTTTTTGCACTTTTTTGTATTTTACATTGTTGTGGTTGTTGTTGAATTTGTTGGTTTTATCAATGTTGAGGTTGTTCAATTTGTTGGTGATTTTCAATATTGAGGTTGTATTGGAATTTGTTGGTGTTTTTCATTGTTGAGGTTGTTGTTGAATTTGTTGGTGTTTTTCATTGTTGAGGTTGTTTTTGAATTTGTTGGCGTTTTTCATTGTTGATGTTGTTGTTGAATTTGTTGGTGTTTTTCAATGTTGAGGTTGTTGTTGAAATTGTTGGTGTTATCAATGTTTTTTGTTGAACATATTTGTATTTATAAAAGTTAGGGTTGTTGTTGAATTTGTTGGTGTTTTTCATTGTTGAGGTTTTTGTTGAATGTATTGCTGTTGTCAATGTTTTTTCTTGAACTTGTTTGTATTTTTAAAAGATAAGGTTGTTGTTGAATATTTTGGTGTTTTTCTATGTTGTGGTTGTTGTTGAATTTATTGGTGTTTTTCATTGTTGAGGTTGTTGTTGAATTTGTTGGTGCTTTTCAACGTTGAGGTTGTTGTTGAATTTGTAGGTTTTTTTCAATGCTGAGTTTATTGTTGAATTTGATTGTGTTATCAATGTTATTTTTTGAACTTTTATGTATTTTTCAATGTTGAGGTTGTTGTTGAATTTGTTGGTGTTATAAATGTTGAGGTTGTTGTTGAATTTGTTGGTGTTTTCCAATGTTGAGCTTGTTGTTGAATTTGTTGGTTCTTTTCAATGTTGAGGTTGTTGTTGAATTTGTTGGTGTTATGAATGTTATTTTTCGAAATTTTTCCCCTCTTTTAAAAGTTGAGGTTGTTGTTGAATTTGTTGGTGTTATAAATGTTGAGGTTGTTGTTGAATTTGTTGGTGTTTTCCAATGTTGAGCTTGTTGTTGAATTTGTTGGTTCTTTTCAATGTTGAGGTTGTTGTTGAATTTGTTGGTGTTATGAATGTTATTTTTCGAAATTTTTCCCCTCTTTTAAAAGTTGAGGTTGTTGTTGAATTTGTTGGTATTTTTCATTGTTGAGGTTGTTGTTGAATTTGTTGATTTTTTTCAATGTTGAGGTTGTTGTTGAATTTGTGGTTGATTTTCAATGTCGAGTTTGTTGTTGAATTTGATGGTGTTATCAATGCTATTTTTTGAACTTTTTTGTATATTTCAATGTTGAGGTTGTTGTTGAATTTGTTGGTGTTTTTCATTGTTGATGTTGTTGTTGAATTTGTTGGTGTTTTTCAATGTTGTGGTTGTTGTTGAATTTGTTGGTGTTTTTCAATGATTAGGTTGTTGTTGAATTTGTTGCTGTTATCAATGTTATTTTTTGAACATATATTGTATTTTTGAAAGTTGAGCTTGTTGTTGAATTTCTTGGTGTTTTTCAATGTTGAGGTTGTTGTTGAATTTGTTGGTGTTTTTCAATGTTGAGGTTGTTGTTGAATTTATTGTTGTTTTTTAATGTTGATTTTGTTGAATTTGTTGGTGATTTTCAATGTTGAGGTTGTTGTTGAATTTGTTGGTGTCTTTCAATATTGATTTTGTTGTTGAATTTGTTGGTGTTTTTGAATGTTGAGGTTGTTGTTGAATTTGTTGGTGACTTTCAATATTGAGGTTGTTGTTGAATTTGTTAGCGTATTTCAATCTTGAGGTTGTTGTTGAATTTGTTGATGTTATCAATGTTTTTTTTGAACTTTTTCTCTTCCTTTAAAAGTTGAGGTTGTTTTTGGATTTGTTGGTGTTTTTCATTGTTGTGGTTGTTGTTGCATTTGTTGGTGATTTTCAATATTGACATTGTTGTTGAATTTGTTGGTGTTATCAATGTAATTTGTTGAACTTTTCTGTATTTTTCAAAGTTGAGGTTGTTGTTGAATTTGTTTGTGTTTTTCAATGTTGAGGTTGTTGTTGAAATTGTTGGTGTTATCAATGTTATTTTTTGAACAGTTTTGTATTTTTCAAGGTTGAGATTTTTCTTGAATTTGTTGCTGACTTTCAATGTTTAGGTCCTTGTTGAACTGGTTGTTCTCTTTCATTATTGAGGATTTTGTTGAATTTGTTGGTATTATCAAAGTTACTTTTTGAACTTTTCTGTATTTTTCAATGTTGAGATTGTTGTTGAATTTGTTGGTGTTTTTCATTGTTGAGGTTGTTGTTGAATATGATGGAGTTATCAATGTTTTTTTGAACTCTTTCTCTTCCTTTTAAAGTTGAGGTTGTTGTTGAATTTGTTGGTGATTTTCAAAATTGAGGTTGTCGTTGAATTTGTTGGTGTTTTTCAATGTTGAGGACGTTGTTGAACTTTTTGGTGCATTACAATATTGAGCATGTTGTTGAATTTGTTGGTGTTATCAATGTTATTTTTTGAACTTTTTAGTATTTTTCAATGTTCAGGTTGATGTTGAATTTGTTGGTGTTTTTCAATGTTGATGTTGTTGTTGAATTTGTTGATGTTTTTCAATGCTGAGTTGGTTGTTGAATTTGTTGGTGATTTTCAATATTGAGGTTGTTGTTGAATTTGTCGGCATTTTTCAATGCTGCGGTTGTGGTTTAATTTGATGTTGAATTTCAATATTGATGCTGTTGAATTGGTTGGTGATTTTCAATGTTGAGGTTGTCGTTGAATTGTTGGTGTCTTTCAAAATTGAGGTTGTTGTTGAATTTGTTGGTGTTTTTCAATGTTGAGGTTGTTGTTGAATTTGTTGGTTATTTTCAATATTGATGTTGTTGCCGAATTTGGTGGAGTTATCAATGATATTTTTTGAACTTTTTTGTATTTTTCAATGTTGAGGTTATTGTTGAATCTGTTGATGTTATAAATGTAATTTTTCGAACTTTTTTGTATTTTTCAATGTTGCGGTTGTTTTTGAATTTCTTGGTCTTATCAATGTTTTTTTTTTGAACTTTTTCTCTTCTTTTAAAATTTGAGGTTGTTGTTGAGTTTTTTGGTGTTTTTCATTGTTGAGGTTGTTGAAGTTGTTTGTGTTTTTCAATGCTGCAGTTGATGAATTTTTTGGTATTTTTCACTGTTGAGGTTGTAGTTGAATTAGTTGGTTATTTTCAATGTTTAGGTTATTATTGAATTTGTTCGTGATTTTCAATATTAAGTTTCTTGTTGATTTTGCTGACGTTTTTCAATGTTGAGGTTGTTATTGAATTTGTGGGTGATTTTCAATATTGAAGTTGTTGAATTTGTTGGTGATTTTCAATGTTGAGGTTGTTGTTGAATTTGTTGGTCTCTTTCAATATTGATTTTGTTGTTGAATTTGTTGGTGTTTTTCAATGTTGAGGTTGTTGTTGAATTTGTTGGTGACTTTCAATATTGAGGTTGTTGTTGAATTTGTTGGCGTTTTTCAATGTAGAGGTTGTTGTTGAATTTGTTGGTGTTTTTCAATGTTGAGGTTGCTGTTGAACTAGATGGTGATTTTCAATATTGAGGTTGTTGTTGAATTTGCTGGCGTTTTTCATTGTTGAGGTTGCTGTTGAATTTGTTGGTGATTTTCAATATTGAGGTCGTTGTTGAATTTGTTGGCGTTTTTCAATGTTGAGGTTGTTGTTGAATTTGTTGATGATTTTCAATATTGATGTTCTTGAATTTGTTGGTGATTTTCAATGTTGAGGTTGTTGTAGAATATGTTGTTGTCTTTTAATATTGACGTTGTTGTTGAATTTGTAGGTATTTTTCAAAATTGAGGTTGTTGTTGAATTTGTTAGCGTTTTTCAATGTTGAGATTGTTGTTGAAATTTTCACTGATATTCAATGTTGAGGTCGTTGTTGAAATTGTTGGTGTTTTTCAATGATCAGGTTGTTGCTGAATTTTTTGGTGTTTTCATTGTTGAGGTTGTTGTTGAATTTGTTGGTGTTTTTTATTGTTGAGGTTTTTGTTGAATTTGTTGGTGTTATCAATGTATTTTGTTGAACTTGTTTGTATTTTTAAAATTATGGTTGTTGTTGAATTTGTTGGTGTTTTTCAATGTTCAGGTTGTTGTTGAATTCATTGGTGTTTTTCAATGTTTATGTTGTTGAATTTGTTGGTGGTTTTCAATGATGAGGTTGTTGTTGAATTTGTTGGTGAGTTTCAGTGTTGAGGTTGTTGAAGTTGTTGGTGTTTTTCAATGTTGAGGTTGTTTTTGAATTTGTTTCATCTTTTCATTGTTGAGGTTGATGTTGAATTTGTTGGTGTTATCAATGTTTTTTTATTGAACTTGTTTGTATTTTTAAAAGTTAAGGTTGTTGTTGAATTTGTTGGTGTTTTTCAATCTTGAGGTTGTTGTTGAATTTGTTGGTGTCTTTCAATATTGAGGTTGTTGTTGAATTTGTTGGCCTTTTTCAAGGTTGAGATTTTTCTTGAATTTGTTGCTGACTTTCAATGTTTAGGTCCTTGTTGAACTTGTTCTCTTTCATTATTGAGGATGTTGTTGAATTTGTTGGTATTATCAATGTTACTTTTTGAACTTTTCTGTATTTTTCAATGTTGAGATTGTTGTTGAATTTGTTGGTGTTTTTCATTGTTGAGGTTGTTGTTGAATTTGATGGAGTTATCAATGTTTTTTTGAACTTTTTCTCTTCCTTTTAAAGTTGAAGTTGTTGTTGAATTTGTTGCTGATTTTTAATGTTGAGGACGTTGTTGAACTTTTTGGTGCCTTACAATATTGAGGATGTTGTTGAATTTGTTGGTGTTATCAATGTTATTTTTTGAACTTTTTAGTATTTTTCATTGTTGAGGTTGTTGTTGAATTTGTTGTTGTTTTTCAATGTTGATGTTGTTGTTGAATTTGTTGGTGTTTTTCAATGCTGAGTTTGTTGTTGAATTTGTTGGTGATTTTCAATATTGAGGTTGTTGTTGAATTTGTCGGCGTTTTTCAATGCTGCGGTTGTGGTTGAATTTGCTGTTGAATTTCAATATTGATGCTGTTGAATAAGTTGGTGATTTTCAATGTTGAGGTTGTCGTTGAATTGTTGTTGCCTTTCAATATTGAGGTTGTTGTTGAATTTGTTGCCGTTTTTCAATGTTGAGGTTGTTGTTGAATTTCTTGGTGATTTTCAAAATTGAGGTTGTTGTTGAATTTGTTGGTGTTTTTCAATGTTGAGGTTGCTGTTGAATTTGTTGGTGATTTTCAATATTGAGGTTGTTTTTGAATTTGTTGGCCATTTTCAATGTTGAGGATGTTGATGAATTTGTTGATGATTTTCAATATTGATGTTGTTGAATTGGTTGGTAATTTTCAATGTTGAGATTTTTGTTGAATTTGTTGATGTTATCAAAGTTATTTGTCGAACTTTTTTGTATTTTCAATGTTGAGGTTGTTGTTGAATTTCTTGGTGTTATCAATGTTTTTTTTCAACTTTTTCTCTTCTTTATATATTTGAGGTTGTTGTTGAATTTTTAGGTGTTTTTCATTGTTGAGGTTGTTGAAGTTGTTTCTGTTTTTCAATTTTGCAGTTGTTGTTGAATTTTTTGGTATTTTTCACTGTTGAGGTTGTAGTTGAATTTGTTGGTTTTTTTCAATGTTTAGGTTATAATTGAATTTGTTGGTGATTTTCAATATTAAGGTTCTTCTTGAATTTGTTGACGTTTTTCAATGTTGTGGTTGTTATTGATTTTGTGTGTGATTTTCAATCTTGAAGTTGTTGAATTTGTTGGTGATTTTCAATATTGAGGTTGTTGTTGAATTTGTTGGTGTCTTTCAATGTTGAGGTTGTTGTTGAAGTTGTTGTTGAATTTCAATATTGATGTTGTTGTTGAAGTTGTTGGCGTTTTTCAATGTAGAGGTTGTTGTTGAATTTGTTGGTGTTATCAATGTTTTTTTCTCTTCTTTTAAAAGTTGAGGTTGTTGTTGAATTTGTTGGTGTTTTTCAATATTGTGGTTGTTGTTGAATTTGTTGGCGTTTTTCAATGTTGAGGTTGCTGTTGAATTTTTTGGTGATTTCCAATATTGAGGTTGTTGTTGAATTTGTTGGCGTTTTTCAATATTGACGTTGTTGTTGAATTTGTTGATGATTTTCAATATTGATATTCTTGAATTTGTTGGTGATTTTCAATGTTGAGGTTGTTGTTGAATTTGTTGTTGTCTTTTAATATTGAGGTTGTTGTTGAATTTGATGGTGTTTTTCAAAATTGAGGTTGTTGTTGAATATGTTGGCATTTTTCAATGTTCAGATTGTTGTTGAATTTTTCGTTGATTTTCAATGTTGAGGTCGTTGTTGAATTTGTTGACGTTTTTCAATGTTGAGGTTGTTGTTGAATTTGTTAGTATTGTTCGATGTTGAGGTTGTTGTTGAATTTGTTGGTGTTTTTCATTGTTGAGGTTGTTCTTGAAATTGTTGCTGCTTTTCAATGTTGAGGTTTTTGTTGAATTTGTTGGTGTTATCAGTGTATTTTGTTGAACTTGTTTGTATTTTTAAAATTATGGTTGTTGTTGAATTTGTTGGTGTTTTTCAATGTTCAGGTTGTTGTTGAATTTTTTGGTGTTTTTCATTGTTGAGGTTGTTATTGAATTTGTTGGTGATTTTCAATGTTGAGGTTGTTGAAGTTGTTGGTGTTTTTCAATGTTGAGGTTGTTGTTGAATTTGTTGGTGCTTTTCATTGTTGAGGTTGATGTTGAATTTGTTGGTGTTATCAAATTTTTTTTATTGAACCTGTTTGTATTTTTAAAAGTTAAGGTTGTTGTTGAATTTGTTGGTGTATTTCAATCTTGAGGTTGTTGTTGAATTTGTTTGTGTCTTTCAATATTGAGGTTGTTGTTGAATTTGTTGGTGTTTTTCAATGTTGTTGTTGTTGAATTTGTTGGTGTTTTTCAATGTTGAGGGTGTTTTTTGAATTTGTTGGTGATTTTCAAAATTGAGGTTGTCGTTGAATTTGTTGGCGTTTTTCAATGTTGAGGACGTTGTTGAACTTTTTGATGCCTTTCAATATTGAGGATGTTGTTGAATTTGTTGGTATTTTTCATTGTTGAGTTTGTTGTTGAATTTGTTGGTGATTTTCAATATTGTGGTTGTTGTTGAATTTGTCAGCGTTTTTCAATGCTGAGGTTGTAGTTGAATTTGTTGATGATTTTCAATATTGATGCTGTTGAATTGGTTGGTGATTTTCAATGTTGAGGTTGTTGTTGAATTGTTAGTGTCTTTCAATATTGAGGTTGTTGTTGAATTTTTTGCTATTTTTCAATGTTGAAGTTGTTGTTGAATTTCTTTGTGATTTTCAAAATTGACATTTTTTTTAAATTTGTTGGCCTTGTTCAATGTTGAGATTGTTTGAAATTTTCGCTGATTTTCAATGTTGAGGTCGTTGTTGAAATGGTTGGTGTCTTTCAATATTGAGGTTGTTGTTGAATTTGTTGGTGTTTTTCAATGTTGAGTTTGTTGGTGAATTTGTTGGCGATTTTAAATGTTGAGGTTGTTGTTGAATTTGTTGGTGATTTTCAATATTGAGGTTGTTGTTGAATTTGTTGGCGTTTTTCAATGTTGAGGATGTTGTTGAATTTTTCACTGATTTTCAATTTTGTGGTCGTTCTTGAAATTGTTGGTGTCTTTCATTATTGAGGTTGTTGTTGAATTTGTTGGTGTTTTACAATGTTGTGGTTGTTGTTGAATTTGTTGGTAATTTTCAATGTTGAGGTTGTTGTTGAATATGTTGCTGTTATCAATGTTATTTTTTGAACTTTTTTGTATTTTTCAATGTTGAGGTTGTTGTTGAATTTGTTGGTATTTTTCAATGTTGAGGTTGTTGTTGAATTTGTTGGTGTTTTTCATTGTTGAGGTTGTTGTTGAATTTGTTGCTGCTTTTCAATGTAGAGGTTGTTGTTGAATTTATTTGTGATTTTCAATGTTGAGGTTGTTGTTGAATTTCTTGGTGTTTTTCATTGTTGCAGTTGTTGTTGAATTTTTTGGTGATTTTCAATAATAAGGTTCTTGTTGAATATGTTGACGTTTTTCAATGTTGAGGTTGTTGTTGAATTTGTTGGTGATTTTCAATATTGAAGTTGTTGAAGTTGTTGGTGTTTTTCAATGTGGAGGTTGTTGTTGAATTTGTTGGTGACGTTCAATATTGAGGTTGTTTTTGAATTTGTTGGCGTTTTTCAATGTAGAGGTTGTTGTTGAATTTGTTGGTTTTTTTCAATGTTGAGTTTGCTGTTGAATTTGTTGTTGATTTTCAATATTGAGGTTGTTTTTGAATTTGTTGGCGTTTTTCAATGTTGAGGTTGCTGTTGAATTTGTTGGTGATTTTCAACATTGAGTTTGTTGTTGAATTTGTTGGCGTTTTTCAATTTTGAGGTTGTTGTTGAATTTGTTGTTGCCTTTTAATATTGAGGTTGTTGTTGAATTTGTATGTGTTTTTCAAAATTGAGGGTGTTGTTGAATTTGTTGGCGTTTTTCAATGTTGAGATTGTTGTTGAATTTTTCGCTTATTTTCAATGTTGAGGTCGTTGTTGAAATTGTTGGTGTCTTTCAATATTGAGGTTGTTGTTGAATTTGTTGGCGTTTTAAATTTTGAGATTGTTGTTGAATTTTTCGTTGGTTTTCAATGTTGCGGTTGTTGTTGAATTTGTTGGTATTTTTCAATGTTGAGGTTGTTCTTGAATTTGTTGCTGCTTTTCAATGTTAAGGTTGTTGTTGAATTTGTTAGTATTTTTCAATGTTGAGGTTGTTGTTGAATTTGTTGGTGTTATTTATTGTTGAGGTTTTTGTTCAATTTGTTGCTGTTATCAATGTTTTTTGTTGAACTTGTTTGTATTTTAAAAATATGGTTGTTGTTGAATTTGTTGGTGTTTTTCAATGTTGAGGTTGTTGTTGAATTTTTTGGTGTTTTCATTGTTGTGTTTGTTATTGAATTTGTTGGTGATTTTCAATGTTGAGGTTGATGAAGTTGTTGGTGTTTTTCAATGTTGAGGTTGTTATTGAATTTGTTGGTGATTTTCAATGTTGAGGTTGTTGAAGTTGTTGGTGTTTTTCAATGTTGAGGTTGATGTTGAATTTGTTCGTGTTATCAATGTATTTTTTTGAACTTGTTTGTTATTTTAAAAGTTAAGGTTGTTGATTAATTTATTGGTGTTATTAAATGTTGAGGTTGTTGTAGAATTTGTTGGTGTCTTTCAATATTGTGGTTGTTTTTGAATTTGTTGGTGTTTTTCAATGTTGAGGTTGTTCTTGAATTTGTTGGTGATTTTCAAAATTGAGGTTGTTGTTGAATTTGTTGGTGTTTTTCAATGTTGAGATTTTTCTTGAAATTGTTACTGATTTTCAATGTTTAGGTCGTTGTTGAACTTGTTGGTCTCAATCAATATTGAGGATGTTGTTGAATTTGTTGGTATTATCATTGTTATTTTTTGAACTGTTCTGTATTTTTCAATGTTGAGGTTGTTGTTGAATTTGTTGGTATTTTTCAATATTGAGGTTGTTGTTGAATTTGTTGGTGTTTTTCATTGTTGAGGTTATTGTTGAATTTGATGGAGTTATCAATGTTTTTTTTGAACTTTTTCTCTTCTTTTAAAAGTTGAAGTACTTGTTGAATTTTTTGGTGATTTTCAATGTTGAGGTTGTTGTTGAATTTGTTGACGTTCTTCAATGATGAGGTTGTTGTGGTATTTGTCGGCGTTTTTCAATGCTGAGGTTGTTGTTGAATTTGTTGATGATTTTCAATATTGATGTTGTTTAATTGGTTGGTGATTTTCAATGTTGAGGTTGTTGTTGAATTTGTTGGTGTCTTTCAATATTGATTTTGTTGTTGAATTTGTTGGTGTTTTTCAATGTTGCGGTTGTTGTTGAAATTTTTGGTGACTTTCAATATTGAGGTTGTTGTTGAATTTGTTGGCTTTTTTCAAAGTTGAGGTTGTTGTTGAATTTGTTGGTGTTTTTCAATGTTGAGGTTGCTGTTGAATTTGTTGGTGATTTTCAATATTGAGGTTGTTGTTGAATATGTTGGCGTTTTTCAATGTTGAGGTTGCTGTTGAATTTGTTGGTGATTTTCAATAATGAGGTTGTTGTTGAATTTGTTGCTGTTTTTCAATGTTGAGGTTGTTGCTGAATTTGTTGATGGTTTTAAATATTGATGTTCTTGAATTTGTTCGTGATATTCAATGTTGAGGTTGTTGTTGAATTTGTAGGTGTTTGTCAAAATTGAGGTTGTTGTTGAATTTGTTGGCGTTTTTCAATGTTGAGGTTGTTGTTGAATTTTTCATTTATTTTCAATGTTGAGGTCGTTGTTGAAATTGTTGGTGTCTTTCAATTTTCAGGTTGTTGTTAAATTTTTTGGTGTTTTCATTGTTGTGGTTGTTATCGAATTTGTTGGTGATTTTCAATGTTTTTTTTTAAACTTGTTTGTATTTTTAAAAGTTAAGCTTGTTGTTGAATTTTTTGGTGTTTTTCAATGTTGAGGATGTTGTTGAATTTGTTGGTGATTTTCAAAATTGAGGTTGTCGTTGAATTTGTTGGCGTTCTTTCAATATTGAGGTTGTTGTTGAATTTGTTGGAGTTTTTCAATGTTGAGATTGTTCTTGAATTTGTTGCTGATTTTCAATGTTGAGGTCGTTGTTGAACTTTTTGGTGCCTTTCAATATTCAGGATGTTGTTGAATTTGTTGGTGTTATCAATGTTATTTTTTGAACTTTTCCGTATTTTTCAATGTTGAGGTTGTTCTTGCATTTGCTGGTATTTTTCAATGTTGAGGTTGTTGTTGAATTTGTTGGTGTTTTCCAATGCTGAGGTTGTTGTTGAATTTGTTGGTGATTTTCAATATTGAGGTTGTTGTTGAATTTGTCGGCGTTTTTCCATGCTGATGTTGTTGTAGAATTTGTTGATGATTTTCAATATTGATGTTGTTTAATTGGTTGGTGATTATCAATGTTGAGGTTGTTGTTGAATTTGTTGGTGTCTTTCAATATTGATTTTGTCGTTGAATTTGTTGGTGTTTTTCAATGTTGCGGTTGTTGTTGAATTTGTTGGTGACTTTCAATATTGATGTTGTTGTTGAATTTGTTGGTGTTATCCATGTTTTTTTTGAACTTTTTTTCTTCTTTTAAAAGTTGAGGTTGTTCTTGAACTTTTTGGTGTTATTCAATGTTGAGGTTGCTGTAGAATTTGTTGGTGATTTTCAATATTGAGGTTGTTGTTGAATTTGTTGGCGTTTTTCAATGTTGAGGTTGCTGTTGAATTTGTTGGCGTTTTTTAATGTTGAGGTTGTTGTTGAATTTGTTGATGATTTTCAATATTGATGTTCTTGAATTTGTTGGTGATTTTCAATTTTGAGGTTGTTGTTGATTTTGCTGGTGTTTTTCAATGTTGAGGTTGTTGTTGAATTTGTTGGTGTTTTTCAATGTTGAGGTTGTTGTTCAATTTGTTGGTGTTATTCATTGTTGAGGTTGTAGTCGAATTTGTTGGTGTTTTTCAATGTTGAGGTTGTTGTTCAATTTGTTGGTGTTATTCATTGTTGAGGTTGTAGTCGAATTTGTTGGTGTTTTTCATTGTTGAGGTTGTTGTTGAATTTGATGGAGTTATCAATGTTTTTTTTGTGAACTTTTTCTCTTCTTTTAAATGTTGAAGTATTTGTTGAATTTTTTGGTGTTTTTCAATGTTGAGGTTGTCGTTGAATTTGTTGGCGTCTTTCAATATTGAGGTTGTTGTTGAATTTGTTGGAGTTTTTAAAAGTTGAGATTGTTGTTGAATTTGTTGCCGATTTTCAATGTTGAGGTCGTTGTTGAACTTTTTGGTGCCTTTCAATATTGGTTTTGTTGTTGAATTTGTTGGTGTTTTTCAATGTTATTTTTTGAACTTTTTTGTATTTTTCAATGTTGAGGTTGTTGTTCAATTTGTTGGTGATTTTCAATGTTGAGTTTACTGTTGAAATTGTTGGTGTGATCAATGTTACTTTTTGAACTATTTTGTATTTTTCAACGCTGAGGTTGTTGTTGAATTTGTTGGTGTTATCAATGTTATTTTTTGAACTTTATTGTATTTTTCAATGTTGCGGTTGTTTATTTTTCTGGGGTTTTTCATTGTTGAGGTTGTTGAAGTTGTTGGTGTTTTTCCATGTTGAGGTTGTTGTTGAATTTGTTGCGGTTTATCATTGTTGAGGTTGTTGTTGAATTTGGTGGTGTCTTTCAATGTTACGGTTGTTGTTGAATTTGTTGGTGTTTTTCAATGTTGAGGTTGTAGTTGAATTTGATGGTTTTTTTCAATGTTGAAGTTTTTGTTGAATTTGTTGGTGATTTTCAATATTGAGGTTCTTGTTGAATTTGTTGGCCTTTTTCAATGTTGAGGTTGTTGTTGAATTTGTTTGTGATTTTCAATATTGAAGTTGTTGAAATTGTTGGGTGATTTTCAATGTTGAGGTTGTTTTTGAGTTTGTTGGTGTCTTTCAATATTGAGTTTGTTCTTGAATTTGTTGGTGTTTTTCAATGTTGAGCTTGTTGTTGAATTTGTAGGTTTTTTTCAATGTTGAGGTTGTTGTTGAATTTGTTGGTGTTTTTCAATGTTGAGGTTGTTGAATTTATTGTTGATTTTCAATATTGAGTTTGTTGTTGAATTTGTTTGTGTTATCAATGTTATTTTTTGAAATTTTTTGTAGTTTTCAATGTTGAGGTTGTTGTTGAATTTGTTGCTGTTATCAATGTTATTTTTTGTAGTTTTTTGTAGTTTTCAATGTTGAGGTTGTTGTTCAATTTGTTGGTGTTATGAATGGTTTTTTTGAACTTTTTCTCTTCTTTTAAAAGTTGAGGTTGCTGTTGAATTTGTTGTTATTTTTCATTGTTGAGGTTGTTGTTGAAATTGTTGGTGTTATCATTGTTTTTTGTTGAACTTGTTTGTATTTTTAAAAGTTAATGTTGTTGTTGAATTTGTTGGTGTTTTTCAAAGTTGAGGTTGTTCAATTTGTTGGTGTTATCAATGTTATTTATTGAACTTTTTCACTTCTTTTAAAAGTTAAGATTGTTGTTGAATTTGTTGGTATTTTTCATTGTTGTGGTTGTTTAATTTTTTGGTGTTTTTCATTGTTTAGGTTGTTGAAGTTGTTGGTGTTTATCAATGTTGAGGTTGTAATTGAATTTGTTGTTTTTTTTCATTGTTGAGGTTGTTGTTGAATTTGTTGGTGATTTTCAATGTTGAGGTTCTGGTCGAATTTGTTGGCGTTATTCAATGTTGAGGTTGTTGTTGAATTTGTGGGTGTTGTTCATTGTTGAGGTTGTAGTTGAATTTGGTGGTTTTTTTCATTGTTGAGGTTGTTGTTGAATTTGTTGGTGATTTTCAATATTGAGGTTCTGGTCGAATTTGTTGGCGTTGTTCAATGTTGCGGTTGTTGTTGAATTTTTTGGTGTTTTTCATTGTTGAGGTTGTAGTTGAATTTGTTCGTTTTTTTCACTGTTGAGGTTGTTGTTGAATTTGTTGTTGATTTTCAATATTGAGGTTCTGGTCCAATTTGTTGGCGTTGTTCAATGTTGATTTTGTTGTTGAATTTGTTGGTGTTATCAATGTTTTATTTGAAGTCTTTCTCTTCTTTTAAAAGTTGAGGTTGTTGTTGAATTTGTTGGCGTTTTAACATGTCGAGGTTGTTGTTGAATTTGTTTGTGTTATCAATGTTTTTTTTGATCTTTTTCTCTTTTAATAGTTGAGGTTGTTGTTGAATTTGTTGGTGACTTTCAATATTGAGGTTGTTGTTGAATTTGTTGGCGTTTTTCAATGTTGAGGTTGTTGTTGGATTTGTGTGTGATTTTCAATATTGATGTTATAGAATTTGTTGGTGATTTTGAATGCTGAGGTTGTTGTTGAATTTATTGATGTTTTTCAATATTGAGGTTGTTGTTGAATTTGTTGCTGTTTTTCATTGTTGACATTGCTGTTGAATTTGTTGTTATTATCAATGTTTTTTTTGAACTTTTTCTCTTCTTTTAAAAGTTGAAGTTGTTGTTGAATTTGTTGGTATTTTTCAATGTTGCGGTTGTTGAATTTTTGGTGTTTTTCATTGTTGAGGTTGTTGAAGTTGTTGGTGTTATTCATTGTTGAGGTTGTTGTTGAAATTGTTGGTGTTATCAATGATTTTTTTTGAACTTCTTTGTATTTTTAAAAGTTAAGGTTGTTGTTGAATTGGTTTGTGTTTTTCAATGCTGTGGTTGTTCAATTTGTTGGTGTCTTTCAATATTGAGGTTGTTGTTGAATTTCCTGGTGTTTTTCAATGTTCATGCTGTTGTTGAATTTGTTGGTGACTTTCCATCTTGAGGTTGTTGAATTTGTAGGCATTTTTCAATGTTGAAGTTGTTGTTGAAGTTGATGATGTTATAAGTGTTTTTTTTTTGAACTTTTTCTCTTCTTTTAAAGTGGAGGTTGTTGTTGAATTTGTTGGTGTTTTTCAATGTTGAGGTTGTAGTTGAATTTGTTGGTGATTTTCAATATTGAGGTTGTTGTTGAATTTGTTGGTGTTTTACAATGTTGAGGTTGTTGTTGAATTTGTTGGTGATTTTGAATGTTGAGGTTGTTGTTGAATTTGTTGTTGTTTTTCATTGTTGAGTTTGTAGTTGAATTTGTTGTTATTTTTCAATGTTGAGGTTGTTGTTGAATTTGTTGCTGTTATCAATGTTATTTTTTGAACATTTATTGTATTTTTGAAAGTTGACCTTTTTGTTGAATTTGTTGATTTTTTTCAATGTTGAGATTTTTGTTGAATTTGTCGGTGTTTTTCAATGTTGAGGTTGTTGTTGAATTTGCTGATGTTTTTCAATGTTGTTGTTGTTGTTGAATTTGTCAGTGTCTTTCAATATTGAGGTTGTTGTTGAATTTGTTTATGTTTTTCAATGTTGTTGTTGTTGCTGAATTTGTTGGTGACATCAATATTGAGGTTGTTTTTGAATTTGTTGATGTTTTTCAATGTTGAGGTTGTAGTTGAATTTGTTGGCGGTTTTCAATATTGAGGTTGTTGTTGAATTTGTTGGTGTTTTTCAATGTTGAGCTTGTTGTTGAATTTATGTGTGATTTTCATTATTGATGTAGAATTTGTTGGTGATTTTCAATGTTGAGGTTATTGTTGAATTTGTTGATGTCTTTCAATATTGACGTTGTTGTTGAATTTGTTGGTGTTATCAATGTTTTTTTTGAACTTTTTCACTTCTTTTAAAAGTTGAGGCTGTTGTTGAATTTTTTGGTGTTTTTCAACGTTGAGCTTGTTGTTGAATTTGTTGGTAATTTTCAATATTGAGCTTGCTGTTGAATTTGTTGGTGTTATCAATGTTATTTTTTGAACTTTTTTTATATTTTAAAAACGTTGATGTTGTTGTTGAATTTGGTTGGTGTTATCAATGTTATTTTTTGAACTTTTTTGTATTTTTCAATGTTGCGGTTGTTGATTATTCTGGTGTTTTTCATTGTTGATGTTGTTGAAGTTGTTGGTGTTTTACAATGTTCAGGTTGTTGTAGAATTTGTTGGTGTTTTTCATTGTTGAGGTTGTTGTTGCATTTGTTGGTCTTTTTCAATGTTGCAGTTGTTGTTGAATTTGTTGTGTGATTTTCAATATTGAGGTTGTTGTTGAATTTGCTTCTGTTTTTCAATGTTCATGTTGTTGTTGAATTTGTTGGTGACTTTCAATTATGAGGTTGTTGTTGAATTTGTTGGCCATTTTCAATGTTGATATTGTTGTTGATATTATCAATGTTTTTTTTGAACTTTTTCTCTTCTTTTAAAGTTGAGGTTGTTGTTGGATTTGTTGGTGTTTTTCAATATTGAGGTTGTAGTTGAATTTGTTGGTGATTTTCAATACTGAGGTTGTTGTTCAATTTGCTGGCGTTTTACAATGTTGAGGTTGTTGATGAATTTGTTGATGATTTTCAACATGGATGTTGTTGAATTTGTTGATAACTTTGAATGTTGAGGTTGTTCTTGAATTTGTTGATGTCTTTCAATATTGAGGTTGTTGTTGAATTTATTGGTGTTTTTCATTGTTGAGGTTGTTGTTGAATTGGTTGGTGTTTTTCAATGTTGAGGTTGCTGTTGAATTTGTTGGTGTTTTTCATTGTTGAGGTTGATGATGAATTTATTGGTGTTTTTCACTGTTGCGGTTATTGATGAATTTTTCGGTGTTTTCAATTGTTGAGGTTGTAGTTGAATTTGTTGGTTTTTTTCAATGTTGAAGTTGTTGTTGAGTTTGATGGTGATTTTCAATATTGACGTTCTTGTTGAATTTATTGGCGTTTTTCAATGTTGAGGTTGTTGTTGAATTTGTTGGTGATTTTCGATATTGAAGTTATTGAATTTGGTGGGTGATTATCAATGTTGAGGTTGTTGTTGAATTTGTTGGTGTATTTCAATATTGAGCTTGTTATTGATTTTGCTCGTGTTTTTCAATGTTGATGTTGTCATTGAATTTGTTGGTGACTTTCTATATTGAGGTTGTTGTTGAATTTGTTGGTGTTATCAATGTTTTTTTTAGAACTTTTTCTCTTCTATTAAATGTTGAGGTTGTTGTTGAATTTGTTGGTGTGTTTCAATGTTGAGGTAGCTGTTGAATTTGTTGTCGTTTTACAATGTTGAGGTTATTGTTGAATTTTTTGGTAATTTTCAATATGGATGTTGTTGAATTTGTTGTTGATTTTGAAAGTTGAGGTTGTTGTTTAATTTGTTGATGTCTTTCAATATTGAGCTTCTTGTTGAATTTGTTGGTGTTTTTCATTGATGAGGTTGTCGTTGAATTTGTTGGTGTTATCAATGTTTTTTTTGAGCTTTTTCTCTTCTTTTAAAAGTTGAGGTTGTTGTTGAATTTGTTGGTATTTTTCAATGTTGAGCTTGTTGTTGAATTTGTAGGTTTTTTTCAACGTTGAGGTTGTTGTTGAATTTGTTGGTTTTTTCAATGTTGAGGTTGTTGTTGAATTTGTTGTTGATTTTCAATATTGTGTTTGTTGTTGAATTTGCTGGTGTTATCAATGTTATTTTTTGAACTTTTTTGTATTTTTCAATGTTGAGGTTGTTGTTCAATTTGTTGGTGATTTTCAATGTTGAGTTTACTGTTGAAATTGTTGGTGTGATCAATGTTACTTTTTGAACTATTTTGTATTTTTCAACGCTGAGGTTGTTGTTGAATTTGTTGGTGTTATCAATGTTATTTTTTGAACTTTATTGTATTTTTCAATGTTGCGGTTGTTTATTTTTCTGGGGTTTTTCATTGTTGAGGTTGTTGAAGTTGTTGGTGTTTTTCCATGTTGAGGTTGTTGTTGAATTTGTTGCGGTTTATCATTGTTGAGGTTGTTGTTGAATTTGGTGGTGTCTTTCAATGTTACGGTTGTTGTTGAATTTGTTGGTGTTTTTCAATGTTGAGGTTGTAGTTGAATTTGATGGTTTTTTTCAATGTTGAAGTTTTTGTTGAATTTGTTGGTGATTTTCAATATCGAGGTTCTTGTTGAATTTGTTGGCCTTTTTCAATGTTGAGGTTGTTGTTGAATTTGTTTGTGATTTTCAATATTGAAGTTGTTGAAATTGTTGGGTGATTTTCAATGTTGAGGTTGTTTTTGAGTTTGTTGGTGTCTTTCAATATTGAGTTTGTTCTTGAATTTGTTGGTGTTTTTCAATGTTGAGCTTGTTGTTGAATTTGTAGGTTTTTTTCAATGTTGAGGTTGTTGTTGAATTTGTTGGTGTTTTTCAGTGTTGAGGTTGTTGAATTTATTGTTGATTTTCAATATTGAGTTTGTTGTTGAATTTGTTTGTGTTATCAATGTTATTTTTTGAAATTTTTTGTAGTTTTCAATGTTGAGGTTGTTGTTGAATTTGTTGCTGTTATCAATGTTATTTTTTGTAGTTTTTTGTAGTTTTCAATGTTGAGGTTGTTGTTCAATTTGTTGGTGTTATGAATGGTTTTTTTGAACTTTTTCTCTTCTTTTAAAAGTTGAGGTTGCTGTTGAATTTGTTGTTATTTTTCATTGTTGAGGTTGTTGTTGAAATTGTTGGTGTTATCATTGTTTTTTGTTGAACTTGTTTGTATTTTTAAAAGTTAATGTTGTTGTTGAATTTGTTGGTGTTTTTCAAAGTTGAGGTTGTTCAATTTGTTGGTGTTATCAATGTTATTTATTGAACTTTTTCACTTCTTTTAAAAGTTAAGATTGTTGTTGAATTTGTTGGTATTTTTCATTGTTGTGGTTGTTTAATTTTTTGGTGTTTTTCATTGTTTAGGTTGTTGAAGTTGTTGGTGTTTATCAATGTTGAGGTTGTAATTGAATTTGTTGTTTTTTTTCATTGTTGAGGTTGTTGTTGAATTTGTTGGTGATTTTCAATGTTGAGGTTCTGGTCGAATTTGTTGGCGTTATTCAATGTTGAGGTTGTTGTTGAATTTGTGGGTGTTGTTCATTGTTGAGGTTGTAGTTGAATTTGGTGGTTTTTTTCATTGTTGAGGTTGTTGTTGAATTTGTTGGTGATTTTCAATATTGAGGTTCTGGTCGAATTTGTTGGCGTTGTTCAATGTTGCGGTTGTTGTTGAATTTTTTGGTGTTTTTCATTGTTGAGGTTGTAGTTGAATTTGTTCGTTTTTTTCACTGTTGAGGTTGTTGTTGAATTTGTTGTTGATTTTCAATATTGAGGTTCTGGTCCAATTTGTTGGCGTTGTTCAATGTTGATTTTGTTGTTGAATTTGTTGGTGTTATCAATGTTTTATTTGAAGTCTTTCTCTTCTTTTAAAAGTTGAGGTTGTTGTTGAATTTGTTGGCGTTTTAACATGTCGAGGTTGTTGTTGAATTTGTTTGTGTTATCAATGTTTTTTTTGATCTTTTTCTCTTTTAATAGTTGAGGTTGTTGTTGAATTTGTTGGTGACTTTCAATATTGAGGTTGTTGTTGAATTTGTTGGCGTTTTTCAATGTTGAGGTTGTTGTTGGATTTGTGTGTGATTTTCAATATTGATGTTATAGAATTTGTTGGTGATTTTGAATGCTGAGGTTGTTGTTGAATTTATTGATGTTTTTCAATATTGAGGTTGTTGTTGAATTTGTTGTTGTTTTTCATTGTTGACATTGCTGTTGAATTTGTTGTTATTATCAATGTTTTTTTTGAACTTTTTCTCTTCTTTTAAGCGTTGAGGTTGTTGTTGAATTTGTTGGTGTTATTAATATTATTTTTTGAACTTTTTTGTATTTTTCAATGTTGCGGTTGTTGATTTTTCTGGTGTTTTTCATTGTTGAGGTTGGTGAAGTTGTTGGTGTTTTTCAATGTTGAGCTTGTTGTTGAAGGTGATGGTGCTTTTCAATGTTGAGGTTGTTGTTGAATTTGTTGTTAATTTTCAATTTTGAGTTTGCTGTTGAATTTGTTGGTGTTATCAATGTTATTTTTTGAGCTTTTTTTATATTTTAAAAACGTTGATGTTGTTGTTGAATTTGGTTGGTGTTATCAATGTTATTTTTTGAACTTTTTAGTATTTTTCAATGTTGCGGTTGTTGATTATTCTGGTGTTTTTCATTGTTGAGGTTGTTGAAGTTGTTGGTGTTTTACAATGTTCAGGTTGTTGTTGAATTTGTTGGTGTTTTTCATTGTTGAGGTTGTTGTTGCATCTGTTGGTCTTTTTCAATGTTGTGGTTGTTGTTGAATTTGTTGTGTGATTTTCAATGTTGAGGTTGTTGTTGAATTTGTTGGTGTCTTTCAATATTGAGGTTGTTGTTGAATTTGCTGGTGTTTTTCAATGTTCATGTTGTTGTTGAATTTGTTGGTGACTTTCAATTATGAGGTTGTTGTTGAATTTGTTGGCCATTTTCAATATTGAGGATGTTGTTGATATTATCAATGTTTTTTTTGAACTTTTTCTCTTCTTTTAAAGTTGAGGTTGTTGTTGGATTTGTTGGTGTTTTTTAATATTGAGGTTGTAGTTGAATTTGTTGGTGATTTTCAATACTGAGGTTGTTGTTGAATTGGTTGGTGTTTTTCAATGTTGAGGTTGCTGTTGAATTTGTTGGTGTTTTTCATTGTTGATGTTGATCAATTTATTGGTGTTTTTCACTGTTGCGGTTGTTGATGAATTTTTCGGTGTTTTCAATTGTTGAGGTTGTAGTTGAATTTGTTGGTTTTTTTCAATGTTGAAGTTGTTGTTGAATTTGATGGTGATTTTCAATATTGACGTTCTTGTTGAATTTATTGGCGTTTTTCAATGTTGAGGTTGTTGTTGAATTTGTTGGTGATTTTCGATATTGGAGTTATTGAATTTGGTGGGTGATTATCAATGTTGAGGTTGTTGTTGAATTTGTTGATGTATTTCAATATTCAGCTTGTTATTGAATTTGCTCGTGTTTTTCAATGTTGATGTTGTCATTGAATTTGTTGGTGACTTTCTATATTGAGGTTGTTGTTGAATTTGTTGGTGTTATCAATGTTTTTTTAGAACTTTTTCTCTTCTATTAAATGTTGAGGTTGTTGTTGAATTTGTTGGTGTTTTTCAATGTTGAGGTTGTTGTTGAATTTGTTGGTGTTATCAGTGATATTTTTTGAACTTTTTTGTATGTTTCAATGTTGAGGTTGTTGTTGAATTTGTTGGTGTTATCAATGTTATTTTTTGAACTTTTTTGTATTTTTCAACGTTGAGGTTGTTGTTGAATTTGTTGGTGTTATTAATATTATTTTTTGAACTTTTTTGTATTTTTCAATGTTGCGGTTGTTGATTTTTCTGGTGTTTTTCATTGTTGATGTTGGTGAAGTTGTTTGTGTTTTTCAATGTTGAGCTTGTTGTTGAAGGTGATGGTGCTTTTCAATGTTGAGGTTGTTGTTGAATTTGCTGTTAATTTTCAATTTTGAGTTTGCTGTTGAATTTGTTGGTGTTATCAATGTTATTTTTTGAACTTTTTTTATATTTTAAAAACGTTGATGTTGTTGTTGAATTTGGTTGGTGTTATCAATGTTATTTTTTGAACTTTTTAGTATTTTTCAATGTTGCGGTTGTTGATTATTCTGGTGTTTTTCATTGTTGAGGTTGTTGAAGTTGTTGGTGTTTTACAATGTTCAGGTTGTTGTTGAATTTGTTGGTGTTTTTCATTGTTGAGGTTGTTGTTGCATTTGTTGGTCTTTTTCAATGTTGCGGTTGTTGTTGAATTTGTTGCTGTTATCAATGTTATTTTTTGAATATTTATTCTATTTTTGAAAGTTGAGCTTTTTGTGGAATTTGTTGGTTAATTTTTAATATTGAGATATTTGTGGAATTTGTCGGTGTTTTTCAATGTTGAGGTTGTTGTTGAATTTAATGATGTTTTTCAATGTTGAGGTTGTTGTTGAATTTGTTCGTGTTTTTCAATGTTTAATTTGTTGAATTTGTTGGTGATTTTCAATTTTGAGTTTGTTGTTGAAATTGTTGCTGTTAGCAATGTTACTTTTTGAACTTTTTGTATTTTTGAAAGTTGAGATTCTTGTTGAATTTGTTGGTTTTTTCATTGTTGAGGTTTTTGTTGAATTTGTTGGTGTCTTTCAATGTTTTTTTTTGAACTTTTTCTCTTCTTTTAAAAGTTGAGGTTGTTGTTGAATTTGTTGGTGATTTTCAATGTTGAGGTTGTTGTTGAATTTGTTGTTCATTTTCAATGTTGAGTTTCATGTTGAATTTGTTGGTGTTATCAATTTTATTTATTGAACTTTTTTGTCTTTTTCAAAGTTGCAGTTGTTTATTATTCAGGTGTTTTTCATTGTTGAGGTTTTTGAAGTTGTTGGTGTTTTTCAATGTTCAGGTTGTTGTTGAATTTGTTGGTGTTTTTCATTGTTGAGGTTGTTGTTGAATTTGTTGGTGTTTTTCAATGTTGCGGTTGTTGTTGAATTTTTTGGTGTTTTTCATTGTTGAGGTTTTAGTTGAATTGGTTGTTTTTTTCAATGTTGAAGAAGTTGTTGAATTTGTTGGGTGATTTTCAATGTTCATGTTGTTGTTGAATTTGTTGGTGACTTTCAATATTGAGGTTGTTGTTGAATTATTTTGGCGTTTTTCAATGTTGACATTGTTGTTGAAGTTGTTGGTGTTTTACAATGTTGAGGTTGTTGTTGAATTTGTTGGCGTTTTACAATGTTGAGGTTGTTGTTGAATTTATTGGTGTTTTTCAATGTTGATTTTGTTGAATTTGTTGGTGATTTTAAATACTGAGGATGTTGTTGAATTTGTTGGTAATTTTGAATGTTGTGGTTGTTCTTGAATTTGTTGATGTCTTTCAATATTGAGGTTGTTGTTGAATTTGTTGGTGTTTTTCATTGTTGAGGTTGTTGTTGAATTGGTTGGTGTTTTTCAATGTTGATTTTGTTGAATTTGTTGGTGATTTTCAATATTGAGGATGTTGTTGAATTTGTTGGAAATTTTGAATGTTGAGGTTGTTCTTGAATTTGTTGATGTCTTTCAATATTGAGGTTGTTGTTGAATTTGTTGGTGTTTTTCATTGTTGAGGTTGTTGTTGAATTGGTTGGTATTTTTGAATGTTGATGTTGTTGTTGAATTTGTTGCTGTTATCAATGTTATTTTTTGAACATTTATTGTATTTTTGAAAGTTGAGCTTTTTGTTGAAATTGTAGGTTTTTTTCAATGTTGAGGTTGTTGTTCAATTTGTTCGTGTTTTTCAATATTGAGCTTGTTGTTGAATTTGTTTGTGTTATCAATGTTATTATTTGAAATTTTTTGTATTTTTCAATGTTGAGGTTGTGTTGAATTTGTTGGTGTTGTCAATGTTATTTTTTGAACTTTTTTGTATTTTTCAATGCTGCGGTTGTTGATTTTTCATGTGTTTTTCTTTGTTGAGGTTGTTGAAGTTGTTGGTGTTTTTCAATGTTCAGGTTGTTGTTGAATTTGTCGTGTGTTTTTCAATGTTGCGGTTGTTGTTGAATTTTTTGGTGTTTTTCATTGTTGAGGTTGTAGTTGAATTTGATGGTTTTTTCAATTTTGAAGAAGTTGTTGAATTTGTTGGGTGATTTTCAATGTTGAGGTTGTTGTTGAATTTGTTGGTGTTTTTCATTGTTGAGGTTGTTGTTGAATTGGTTGGTATTTTTGAATGTTGATGTTGTTGTTGAATTTGTTGCTGTTATCAATGTTATTTTTTGAACATTTATTGTATTTTTGAAAGTTGAGCTTTTTGTTGAAATTGTAGGTTTTTTTCAATGTTGAGGTTGTTGTTCAATTTGTTCGTGTTTTTCAATGTTGAGGTTGTTGAATTTATTGTTGATTTTCAATATTGAGCTTGTTGTTGAATTTGTTTGTGTTATCAATGTTATTATTTGAAATTTTTTGTATTTTTCAATGTTGAGGTTGTGTTGAATTTGTTGGTGTTGTCAATGTTATTTTTTGAACTTTTTTGTATTTTTCAATGCTGCGGTTGTTGATTTTTCATGTGTTTTTCTTTGTTGAGGTTGTTGAAGTTGTTGGTGTTTTTCAATGTTCAGGTTGTTGTTGAATTTGTCGTGTGTTTTTCAATGTTGGGGTTGTTGTTGAATTTTTTGGTGTTTTTCATTGTTGAGGTTGTAGTTGAATTTGATGGTTTTTTCAATTTTGAAGAAGTTGTTGAATTTGTTGGGTGATTTTCAATGTTGAGGTTGTTGTTGAATTTGTTGGTGTCTTTCAATATTGAGGTTGTTGTTGAATTTGTTGGTGTTTTTCAATGTTGCGGTTGTTGTTGAATTTTTTGGTGTTTTTCATTGTTGAGGTTGTAGTTGAATTTGATGGTTTTTTCAATTTTGAAGAAGTTGTTGAATTTGTTGGGTGATTTTCAATGTTGAGGTTGTTGTTGAATTTGTTGGTGTCTTTCAATATTGAGGTTGTTGTTGAATTTGCTGGTGTTTGTCAATGTTCATGTTGTTGTTGAATTTGTTGGTGACTTTCAATATTGAGGTTGTTGTTGAATTATTTTGGCGTTTTTCAATGTTTAGGTTGTTGTTGAATTTGTTGGTGTTTTTCAATGTTGAGGTTGTTGTTGAATTTCTTGGCGTTTTACAATGTTGAGGTTGTTGTTGAATTTGTTGGTGTTATTCATGTTTTTTTTGAACTTTTTCTATTCTTTAAAAGTTGCGGTTGTTGTTGAATTTGTTGGTGATTTTCAATATTGAGGTTGTTGTTGAATTTGTTGGCGTTTTACAATGTTGAGGATGTTGTTGTATTTGTTGGTAATTTTGAACGTTGAGGTTGTTCTTGAATTTGTTGATGTCTTTCAACATTGAGGTTGTTGTAGAATTTGTTTGTGTTTTTCATTGTTGAGGTTGTTGTTGAATTGGTTGGTATTTTTGAATGTTGAGGTTGTTGTTGAATTTGTTTGTCTTTTTCATTGTTGAGGTTGTAGTTGAATTTGATGATGTTTTTCAATGTTGATGTTGTTGTTGAATTTGTTGCTGTTATCAATGTTATTTTTTGAACATTTATTGTATTTTTGAAAGTTGAGCTTTTTGTTGAATTTGTTGGTTTTTTTTGATATTGAGATATTTGTTGAATTTGTCGGTGTTTTTCAATGTTGAGGTTGTTGTTGAATTTATTGATGATTTTCAATGTTGAGGTTGTTGTAGAATTTGTTCGTGTTTTTCAATGTGTAATTTGGTGAATTTGTTGGTGATTTTCAATTTTGAGGTTGTTGTTGAATTATTTTGGCGTTTTTCAATGATGAGGTTGTTGTTGAATTTGTTGGTGTTTTTCAATGTTGAGGTTGTTGTTGAATTTGTTGGCATTTTACAATGTTGAGGATGTTGTTGTATTTGTGGGTAATTTTGAACGTTGAGGTTGTTCTTGAATTTGTTGATGTCTTTCAACATTGAGGTTGTTGTTGAATTTGTTTGTGTTTTTCATTGTTGAGGTTGTTGTTGAATTGGTTGGTATTTTTGAATGTTGAGGTTGTTGTTGAATTTGTTTGTCTTTTTCATTTTTGAAGATGTAGTTGAATTTGATGATGTTTTTCAATGTTGAGGTTGTTGTTGAATTTGTTTGTGTTTTTCATTGTTGAGGTTGTTGTTGAATTGGTTGGTATTTTTGAATGTTGAGGTTGTTGTTGAATTTGTTTGTCTTTTTCATTGTTGAAAATGTAGTTGAATTTGTTGGGTGATTTTCAATGTTGAGGCTGTTGTTGAATTTGTTGCTGTTATCAATGTTATTTTTTGAACATTTATTGTATTTTTGAAAGTTGAGCTTTTTGTTGAATTTGTTGGTTTTTTTTAATATTGAGATTTTTGTTGAATTTGTCGGTATATTTCAATGTTGAGGTTGTTGTTAAATGTATTGATGATTTTCAATGTTGAGGTTGTTGTAGAATTTGTTCGTGTTCTTCAATGTTTAATTTGTTGAATTTGTTGGCGATTTTCAATTTTGAGGTTGTTGTTGAATTTGTTGTTAATTTTCAAAGTTGTGTTTCATGTTGAATATGTTGGTGTTATCAATGTTATTTTTTGAACTTTTTTGTATTTTTCAATGTTGAGGTTGTTGTTGTATTTGTTGGTGTTATCAATGTTATTTATTGATCTTTTTTGTATTTTTCAATGTTGCGGTTGTTATTTTTCTGGTGTTTTTCATTGTTGAGGTTGCTGAATTTGTTGGTGTTTTTCAATGTTGAGGTTGTTGTTGAATTTGTTGGTGTTTTTCATTGTTGAGTTTGTTGATGAATTTGTTGGTCTTTTTCACTGTTGCGGTTGTTGTTGAATTTTTCGGTGCTTTTAATTGTTGAGAATGTAGTTGAATTCGTTGGTTTTTTTTAAATGTTGAAGTTGTTGTTGAATTTGTTGGTGATTTCCAATATTGAGGTTCTTGTTGAATTTATTGGCGTTTTTCAATGTTGAGGTTGTTGTTGAATTTGTTGGTGATTTTCAATATTGAAGTTATTGAATTTGTTGTGTGATTTTCAATATTGAGCTTGTTGTTGAATTTGCTGGTGTTTTTAAATGTTGATGTTGTTGTTGAATTTGTTGGTGACTTTCAATACTGGGGATGATGTTGAATTTGTTGGTGTTATCAAAGTTTTTTTTGAACTTTTTCTCTTTTAAATGTTGAGGTTGTTGTTGAACTTGTTGGTGTTTTTCAATGTTGAGGTTGTCGTTGAATTTGTTGGCGTTTTACAATGTTGAGGTTGTTGTTGAATTTATTGGTGTTTTTCAATGTTGATTTTGTTGAATTTGTTGGTGATTTTAAATACTGAGGATGTTGTTGAATTTGTTGGTAATTTTGAATGTTGTGGTTGTTCTTGAATTTGTTGATGTCTTTCAATATTGAGGTTGTTGTTGAATTTGTTGGTGTTTTTCATTGTTGAGGTTGTTGTTGAATTGGTTGGTATTTTTGAATGTTTATGTTGTTGTTGAATTTGTTGCTGTTATCAATGTTATTTTTTGAACATTTATTGTATTTTTGAAAGTTGAGCTTTTTGTTGAAATTGTAGGTTTTTTTCAATGTTGAGGTTGTTGTTCAATTTGTTCGTGTTTTTCAATGTTGAGGTTGTTGAATTTATTGTTGATTTTCAATATTGAGCTTGTTGTTGAATTTGTTTGTGTTATCAATGTTATTATTTGAAATTTTTTGTATTTTTCAATGTTGAGGTTGTGTTGAATTTGTTGGTGTTGTCAATGTTATTTTTTGAACTTTTTTGTATTTTTCAATGCTGCGGTTGTTGATTTTTCATGTGTTTTTCTTTGTTGAGGTTGTTGAAGTTGTTGGTGTTTTTCAATGTTCAGGTTGTTGTTGAATTTGTCGTGTGTTTTTCAATGTTGCGGTTGTTGTTGAATTTTTTGGTGTTTTTCATTGTTGAGGTTGATGTTGAATTTGATGGTTTTTTCAATTTTGAAGAAGTTGTTGAATTTGTTGGGTGATTTTCAATGTTGAGGTTGTTGTTGAATTTGTTGGTGTCTTTCAATATTGAGGTTGTTGTTGAATTTGCTGGTGTTTGTCAATGTTCATGTTGTTGTTGAATTTGTTGGTGACTTTCAATATTGAGGTTGTTGTTGAATTATTTTGGCGTTTTTCAATGTTTAGGTTGTTGTTGAATTTGTTGGTGTTTTTCAAAGTTGAGGTTGTTGTTGAATTTCTTGGCGTTTTACAATGTTGAGGTTGTTGTTGAATTTGTTGGCGTTTTACAATGTTGAGGATGTTGTTGTATTTGTTGGTAATTTTGAACGTTGAGGTTGTTCTTGAATTTGTTGATGTCTTTCAACATTGAGGTTGTTGTAGAATTTGTTTGTGTTTTTCATTGTTGAGGTTGTTGTTGAATTGGTTGGTATTTTTGAATGTTGAGGTTGTTGTTGAATTTGTTTGTCTTTTTCATTGTTGAGGTTGTAGTTGAATTTGATGATGTTTTTCAATGTTGGTGTTGTTGTTGAATTTGTTGCTGTTATCAATGTTATTTTTTGAACATTTATTGTATTTTTGAAAGTTGAGCTTTTTGTTGAATTTGTTGGTTTTTTTTAATATTGAGATATTTGTTGAATTTGTCGGTGTTTTTCAATGTTGAGGTTGTTGTTGAATTTATTGATGATTTTCAATGTTGAGGTCGTTGTAGAATTTGTTCGTGTTTTTCAATGTGTAATTTGGTGAATTTGTTGGTGATTTTCAATTTTGAGGTTGTTGTTGAATTTGTTGTTAAATTTCAATGTTGAGTTTCATGTTGAATATGTTGGTGTTATCAATGTTATTTTTTGAACTTTTTTGTATTTTTCAACGTTGAGGTTGTTGTTGAATTTGTTGGTGTTATCAATGTTATTTATTGATCTTTTTTGTATTTTTCAATGTTGCGGTTGTTATATTTCTGGTGTTTTTCATTGTTGAGGTTGCTGAAGTTGTTGGTGTTTTTCAATGTTGAGGTTGTTGTTGAATTTGTTGGTGTTGTTAATTGTTGAGAATGTAGTTGAATTTGTTGTTTTTTTTTTAAATGTTGAAGTTGTTGTTGAATTTGATGGTGATTTTCAATATTGAGGTTCTTGTTGAATTTATTGGCGTTTTTCAATGTTGAGGTTGTTGTTGACTTTGTTGGTGATTTTCAATATTGAAGTTATTGAATTTGTTGTGTGATTTTCAATATTGAGCTTGTTGTTGAATTTGCTGGTGTTTTTCAATGTTGATGTTGTTGTTGAATTTGTTGGTGACTTTCAATACTGGGGATGATGTTGAATTTGTTGGTGTTATCAAAGTTTTTTTTGAACTTTTTCTCTTCTTTTAAATGTTGAGGTTGTTGTTGAATTTGTTGGTGTTTTTCAGTGATGAGGTTGTTGTTGAATTTGTTGGCTTTTTACAATGTTGACGTTATTGTTGAATTGCTTGGTAATTTTCACTATGGATGTTGTTGAATTTGTTGGTGATTTTGAATGTTGAGGTTGTTGTTGAATTTGTTGAAGTCTTTCAATATTGAGCTTGTTGTTGAATTTGTTGGTGTTTTTCATTGTTGAGGTTGTTGTTGAATTTGTTGGTGTTATTAATATTTTTTTTGAAGTTTTGCTCTTCTTTTAAAAGCTGAAGTTGTTGTAGAATTTGTTGGTGTTTTTCAATGTTGAGGTTTTTGTTGAATTTGTTGGCGTTTTACAATGTTGACGTTATTGTTGAATTGTTTGGTAATTTTCACTATGGATGTTGTTGAATTTGTTGGTGATTTTGAATGTTGGGGTTGTTGTTGAATTTGTTGTTAATTTTCAATGTTGTGTTTCATGTTGAATATGTTGGTGTTATCAATGTTATTTTTTGAACTTTTTTGTATTTTTCAATGTTGAGGTTGTTGTTGTATTTGTTGGTGTTATCAATGTTATTTATTGATCTTTTTTGTATTTTTCAATGTTGCGGTTGTTATTTTTCTGGTGTTTTTCATTGTTGAGGTTGCTGATGTTGTTGGTGTTTTTCAATGTTGAGGTTGTTGATGAATTTGTTGGTGTTTTTCATTGTTGAGTTTGTTGATGAATTTGTTGGTCTTTTTCACTGTTGCGGTTGTTGTTGAATTTTTCGGTGTTTTTAATTGTTGAGAATGTAGTTGAATTCGTTGGTTTTTTTTAAATGTTGAAGTTGTTGTTGAATTTGTTGGTGATTTCCAATATTGAGGTTCTTGTTGAATTTATTGGCGTTTTTCAATGTTGAGGTTGTTGTTGAATTTCTTGGCGTTTTACAATGTTGAGGTTGTTGTTGAATTTGTTGGTGTTATTCATGTTTTTTTTGAACATTTTCTATTCTTTAAAAGTTGCGGTTGTTGTTGAATTTGTTGGTGATTTTCAATATTGAGGTTGTTGTTGAATTTGTTGGCATTTTACAATGTTGAGGATGTTGTTGTATTTGTTGGTAATTTTGAACGTTGAGGTTGTTCTTGAATTTGTTGATGTCTTTCAACATTGAGGTTGTTGTAGAATTTGTTTGTGTTTTTCATTGTTGAGGTTGTTGTTGAATTGGTTGGTATTTTTGAATGTTGAGGTTGTGGTTGAATTTGTTTGTCTTTTTCATTGTTGAGGTTGTATTTGAATTTGATGATGTTTTTCAATGTTGGTGTTGTTGTTGAATTTGTTGCTGTTATCAATGTTATTTTTTGAACATTTATTGTATTTTTGAAAGTTGAGCTTTTTTTTGAATTTGTTGGTTTTTTTTAATATTGAGATATTTGTTGAATTTGTCGGTGTTTTTCAATGTTGAGGTTGTTGTTGAATTTATTGATGATTTTCAATGTTGAGGTCGTTGTAGAATTTGTTCGTGTTTTTCAATGTTTAATTTGGTGAATTTGTTGGAGATTTTCAATTTTGAAGTTGTTGTTGAATTTGTTGTTAATTTTCAGTGTTGTGTTTCATGTTGAATATGTTGGTGTTATCAGTGTTATTTTTTGAACTTTTTTGTATTTTTCAATGTTGAGGTTGTTGTTGTATTTGTTGGTGTTATCAATGTTATTTATTGATCTTTTTTGTATTTTTCAATGTTGCGGTTGTTATTTTTCTGGTGTTTTTCATTGTTGAGGTTGCTGAAGTTGTTGGTGTTTTTCAATGTTGAGGTTGTTGATGAATTTGTTGGTGTTTTTCATTGTTGAGTTTGTTGATGAATTTGTTGGTCTTTTTCACTGTTGCGGTTGTTGTTGAATTTTTCGGTGTTTTTAATTGTTGAGAATGTAGTTGAATTTGTTGGGTTTTTTTAAATGTTGAAGTTGTTGTTGAATTTGTTGGTGATATCCAATATTGAGGTTCTTGTTGAATTTATTGGCGTTTTTCAATGTTGAGGTTGTTGTTGAATTTGTTGGTGATTTTCAATATTGAAGTTATTGAATTTGTTGTGTGATTTTCAATATTGAGCTTGTTGTTGAATTTGCTGGTGTTTTTAAATGTTGATGTTGTTGTTGAATTTGTTGGTGACTTTCAATACTGGGGATGATGTTGAATTTGTTGGTGTTATCAAAGTTTTCTTTGAACTTTTTCTCTTCTTTTAAATGTTGAGGTTGTTGTTGAATTTGTTGGTGTTTTTCAATGTTGAGGTTGTTGTTGAATTTGTTGGCGTTTTACAATGTTGAGGTTGTTGTTGAATTTATTGGTGTTTTTTAATGTTGATTTTGTTGAATTTGTTGGTGATTTTAAATACTGAGGATGTTGTTGAATTTGTTGGTAATTTTGAATGTTGTGGTTGTTCTTGAATTTGTTGATGTCTTTCAATATTGAGGTTGTTGTTGAATTTGTTGGTGTTTTTCATTGTTGAGGTTGTTGTTGAATTGGTTGGTATTTTTGAATGTTGATGTTGTTGTTGAATTTGTTGCTGTTATCAATGTTATTTTTTGAACATTTATTGTATTTTTGAAAGTTGAGCTTTTTGTTGAAATTGTAGGTTTTTTTCAATGTTGAGGTTGTTGTTCAATTTGTTCGTGTTTTTCAATGTTGAGGTTGTTGAATTTATTGTTGATTTTCAATATTGAGCTTGTTGTTGAATTTGTTTGTGTTATCAATGTTATTATTTGAAATTTTTTGTATTTTTCAATGTTGAGGTTGTGTTGAATTTGTTGGTGTTGTCAATGTTATTTTTTGAACTTTTTTGTATTTTTCAATGCTGCGGTTGTTGATTTTTCATGTGTTTTTCTTTGTTGAGGTTGTTGAAGTTGTTGGTGTTTTTCAATGTTCAGGTTGTTGTTGAATTTGTCGTGTGTTTTTCAATGTTGCGGTTGTTGTTGAATTTTTTGGCGTTTTTCATTGTTGAGGTTGTAGTTGAATTTGATGGTTTTTTCAATTTTGAAGAAGTTGTTGAATTTGTTGGGTGATTTTCAATGTTGAGGTTGTTGTTGAATTTGTTGGTGTCTTTCAATATTGAGGTTGTTGTTGAATTTGCTGGTGTTTGTCAATGTTCATGTTGTTGTTGAATTTGTTGGTGACTTTCAATATTGAGGTTGTTGTTGAATTATTTTGGCGTTTTTCAATGTTTAGGTTGTTGTTGAATTTGTTGGTGTTTTTCAAAGTTGAGGTTGTTGTTGAATTTCTTGGCGTTTTACAATGTTGAGGTTGTTGTTGAATTTGTTGGTGTTATTCATGTTTTTTTTTAACTTTTTCTATTCTTTAAAAGTTGCGGTTGTTGTTGAATTTGTTGGTGATTTTCAATATTGAGGTTGTTGTTGAATTTGTTGGCGTTTTACAATGTTGAGGATGTTGTTGTATTTGTTGGTAATTTTGAACGTTGAGGTTGTTCTTGAATTTGTTGATGTCTTTCAACATTGAGGTTGTTGTAGAATTTGTTTGTGTTTTTCATTGTTGAGGTTGTTGTTGAATTGGTTGGTATTTTTGAATGTTGAGGTTGTTGTTGAATTTGTTTGTCTTTTTCATTGTTGAGGTTGTATTTGAATTTGATGATGTTTTTCAATGTTGATGTTGTTGTTGAATTTGTTGCTGTTATCAATGTTATTTTTTGAACATTTATTGTATTTTTGAAAGTTGAGCTTTTTGTTGAATTTGTTGTTTTTTTTTTAATATTGAAATATTTCTTGAATTTGTCGGTGTTTTTCAATGTTGAGGTTGTTGTTGAATTTATTGATGATTTTCAATGTTGAGGTTGTTGTAGAATTTGTTCGTGTTTTTCAATGTGTAATTTGGTGAATTTGTTGGTGATTTTCAATTTTGAGGTTGTTGTTGAATTTGTTGTTAAATTTCAATGTTGAGTTTCATGTTGAATATGTTGATGTTATCAATGTTATTTTTTGAACTTTTTTGTATTTTTCAACGTTGAGGTTGTTGTTAAATTTGTTGGTGTTATCAATGTTATTTATTGATCTTTTTTGTATTTTTCAATGTTGCGGTTGTTATTTTTCTGGTGTTTTTCATTGTTGAGGTTGCTGAAGTTGTTGGTGTTTTTCAATGTTGAGGTTGTTGTTGAATTTGTTGGTGTTTTTAATTGTTGAGAATGTAGTTGAATTTGTTGTTTTTTTTTAAATGTTGAAGTTGTTGTTGAATTTGATGGTGATTTTCAATATTGAGGTTCTTGTTGAATTTATTGGCGTTTTTCAATGTTGAGGTTGTTGTTGACTTTGTTGGTGATTTTCAATATTGAAGTTATTGAATTTGTTGTGTGATTTTCAATATTGAGCTTGTTGTTGAATTTGCTTGTGTTTTTCAATGTTGATGTTGTTGTTGAATTTGTTGGTGACTTTCAATACTGGGGATGATGTTGAATTTGTTGGTGTTATCAAAGTTTTTTTTGAACTTTTTCTCTTCTTTTAAATGTTGAGGTTGTTGTTGAATTTGTTGGTGTTTTTCAACGTTGAGGTTGTTGTTGAATTTGTTGGCTTTTTACAATGTTGACGTTATTGTTGAATTGCTTGGTAATTTTCACTATGGATGTTGTTGAATTTGTTGGTGATTTTGAATGTTGAGGTTGTTGTTGAATTTGTTGAAGTCTTTCAGTAATGAGCTTGTTGTTGAATTTGTTGGTGTTTTTCATTGTTGAGGTTGTTGTTGAATTTGTTGGTGTTATCAATGTTTTTTTTTGAAGTTTTGCTCTTCTTTTAAAAGCTGAAGTTGTTGTTGAATTTGTTGGTGTTTTTCAATGTTGAGGTTGTTGTTGAATTTGTTGGCGTTTTACAATGTTGACGTTATTGTTGAATTGTTTGGTAATTTTCACTATGGATGTTGTTGAATTTGTTGGTGATTTTGAATGTTGAGGTTGTTGTTGAATTTGTTGAAGTCTTTCAATATTGAGCTTGTTGTTGAATTTGTTGGTGTTTTTCATTGTTGATGTTGTTTAGAATTTGTTGGTGTTATCAATGTTTTTTTTGTAGTGTATCTCTTCTTTTAAAAGCTGAGGTTGTTGTTGAAGTTGTTGGTGTTTTTCAATGTTGCGGTTGTTGTTGAATTTTTTGGTGTTTTTCAATGTTGCGGTTGTTGTTGAATTTTTTGGTGTTTTTCATTGTTGAGGTTGTAGTTGAATTTGATAGTTTTTTCAATTTTGAAGAAGTTGTTGAATTTGTTGGGTGATTTTCAATGTTGAGGTTGTTGTTGAATTTGTTGGTGTTTTTCAATGTTGCGTTTGTTGTTGAATTTTTTGGTGTTTTTCATTGTTGAGGTTGTAGTTGAATTTGATGGTTTTTTCAATTTTGAAGAAGTTGTTGAATATGTTGGGTGATTTTCAATGTTCAGGTTGTTGTTGAATTTGTTGGTGTCTTTCAATGTTGAGGTTGTTGTTGAATTTGTTCTTAATTTTCAATGTTGTGTTTCATGTTGAATATGTTGGTGTTATCAATGTTATTTTTTGAACTTTTTTGTATTTTTCAATGTTCAGGTTGTTGTTGTATTTGTTGGTGTTATCAATGTTATTTATTGATCTTTTTTGTATTTTTCAATGTTGCGGTTGTTATTTTTCTAGTGTTTTTCATTGTTGAGGTTGCTGAAGTTGTTGGTGTTTTTCAATGTTGAGGTTGTTGATGAATTTGTTGGTGTTTTTGATTGTTGAGTTTGTTGATGAATTTGTTGGTCTTTTTCACTGTTGCGGTTGTTGTTGAATTTTTCGGTGTTTTTAATTGTTGACAATGTAGTTGAATATGTTGGTTATTTTTAAATGTTGAAGTTGTTGTTGAATTTGTTGGTGATTTTCAATATTGAGGTTCTTGTTGAATTTATTGGTGTTTTTCAATGTTGAGGTTGTTGTTGAATTTGTTGGTGATTTTCAATATTGAAGTTATTGAATTTGTTGTGTGATTTTCAATATTGAGCTTGTTGTTGAATTTGCTGGTGTTTTTCAATGTTGATGTTGTTGTTGAATTTGTTGGTGACTTTCAATACTGGGGATGATGTTGAATTTGTTGGTGTTATCAAAGTTTTTTTTGAACTTTTTCTCTTCTTTTAAATGTTGAGGTTGTTGTTGAATTTGTTGGTGTTTTTCAATGTTGAGGTTGTTGTTGAATTTGTTGGCGTTTTACAATGTTGACGTTATTGTTGAATTGCTTGGTAATTTTCATTATGGATGTTGTTGAATTTGTTGGTGATTTTGAATGTTGAGGTTGTTGTTGAATTTGTTGAAGTATTTCAATATTGAGCTTGTTGTTGAATGTGTTGGTGTTTTTCATTGTTGAGGTTGTTGTTGAATTTGTTGGTGTTATCAATGTTTTTTTTGAAGTTTTTCTCTTCTTTTAAAAGCTGAGGTTGTTGTTGAATTTGTTGGTGTTTTTCAATGTTGCGGTTGTTGTTGAATTTTTTGGTGTCTTTCATTGTTGAGGTTGTAGTTGAATTTGATGGTTTTTTCAATTTTGAAGAGGTTGTTGAATTTGTTGGGTGATTTTCAATGTTCAGGTTGTTGTTGAATTTGTTGGTGTTTTTCATTGTTGAGGTTGTTGTTGAATTTGTTGGTGACTATCAATATTGAGGTTGTTGTTGAATTATTTTTGTGTTTTTCAATGTTGAGGTTGTTGTTGAATTTGTTGGTGTTTTTCAATGTTGAGGTTGTTGTTGAATTTGTTGGCATTTTACAATGTTGAGGTTGTTGTTGAATTTGTTTGTGTTATCAATGTTTTTTTGAACTTTTTCTATTCTTTAAAAGTTGTGGTTGTTGTTGAATTTGTTGGTGTTTTTCAATGTTGATTTTGTTGATTTTGTTGGTGATTTTCAATATTGAGGCTGTTGTTGAATTTGTTGGCGTTTTACAATGTTGAGGATGTTGTTGTATTTGTTGGTAATTTTGAACGTTGAGGTTGTTCTTGAATTTGTTGATGTCTTTCAACTTTGAGGTTGTTGTTGAATTTGTTTGTGTTTTTCATTGTTGAGGTTGTTGTTGAATTGGTTGGTATTTTTGAATGTTGAAGTTGTTGTTGAATTTGTTTGTCTTTTTCATTGTTGATGATGTAGTTGAATTTGATGGTGTTTTTCAAAGTTTAGGTTGTTGTTTTAATTTTTTGGTGCTTTTCATTGTAGAGGTTGTTGAAGTTGTTGCGGTTTTTCAATGTTGACGATGTTGTTGAATTTGTTGATTTTTTGCAATGTTGATGTTGTTGAATTTGTTGGTGATTTCCAATATTGAGTTTTTTGTTAAATTTGTTGGTGTTATTTTTTTTTTGTTGAAGTTGTTTGTATTTTTAAAAGTTGAGTTTGCTTATGAATTTGTTGGCGTTTTTCAATGTTGAGATTGTTGTTGCATTTGTTGATGGTTTTCAATATTGAGATCGTTGATGAATTTGTTGATGTTATCAATGTTATTTTTTGAACTTCTTTGCATTTTTCAATGTTGAGGTTGATGTGGAATTTGTTTGTGTTTTTCAATGTTGATATTGTTGTAGTTGTTTGTGATATTCAATATTGAGTTTGTTGTTGAATTTATTGGCATTATCAATGTTATGTATTGAACTTTTTTGTATTTTTCAATGTTGCGGTTGTTGTTGAATTTTTTGGTGTTTTTCAATGTTGAGGTTGCTGTTGAATTTGTTTGTGTTTTTCAATGTTGATATTGTTGAAGTTGTTTGTGATATTCAATATTGAGTTTGTTGTTGAATTTATTGGCATTATCAATGTTATGTATTGAACTTTTTTGTATTTTTCAATGTTGCGGTTGTTGTTGAATTTTTTGGTGTTTTTCAATGTTGAGGTTGCTGTTGAATTTGTTGGAGTTTTTCAAAGTTCAGGTTGTTGTTGAACTTATTGGTGTTTTTCAATGTTGAGGTTGTTGAAATTTTTGGTTTTATCAATGATCTTTTTTGAACTTTTTTGTACATTTAAAGGTTGAGGTTGTTGTTGAATTTGTTGGCGTTTTTGAATGTTGAGGTTGTTTTTGAATTTGTTGGTGTCTTTCAACATTGAGGTTGTTGTTGATTTTGGTGGTGACTTTTAATATTGAGGTTGTTGTTGAATTTGTTGGTGTCTTTCAATATTGAGATCGGTGAATTCGTTGGTGTTATCAATTTTTTTTTGAACTTTTTCTCTTCTTTTAAAAGTGGAGGTTGTTGTTGAATTTGTTGATGATTTTCAATATTGAGGTTTCTGTTGAATTTTTTGTTGTTTTTAATTGTTGAGGTTGTTGTTAAATTTGTTGATATTTTTGAATGTTGACGTTTTTGTTGAATTTGTTGGTGTTTTTCATTGTTGAGGTTGTAGTTGAATTTGTTGCTGATTTTCAATGTTGAGGTTGTTGTTGAATTTGTTGCTGTTATCAATGTTATTTTTTGGACTTTTTTGTATTTTTCAATGCTGAGTTTGTTGAATTTTTTATTATTTTTCAATGTTGAGGTTATTGAATTTGTTCTTATTTTTCAATTTTGAGGTTGTTGTTGAATTTGTTGCTGTTATCAATGTTATTTTTTGAACTTTTTTGTATTTTTAAATTTTGAGGTTTGGGTTGATTTTGTTGGTGTTTTTCAATGTTGACGTTGTTGAATTTATTGGTGTTATTCATTGTTGAGTTTGTTGTTGAATTTGTTGGTATTTTTGAATGTTGAGGTTGTTGTTGTTTTTCATTGTTGAGGTAGTAGTTGAAGTTGTTGATGTTTTTCAACGTTGAGGTTGTTGTTGAATTTGTTGCTGTTATCAATGTTATTTTTTGAACATTTATTATAGTTTTGAAAGTTGAGGTTGTTGTCGAATTTGTTGGTTTTTTTCAATGTTGAGCTTGTTGTTGAATTTGCTGGTGTTTTTCAAAGTTGAGGTTGTTGATGAATTTATTGGTGTTTTTCAATGTTGAGGTTGTCGTTGAATTTGTTGGTGTTTTTCAATGTTGATTTTGTTGTTGAATTTGTTGGTTTTATTAATGTTATTTTTTGAACGTTCTTATATTTTTCAAAGTTGAGGTTGTTGTTTTAATTTTTTGGTGCTTTCCATTGTAGAGGTTGTTGAAGTTGTTGCGGTTTTTCAATGTTGAGGATGTTGTTGAAATTGTTGGTGTCTCTCAATATGAGGTTATTGTTGAATTTGGTGGTGTTTTTCAATGTTGAGTTGGTGTTGAATTTGTTGGTGTCATTGAATATTAAGGTTCTTATTGAATTTGTTGCTGTTATCAATGTTCTTTTTTGAACTTTTTTGTATTTATCAAAGAAGTAGTTGAATTTGTTGGTGTTTGTCAATGTTGAGGTTGTTGTTGAATTTGTTGCTGTTATCAATGTTATTTTTTGAACTTCATTGTATTTTTGAAAGTTGAGCTTGTTGAATTTGTTGGTGTTTTTCAAAGGTGATGTTGTTGAATTTGTTAGTGATTTTCAAAATTGAGGTTGTTGTTGAATTTGTTGGTGTTATCAACGTTATTTTTTGATCTTTTTTGTATTTTTCAATGTTGAGGTTGTTGTTGAATTTGTTGGTGTTTTTCAATGTTGAGGTTGCTGTTGAATTTGTTGGGGTTTTTCAAAGTTCAGGTTGTTGTTGAATTTATTGGTGTTTTTCAATGTTGAGGTTGTTGAATTTGTTGGTGATTTTCAATATTGAGGTTGTTGTTGAATTTTTTGGTTTTATCAATGATCTTTTTTGAACTTTTTTGTACATTTAAAGGTTGAGGTTGTTGTTGAATTTGTTGGCGTTTTTGAATGTTGAGGTTGTTTTTGAATTTGTTGGTGTCTTTCAACATTGAGGTTGTTGTTGATTTTGGTGGTGACTTTTAATATTGAGGTTGTTGTTGAATTTGTTGGTGTCTTTCAATATTGAGATCGGTGAATTCGTTGGTGTTATCAATGTTTTTTTTGAACTTTTTCTCTTCTTTCAAAAGTGGAGGTTGTTGTTGAATTTGTTGATGATTTTCAATATTGAGGTTTCTGTTGAATTTTTTGTTGTTTTTAATTGTTGAGGTTGTTGTTAAATTTGTTGATATTTTTGAATGTTGAGGTTTTTGTTGAATTTGTTGGTGTTTTTCATTGTTGAGGTTGAAGTTGAATTTGTTGCTGATTTTCAATGTTGAGGTTGTTGTTGAATTTGTTGCTGTTATCAATGTTATTTTTTGGACTTTTTTGTATTTTTCAATGTTGAGTTTGTTGAATTTTTTATTATTTTTCAATGTTGAGGTTATTGAATTTGTTCTTATTTTTCAATTTTGAGGTTGTTGTTGAATTTGTTGCTGTTATCAATGTTATTTTTTGAACTTTTTTGTATTTTTCAATTTTGAGGTTCGGGTTGATTTTGTTGGTGTTTTTCAATGTTGACGTTGTTGAATTTATTGGTGTTATTCATTGTTGAGTTTGTTGTTGAATTTGTTGGTATTTTTGAATGTTGAAGTTGTTGATGTTTTTCAACGTTGAGGTAGTTGTTGAATTTGTTGCTGTTATCAATGTTATTTTTTGAACATTTATTATAGTTTTGAAAGTTGAGGTTGTTGTCGAATTTGTTGGGTTTTTTCAATGTTGAGCTTGTTGTTGAATTTGCTGGTGTTTTTCAAAGTTGAGGTTGTTGATGAATTTATTGGTGTTTTTCAATGTTGAGGTTGTCGTTGAATTTGTTGGTGTTTTTCAATGTTGATTTTGTTGTTGAATTTGTTGGTTTTATTAATGTTATTTTTTGAACGTTTTTGTATTTTTCAAAGTTGAGGTTGTTGTTTTAATTATTCGGTGCTTTCCATTGTAGAGGTTGTTGAAGTTGTTGCGGTTTTTCAATGTTGAGGATGTTGTTGAAATTGTTGGTGTCTCTCAATATGAGGTTATTGTTGAATTTGGTGGTGTATTTCAATGTTGAGTTGGTGTTGAATTTGTTGGTGTCATTGAATATTAAGGTTCTTATTGAATTTGTTGCTGTTATCAATGTTCTTTTTTGAACTTTTTTGTATTTATCAAAGAAGTAGTTGAATTTGTTGGTGTTTGTCAATTTTGAGGTTGTTGTTGAATTTGTTGCTGTTATCAATGTTATTTTTTGAACTTCATTGTATTTTTGAAAGTTGAGCTTGTTGAATTTGTTGGTGTTTTTCAATGGTGATGTTGTTGAATTTGTTAGTGATTTTCAAAATTGAGGTTGTTGTTGAATTTGTTGGTGTTATCAACGTTATGGTTGTTGTTGAATTTGTTGGTGTTTTTCAATGCTGTTGTTGTTGTTGAATTTATTGTTGTTTTTCAATGTTGAAGTTGTTGTTGAATTTGTTGATTTTTTGCAATGTTGATGTTGTTGAATTTGTTGGTGATTTCCAATATTGAGTTTTTTGTTAAATTTGTTGGTGTTATCATTTTTTTTTTGTTGAAGTTGTTTGTATTTTTAAAAGTTGACTTTGCTGTTGAATTTGTTGGCGTTTTTCAATGTTTAGGTTGTTGTTGCATTTGTTGATGTTTTTCAATATTGAGGTTGTTGTTGAATTTGTTGATGTTATCAGTGTTATTTTTTGAACTCCTTTGCTTTTTTCAATGTTGAGGTTGATGTTGAATTTGTTGGTTTTGTTCAATGTTTAGGTTGTTGTTGAATTTGTTAGTGTTTTTCAATGCTGAGGTTGTTGTTGAATTTGTTAGTGTTTTTCAATGTTGATATTGTTGAAGTTGTTTGTGATATTCAATATTGAGTTTGTTGTTGAATTTATTGGCATTATCAATGTTCTGTATTGAACCTTTTTGTATTTTTCAATGTTGTGGTTGTTGTTGAATTTATTTGGTGTTTTTCAATGTTGAGGTTGTTGTTGAATTTGTTGGAGTTTTTCAAAGTTCAGGTTGTTGTTGAATTTATTGGTGTTTTTCAATGTTGAGGTTGTTGAATTTGTTGGTGATTTTCAATATTGAGGTTGTTGTTTAATTTGTTGGCGTTTTTCAATGTTGAGGTTGTTTTTGAATTTGTTGGTGTCTTTCAACATTGAGGTTGTTGTTGATTTTGGTGGTGACTTTTAATATTGAGGTTGTTGTTGAATTTGTTGGTGTCTTTCAATATTGAGGTCGGTGAATTTGTAGGTGTTATCAATGTTTTTTTTGAACTTTTTCTCTTCTTTTAAAAGTGGAGGTTGTTGTTGAATTTGTTGATGATTTTCAATATTGAGGTTGTTGTTGAATTTTTTGTTGTTTTTAATTGTTGAGGTTGTTGTTAAATTTGTTGGTATTTTTGAATGTTGAGGTTGTTGTTGAATTTGTTGGTGTTTTTCATTGTTGAGGTTGTAGTAGAATGTGTTGCTGTTTTTCAATGTTGAGGTTATTGTTGAATTTGTTGCTGTCATCAATGTTATTTTTTGAACATTTATTATATTTTTGAAAGTTGAGGTTGTTGTTGAATTTGTTGGTTTTTTTCAATGCTGAGTTTGTTGTTGAATTTGTTTGTGATTTTCAATGTTGAGGTTGTTGTTGAATTTAGTGGTGTTTTTCAATATTGGGGTTGTTGTTGAATTTGTTGGTGTTTTTCAATGTTGATTTTGATGAATTTGTTGGTGATTTTAAATATTGAGTTTGTTGTTGAATTTGTTGGTTATTATCAATGATAACTTTTGAATTTTCTGTATTTTTCAATGTTAAGGCTGTTGTTGAATTTTTTGGTGTTTTTCGTTGTTGAGGTTGTTGAAGTTGATGGTGTTTTTCAATGTTGAGGTTGTTGTTTAATTTGCTGGTGTCTTTCAATATTGAGGTTGATGTTGAATTTGGTGGTGACTTTCAATATTGAGGTCGTTGAATTGGTTGGTGTTATCAATGTTTTTTTTGAACTTTTTTATATTTTTCAATATAGCCGTTGTTGTTGAATTTTTTGGTGTTTTTCATTGTTGAGTTTGTTGAAGTTGTTGGTGTTTTTTCAATGTTGAGTTTGTTTTTGAATTTGTTGGTGTTTTTCAATGTTGAGTTTGTTGTTGAATTTGTTGGAGTTTTTCATTGTTGAGGTTGTTGTTGAATTTGTTGGTGTTATCAATGTCTTTTGTTGAACTGGCTTGTATTGTTAAAAGTTAAGGTTATTGTTGAATTTGTTGGTGTTTTTTAATGCTGATGTTATTGAATTTGATGGTGATTTTCAATATTGAGGTTGTTCTTGAATTTTTTGGTGTTATGAAAGTTGTTTTTTGAACTTATTTGAACTTTTCAATGTTGAGGTTGTTGTTGAATTTGTTGGCATTTTTCAATGTTGAGGTTGTTGTTGAATTTGTTGTTGCTATTCAATGTTGAGGTTGTTGTTTAATTTGTTGGTTTTTTGCAATGTTGATGTTGTTGAATTTGTTGGTGACTTCCAATATTGAGATTTTTGTTGAATTTGTTGGTGTTAACAATGTTTTGTTGTTGAAGTTGTTTGTATTTTTAATAGTTGAGTTTGTTGTTGAATTTGTTGACGTTTTTCAATGTAGAGGTTGTTGTTGAATTTGTTGGTGATTTTCAATATTGAGCTTGTTGTTGAATTTGTTGGTGTTATCAATGTTATTTTTTGAACATCTTTGCATTTTTCAATGTTGAGGTTGATGTTGAATTTATTAGTGTTTTTCAATGTTGATATTGTTGAAGTTGTTTGTGATATTCAATATTGAGTTTGTTGTTGAATTTATTGGCATTATCAATGTTATGTATTGAACTTTTTTGTATTTTTCAATGTTGCGGTTGTTGTTGAATTTTTTGGTGTTTTTCAATGTTGAGGTTGTTGTTGAATTTGTTGGAGTTTTTCAAAGTTCAGGTTGTGGTTGAATTTATTGGTGTTTTTCAATGTTGAGGTTGTTGAATTTGTTGGTGATTTTCAATATTGAGGTAGTTGTTTAATTTGTTGGCGTTTTTCAATGTTAAGGTTGTTTTTGAATTTGTTGGTGTCTTTCAACATTGAGGTTGTTGTTGATTTTGGTGGTGACTTTTAATATTGAGGTTGTTGTTGAATTTGTTGGTGTCTTTCAATATTGAGGTCGGTGAATTTGTTGGTGTTATCAATGTTTTTTTTGAACTTTTTCTCTTCTTTTAAAAGTGGAGGTTGTTGTTGAATTTGTTGATGATTTTCAATATTGAGGTTTCTGTTGAATATTTTGTTGTTTTTAATTGTTGAGGTTGTTGTTAAATTTGTTGGTATTTTTGAATGTTGAGGTTGTTGTTGAATTTGTTGGTGTTTTTCATTGTTGAGGTTGTAGTTGAATGTGTTGCTGTTTTTCAATGTTGAGTTTATTGTTGAATTTGTTGCTGTTATCAATGTTATTTTTTGAACATTTATTATATTTTTGAAAGTTGAGGTTGTTGTTGAATTTGTTGGTTTTTTTCAATGCTGAGGTTGTTGTTGAATTTGTTTGTGATTTTCAATGTTGAGGTTGTTGTTGAATTTAGTGGTGTTTTTCAATATTGGGGTTGTTGTTGAATTTGTTGGTGTTTTTCAATGTTGATTTTGATGAATTTGTTGGTCATTATAAATATTGAGTTTGTTGTTGAATTTGTTGGTTATTATCAATGATAACTTTTGAATTTTCTGTATTTTTCAATGTTAAGGCTGTTGTTGAGTTTTTTGGTGTTTTTCGTTGTTGAGGTTGTTGAAGTTGCTGGTGTTTTTCAATGTTGAGGTTGTTGTTGAATTTGTTTTTGTCTTTCAATATTGAGGTTGTTGTTTAATTTGTTGGTGTCTTTCAATATTGAGGTTGATGTTGAATTTGGTGGTGACTTTAAATATTGAGGTTGTTGTTGAATTTGTTGGTGTCTTTCAAAATTGAGGTCGTTGAATTGGTTGGTGTTATCAATGTTTTTTTTGAACTGGCTTGTATTTTTAATACTTAATGTTATTGTTGAATTTGTTGGTGTTTTTTAATGCTGATGTTATTGAATTTGTTGGTGATTTTCAATATTGAGGTTGTTTTTGAATTTTTTGGTGTTATGAAAGTTGTTTTTTGAACTTATTTGTACTTTTCAATGTTGAGGTTGTTGTTGAATTTGTTGGCGTTTTTCAATGTTGAGGTTCTTGTTGAATTTGCTGTTGTTATTCAATGTTGATGTTGTTGTTTAATTTGTTGGTTTTTTGCAATGTTGATGTTGTTGAATTTGTTGGTGACTTCCAATATTGAGATTTTTGTTGAATTTGTTGGTGTTATCAATGTTTTTTTGTTGAAGTTGTTTGTAATTTTAAAAGTTGAGTTTGTTGTTGAATTTGTTGACGTTTTTCAATGTTGAGGTTGTTATTGAATTTGTTGCTGATTTTCAATTTTGAGCTTGTTGTTGAATTTGTTGGTGTTATCAATGTTATTTTTTGAACTTCTTTGCATTTTTCAATGTTGAGGTTGATGTTGAATATGTTGGTGTTTTTCAATGTTTAGGTTGTTGTTGAATTTGTTAGTGTTTTTCAATGCTAAGGTTGTTGTTGAATTTGTTTGTGTTTTTCAATGTTGATATTGTTGAAGTTGTTTGTGATATTCAGTATTGAGGTTGTTGTTGAATTTATTGGCATTATCAATTATGTATTGAACTTTTTTGTATTTTTCAATGTTGCGGTTGTTGTTGAATTTTTTGGTGTCTTTCAATGTTGAGGTTGTTGTTGAATTTGTTGGTGATTTTCAATATTGAGGTTGTTGTTGAATTTTTTGGTTTTATCAATGATCTTTTTTGAACTTTTTTGTACATTTAAAGGTAGAGGTTGTTGTTGAATTTGTTGGCGTTTTTCAATGTTGAGGTTGTTTTTGAATTTGTTGATGTCTTTCAACATTGAGGTTGTTGTTGATTTTGGTGGTGACTTTTAATATTGAGGTTTTTGTTGAATTTGTTGGTATCTTTCAATATTGAGGTCGATGAATTTGTTGGTGTTATCAATGTTTTTTTTGAACTTTTTCTCTTCTTTTAAAAGTGGAGGTTGTTGTTGAATTTGTTGATGATTTTCAATATTGAGGTTTCTGTTGAATTTTTTGTTGTTTTTAATTGTTGAGGTTGTTGTTAAATTTGTTGGTATTTTTGAATGTTGAGGTTGTTGTTGAATTTGTTGGTGTTTTTCATTGTTGAGGTTGTAGTAGAATGTGTTGCTGTTTTTCAATGTTCAGGTTATTGTTGAATTTGTTGCTGTTATCAATGTTATTTTTTGAACATTTATTATATTTTTGAAAGTTGAGGTTGTTGATGAATTTGTTGGTTTTTTTCAATTCTGAGGTTGTTGTTGAATTTGTTCGTGATTTTCAATGTTGAGGTTGTTGTTGAATTTAGTGGTGTTTTTCAATATTGGGGATGTTGTTGAATTTGTTGGTGTTTTTCAATGTTGATTTTGATGAATTTGTTGGTCATTATAAATATTGAGTTTGTTGTTGAATTTGTTTGTTATTATCAATGATAACTTTTGAATTTTCTGTATTTTTCATTGTTATGGCTGTTGTTGAAATTTTTGGTGTTTTTCGTTGTTGAGGTTGTTGATAGTTGCTGGTGTTTTTCAATGTTGAGGTTGTTGTTGAATTTGTTGTTGTCTTTCAATATTGAGGTTGTTGTTGAATTTCTCTGTGTCTTTCAATATTGAGGTTGTTGTTGAATTTGGTGGTGACTTTAAATATTGAGGTTGTTTTTGAATTTGTTGGTGTCTTTCATTATTGAGGTCGTTGAATTGGTTGGTGTTATCAATGTTTTTTTTGAACTTTTTCTCTTCTTTTAAATGTTGAGGTTGTTGTTGAATTTGTTGGCGATTTTCAATGTTGATATTGTTCAATTTGTTGATGATTTTCAATAGCGAGTTTGTTGTTGATTTTGTTAGCATTATCAATATTATTTTTTGAACTTTTTTATATTTTTCAATATTGCCATTGTTGTTGAATTTTTTGGTGTTTTGCATTGCTGAGTTTGTTGAAGTTGTTGGTGTTTTTTCAATGTTGAGTTTGTTTTTGAATTTGTTGGTGTTTTTCAATGTTGAGGTTGTTGTTGAATTTGTTGGAGTTTTTCATTGTTGAAGTTGCTGTTGAATTTGTTGGTGTTATCAATGTCTTTTGTTGAACTGGCTTGTATTTTTAAAAGTTAATGTTATTGTTGAATTTGTTGGTGTTTTTTAATGCTGGTGTTATTGGATTTGTTGGTGATTTTCAATATTGAGGTTGTTTTTGAATTTTTTGGTGTTATGAAAGTTGTTTTTTGAACTTATTTGTACTTTTCAATGTTGAGGTTGTTGTTGAATTTGTTGGCGTTTTTCAATGTTGAGGTTCTTGTTGAATTTGCTGTTATTATTCAATGTTGAGGTTGTTGTTTAATTTGTTGGTTTTTTGCAATGTTGATGTTGTTGAATTTGTTGGTGACTTCCAATATTGAGACTTTTGTTGAAGTTGTTGGTGTTATCAATGTTTTTTTGATGAAGTTGTTTGTATTTTTAAAAGTTGAGTTTGTTGTTGAATTTGTTGACGTTTTTCAATGTAGAGGTTGTTATTGAATTTGTTGGTGATTTTCAATATTGAGCTTGTTGTTGAATTTGTTGGTGTTATCAATGTTATTTTTTGAACTTCTTTGCATTTTTCAATGTTTAGGTTGTTGTTGAATTTGTTAGTGTTTTTCAATGCTGAGGTTGTTGTTGAATTTGTTTGTGTTTTTCAATGTTGATATTGTTGAAGTTGTTTGTGATATTCAGTATTGAGTTTGTTGTTGAATTTATTGGCATTATCAATTATGTATTGAACTTTTTTGTATTTTTCAATGTTGCGGTTGTTGTTGAATTTTTTGGTGTTTTTCAATGTTGAGGTTGTTGTTGAATTTGTTGGAGTTTTTGAAAGTTCAGGTTGTTGTTGAATTTATTGATGTTTTTCAATGTTGAGGTTGTTGAATTTGTTGGTGATTTTCAATATTGAGGTTGTTGTTGAATTTTTTGGTTTTATCAATGATCTTTTTTGAACTTTTTTGTACATTTAAAGGTAGAGGTTGTTGTTGAATTTGTTGGCGTTTTTCAATGTTGAGGTTGTTTTTGAATTTGTTGATGTCTTTCAACTTTGAGGTTGTTGTTGATTTTGGTGGTGATTTTTAAAATTGAGGTTTTTGTTGAATTTGTTGGTATCTTTCAATATTGAGGTCGATGAATTTGTTGGTGTTATCAATGTTTTTTTTGAACGTTTTCTCTTCTTTTAAAAGTGGAGGTTGTTGTTGAATTTGTTGATGATTTTCAATATTGAGGTTTCTGTTGAATTTTTTGTTGTTTTTAATTGTTGAGGTTGTTGTTAAATTTGTTGGTATTTTTGAATGTTGAGGTTGTTGTTGAATTTGTTGGTGTTTTTCATTGTTGAGGTTGTAGTAGAATGTGTTGCTGTTTTTCAATGTTCAGGTTATTGTTGAATTTGTTGCTGTTATCAATGTTATTTTTTGAACATTTATTATATTTTTGAAAGTTGAGGTTGTTGTTGAATTTGTTGGTTTTTTTCAATTCTGAGGTTGTTGTTGAATTTGTTCGTGATTTTCAATGTTGAGGTTGTTGTTGAATTTAGTGGTGTTTTTCAATATTGGGGTTGTTGTTGAATTTGTTGGTGTTTTTCAATGTTGATTTTGATGAATTTGTTGGTCATTATAAATATTGAGTTTGTTGTTGAATTTGTTTGTTATTATCAATGATAACTTTTGAATTTTCTGTATTTTTCATTGTTATGGCTGTTGTTGAAATTTTTGGTGTTTTTCGTTGCTGAGGTTGTTGATAGTTGCTGGTGTTTTTCAATGTTGAGGTTGTTGTTGAATTTGTTGTTGTCTTTCAATATTGAGGTTGTTGTTGAATTTCTCTGTGTCTTTCAATATTGAGGTTGTTGTTGAATTTGCTGGTGACTTTAAATATTGAGGTTGTTGTTGAATTTGTTGGTGTCTTTCATTATTGAGGTCGTTGAATTGGTTGGTGTTATCAATGTTTTTTTTCAACTTTTTCTCTTCTTTTAAATGTTGAGGTTGTTGTTGAATTTGTTGGCGATTTTCAATGTTGATATTGTTCAATTTGTTGATGATTTTCAATAGTGAGTTTGTTGTTGATTTTGTTAGCATTATCAATGTTATTTTTTGAACTTTTTTATATTTTTCAATATTGCAATTGTTGTTGAATTTTTTGGTGTTTTGCATTGTTGAGTTTGTTGAAGTTGTTGGTGTTTTTTCAATGTTGAGTTTGTTTTTGATTTTGTTGCTGTTTTTCAATGTGGAGGTTGTTGTTGAATTTGTTGGAGTTTTTCATTGTTGAGGTTGTTGTTGAATTTGTTGGTGTTATCAATGTCTTTTGTTGAACTGGCTTGTATTGTTAAAAGTTAAGGTTATTGTTGAATCTGTTGGTGTTTTTTAATGCTGATGTTATTGATTTTGTTGGTGATTTTCAATATTGAGGTTGTTCTTGAATTTTTTGGTGTTATGAAAGTTGTTTTTTGAACTTATTTGTACTTTTCAAGGTTCAGGTTTTTGTTGAATTTGTTGGCGTTTTTCAATGTTGAGGTTGTTGTTGAATTTGTTGTTGTTATTCAATGTTGAGGTTGTTGTTTAATTTGTTGGTTTTTTGCAATCTTGATGTTGTTGAATTTGTTGGTGACTTCCAATATTGAGATTTTTGTTGAATTTGTTGGTGTTATCAATGTTTTTTTGTTGAAGTTGTTTGTATTTTTAAAAGTTGAGTTTGTTGTTGAATTTGTTGACGTTTTTCAAGGTTGAGGTTGTTATTGAATTTGTTGGTGATTTTCAATATTGAGCTTGTTGTTGAATTTGTTGGTGTTATCAATGTTATTTTTTGAACTTCTTTGCATTTTTCAATGTTTAGGTTGTTGTTGAATTTGTTAGTGTTTTTCAATGCTGAGGTTGTTGTTGAATTTGTTTGTGTTTTTCAATGTTGATATTGTTGAAGTTGTTTGTGATATTCAGTATTGAGTTTGTTGTTGAATTTATTGGCATTATCAATTATGTATTGAACTTTTTTGTATTTTTCAATGTTGCGGTTGTTGTTGAATTTTTTGGTGTTTTTCAATGTTGAGGTTGTTGTTGAATTTGTTGGAGTTTTTGAAAGTTCAGGTTGTTGTTGAATTTATTGATGTTTTTCAATGTTGAGGTTGTTGAATTTGTTGGTGATTTTCAATATTGAGGTTGTTGTTGAATTTTTTGGTTTTATCAATGATCTTTTTTGAACTTTTTTGTACATTTAAAGGTAGAGGTTGTTGTTGAATTTGTTGGCGTTTTTCAATGTTGAGGTTGTTTTTGAATTTGTTGATGTCTTTCAACTTTGAGGTTGTTGTTGATTTTGGTGGTGATTTTTAAAATTGAGGTTTTTGTTGAATTTGTTGGTATCTTTCAATATTGAGGTCGATGAATTTGTTGGTGTTATCAATGTTTTTTTTGAACGTTTTCTCTTCTTTTAAAAGTGGAGGTTGTTGTTGAATTTGTTGATGATTTTCAATATTGAGGTTTCTGTTGAATTTTTTGTTGTTTTTAATTGTTGAGGTTGTTGTTAAATTTGTTGGTATTTTTGAATGTTGAGGTTGTTGTTGAATTTGTTGGTGTTTTTCATTGTTGAGGTTGTAGTAGAATGTGTTGCTGTTTTTCAATGTTCAGGTTATTGTTGAATTTGTTGCTGTTATCAATGTTATTTTTTGAACATTTATTATATTTTTGAAAGTTGAGGTTGTTGTTGAATTTGTTGGTTTTTTTCAATTCTGAGGTTGTTGTTGAATTTGTTCGTGATTTTCAATGTTGAGGTTGTTGTTGAATTTAGTGGTGTTTTTCAATATTGGGGTTGTTGTTGAATTTGTTGGTGTTTTTCAATGTTGATTTTGATGAATTTGTTGGTCATTATAAATATTGAGTTTGTTGTTGAATTTGTTTGTTATTATCAATGATAACTTTTGAATTTTCTGTATTTTTCATTGTTATGGCTGTTGTTGAAATTTTTGGTGTTTTTCGTTGCTGAGGTTGTTGATAGTTGCTGGTGTTTTTCAATGTTGAGGTTGTTGTTGAATTTGTTGTTGTCTTTCAATATTGAGGTTGTTGTTGAATTTCTCTGTGTCTTTCAATATTGAGGTTGTTGTTGAATTTGGTGGTGACTTTAAATATTGAGGTTGTTGTTGAATTTGTTGGTGTCTTTCATTATTGAGGTCGTTGAATTGGTTGGTGTTATCAATGTTTTTTTTCAACTTTTTCTCTTCTTTTAAATGTTGAGGTTGTTGTTGAATTTGTTGGCGATTTTCAATGTTGATATTGTTCAATTTGTTGATGATTTTCAATAGTGAGTTTGTTGTTGATTTTGTTAGCATTATCAATGTTATTTTTTGAACTTTTTTATATTTTTCAATATTGCAATTGTTGTTGAATTTTTTGGTGTTTTGCATTGTTGAGTTTGTTGAAGTTGTTGGTGTTTTTTCAATGTTGAGTTTGTTTTTGATTTTGTTGCTGTTTTTCAATGTGGAGGTTGTTGTTGAATTTGTTGGAGTTTTTCATTGTTGAGGTTGTTGTTGAATTTGTTGGTGTTATCAATGTCTTTTGTTGAACTGGCTTGTATTGTTAAAAGTTAAGGTTATTGTTGAATCTGTTGGTGTTTTTTAATGCTGATGTTATTGATTTTGTTGGTGATTTTCAATATTGAGGTTGTTCTTGAATTTTTTGGTGTTATGAAAGTTGTTTTTTGAACTTATTTGTACTTTTCAAGGTTCAGGTTTTTGTTGAATTTGTTGGCGTTTTTCAATGTTGAGGTTGTTGTTGAATTTGTTGTTGTTATTCAATGTTGAGGTTGTTGTTTAATTTGTTGGTTTTTTGCAATCTTGATGTTGTTGAATTTGTTGGTGACTTCCAATATTGAGATTTTTGTTGAATTTGTTGGTGTTATCAATGTTTTTTTGTTGAAGTTGTTTGTATTTTTAAAAGTTGAGTTTGTTGTTGAATTTGTTGACGTTTTTCAAGGTTGAGGTTGTTATTGAATTTGTTGGTGATTTTCAATATTGAGCTTGTTGTTGAATTTGTTGGTGTTATGAATGTTATTTTTTGAACTTCTTTGCATTTTTCAATGTTGAGGTTGATGTTGAATATGTTGGTGTTTTTCAATGTTTAGGTTGTTGTTGAATTTGTTAGTGTTTTTCAATGCTGAGGTTGTTGTTGAATTTGTTTGTGTTTTTCAATGTTGATATTGTTGAAGTTGTTTGTGATATTCAGTATTGAGTTTGTTGTTGAATTTATTGGCATTATCAATTATGTATTGAACTTTTTTGTATTTTTCAATGTTGCGGTTGTTGTTGAATTTTTTGGTGTTTTTCAATGTTGAGGTTGTTGTTGAATTTGTTGGAGTTTTTGAAAGTGCAGTTTGTTGTTGAATTTATTGGTGTTTTTCAATGTTGAGGTTGTTGAATTTGGTGGTGATTTTCAATATTGAGGTTGTTGTTGAATTTTTTGGTTTTATCAATGATCTTTTTTGAACTTTTTTGTACATTTAAAGGTAGAGGTTGTTGTTGAATTTGTTGGCGTTTTTCAATGTTGAGGTTGTTTTTGAATTTGTTGATGTCTTTCAACATTGAGGTTGTTGTTGATTTTGGTGGTGACTTTTAATATTGAGGTTTTTGTTGAATTTGTTGGTATCTTTCAATATTGAGGTCGATGAATTTGTTGGTGTTATCAATGTTTTTTGAACTTTTTCTCTTCTTTTAAAAGTGGAGGTTGTTGTTGAATTTGTTGATGATTTTCAATATTGAGGTTTCTGTTGAATTTTTTGTTGTTTTTAATTGTTGAGGTTGTTGTTAAATTTGTTGGTATTTTTGAATTTTGAGGTTGTTGTTGAATTTGTTGGTGTTTTTCATTGTTGAGGTTGTAGTAGAATGTGTTGCTGTTTTTCAATGTTGAGGTTATTGTTGAATTTGTTGCTGTTATCAATGTTATTTTTTGAACATTTATTATATTTTTGAAAGTTGAGGTTGTTGTTGAATTTGTTGGTTTTTTTCAATTCTGAGGTTGTTGTTGAATTTGTTTGTTTTTTGAAATGTTAATGTTGTTGAATTTGTTGGTGATTTCCAATATTGAGTTTTTTGTGAAATTTGTTGGTGTTATCTTTTTTTTTGTTGAAGTTGTTTGTATTTTTAAAAGTTGACTTTGCTGTTGAATTTGTTGGCGTTTTTCAATGTTGAGGTTGTTGTTGCATTTGTTGATGGTTTTCAATATTGAGGTTGTTGTTGAATTTGTTGATGTTATCAATGTTATTTTTAAAAATTCTTTGCATTTTTCAGTGTCGAGGTTGATGTTGAAATTGTTGGTGTTTTTCAATGTTTAGGTTGTTGTTGAATTTGTTAGTGATTTTCAATATGGATGCAGTTGAATTTGTTGGTGATTTTCAATTTTGAGCTTGTTGTTGAATTTGTTGGTGTTTTTCAATGTTGAGGTTGTTGCTGAATTTGTTTGTGTTTTTCAATGTTGATATTGTTGAAGTTGTTTGTGATATTCAATATTGAGTTTGTTGTTGAATTTATTGGCATTATCAATGTTATGTATTGAACTTTTTTGTATTTTTCAATGTTGCGGTTGTTGTTGAATTTTTTGGTGTTTTTCAATGTTGAGGTTGTTGTTGAATTTGTTGGAGTTTTTCAAAGTTCAGGTTGTTGTTGAATTTATTGGTGTTTTTCAATGTTGAGGTTGTTGAATTTGTTGGTGATTTTCAATATTGAGGTTGTTGTTGAATTTTTTGGTTTTATCAATGTTCTTTTTTGAACTTTTTTGTACATTTAAAAGTTGAGGTTGTTGTTGAATTTGTTGGTGTTTTTGAATGTTGAGGTTGTTTTTGAATTTGTTGGTGTCTTTCAACATTGAGGTTGTTGTTGATTTTGGTGGTGACTTTTAATATTGAGGTTGTTGTTGAATTTGTTGTTGTCTTTCAATATTGAGGTCGATGAATTTGTTGGTGTTATCAATGTTTTTTTTTGAACTTTTTCTCTTCTTTTAAAAGTGGAGGTTGTTGTTGAATTTGCTCATGATTTTCAATATTGCGGTTTCTGTTGAATTTTTTGTTGTTTTTAATTGTTGAGGTTATTGTTAAATTTGTTGGTATTTTTGAATGTTGAGGTTGTTGTTGAATTTGTTGGTGTTTTTCATTGTTGAGGTTTTAGTTGAATGTGTTGCTGTTTTTCAATGTTGAGGTTATTGCTGAATTTGTTTGTGTTTTTCAATGCTGAGGTTGTTGTTGAATTTGTTTGTGTTTTTCAATGTTGATATTGTTGAAGTTGTTTGTGATATTCAATATTGAGTTTGTTGTTGAATTTATTGGCATTATCAATGTTATGTATTGAACCTTTTTGTATTTTTCAATGTTGTGGTTGTTGTTGAATTTTTTTGGTGTTTTTCAATGTTGAGGTTGTTGTTGAATTTGTTGGAGTTTTTCAAAGTTCATGTTGTTGTTGAATTTTTTGGTGTTTTTCAATGTTGAGGTTGTTGAATTTGTTGGTGATTTTCAATATTGAGGTTGTTGTTTAATTTGTTGGCGTTTTTCAATGTTGAGGTTGTTTTTGAATGTGTTGGTGTCTTTCAACATTGAGGTTGTTGTTGATTTTGGTGGTGACTTTTAATATTGAGGTTGTTGTTGAACTTGTTGGTGTCTTTCAATATTGAGGTCGGTGAATTTGTTGGTGTTATCAATGTTTTTTTTGAACTTTTTCTCTTCTTTTAAAAGTGGAGGTTGTTGTTGAATTTGTTGATGATTTTCAATATTGAGGTTTCTTTTGAATTTTTTGTTGTTTTTAATTGTTGAGGTTGTTGTTAAATTTGTTGGTATTTTTGAATGTTGGGGTTGTTGTTGAATTTGTTGCTGTTTTTCATTGTTGAGGTTGTAGTTGAATGTGTTGCTGTTTTTCAATGTCGAGTTTATTGTTGAATTTGTTGCTGTTATCAATGTTATTTTTTGAACATTTATTATATTTTTGAAAGTTGAGGTTGTTGTTGAATTTGTTGGTTTTTTTCAATGCTGAGGTTGTTGTTGAATTTGTTTGTGATTTTCAATGTTGAGGTTGTTGTTGAATTTAGTGGTGTTTTTCAATATTGGGGTTGTTGTTGAATTTGTTGGTGTTTTTCAATGTTGATTTTGATGAATTTGTTGGTCATTATAAATATTGAGTTTGTTGTTGAATTTGTTGGTTATTATCAATGATAACTTTTGAATTTTCTGTATTTTTCAATGTTATGGCTGTTGTTGAGTTTTTTGGTGTATTTCGTTGTTGAGGTTGTTGAAGTTGCTAGTGTTTTTCAATGTTGAGGTTGTTGTTGAATTTGTTTTTGTCTTTCAATATTGAGGTTGTTGTTTAATTTGTTGGTGTCTTTCAATATTGAGGTTGATGTTGAATTTGGCGGTGACTTTCAATATTGAGGTTGTTGTTGAATTTGTTGGTGTCTTTCAAAATTGAGGTCGTTGAATTGGTTGGTGTTATCAATGTTTTTTTTTAACTTTTTCTCTTCTTTTAAATGTTGAGGTTGTTGTTGAATTTGTTGGCAATTTTCGATGTTGATATTGTTCAATTTGTTGATGATTTTCAATAGTGAGTTTGTTGTTGATTTTGTTGGCATTATCAATGTTATTTTTTGAACTTTTTTATATTTTTCAATATAGCCGTTGTTGTTGAATTTTTTGGTGTTTTTCATTGTTGAGTTTGTTGTTGAAGTTGTTGGTGTTTTTTCAATGTCTTTTGTTGAACTGGCTTGTATTGTTAAAAGTTAAGGTTATTGTTGAATTTGTTAGTGTTTTTTAATGCTGATGTTATTGAATTTGATGGTGATTTTCAATATTGAGGTTGTTCTTGAATTTTTTGGTGTTATGAAAGTTGTTTTTTGAACTTTTTTGTACTTTTCAAGGTTGAGGTTGTTGTTGAATTTGTTGTTGCTATTCAATGTTGAGGTTGTTGTTTAATTTGTTGGTTTTTTGCAATGTTGATGTTGTTGAATTTGTTGGTGACTTCCAATATTGAGATTTTTGTTGAATTTGTTGGTGTTAACAATGTTTTGTTGTTGAAGTTGTTTGTATTTTTAAAAGTTGAGTTTGTTGTTGAATTTGTTGACGTTTTTCAATGTAGAGGTTGTTGTTGAATTTGCTGGTGATTTTCAATATTGAGCTTGTTGTTGAATTTGTTGGTGTTATCAATGTTATTTTTTGAACTTCTTTGCATTTTTCAATGTTGAGGTTGATGTTGAATTTGTAGGTGTTTTTCAATGTTTAGGTTGTTGTTGAATTTGTTAGTGTTTTTCAATGCTGAGGTTGTTGTTGAATTTATTAGTGTTTTTCAATGTTGATATTGTTGAAGTTGTTTGTGATATTCAATATTGAGTTTGTTGTTGAATTTATTGGCATTATCAATGTTATGTATGGAACTTTTTTGTATTTTTCAATGTTGCGGTTGTTGTTGAATTTTTTGGTGTTTTTCAATGTTGAGGTTGTTGTTGAATTTGTTGGAGTTTTTCAAAGTTCAGGTTGTTGTTGAATTTATTGGTGTTTTTCAATGTTGAGGTTGTTGAATTTGTTGGTGATTTTCAATATTGAGGTAGTTGTTTAATTTGTTGGCGTTTTTCAATGTTGAGGTTGTTTTTGAATTTGTTGGTGTCTTTCAACATTGAGGTTGTTGTTGATTTTGGTGGTGACTTTTAATATTGAGGTTGTTGTTGAATTTGTTTATGTCTTTCAATATTGAGGTCGGTGAATTTGTTGGTGTTTTCAATGTTTTTTTTGAACTTTTTCTCTTCTTTTAAAAGTGGAGGTTGTTGTTGAATTTGTTGATGATTTTCAATATTGAGGTTTCTGTTGAATATTTTGTTGTTTTTAATTGTTGAGGTTGTTGTTAAATTTGTTGGTATTTTTGAATGTTGAGGTTGTTGTTGAATTTGTTGGTGTTTTTCATTGTTGAGGTTGTAGTTGAATGTGTTGCTGTTTTTCAATGTTGAGTTTATTGTTGAATTTGTTGCTGTTATCAATGTTATTTTTTGAACATTTATTATATTTTTGAAAGTTGAGGTTGTTGTTGAATTGGTTGGTATTTTTGAATGTTGAGGTTGTTGTTGAATTTGTTTGTCTTTTTGATTGTTGAAGATGTAGTTGAATTTGATGGTGTTTTTCAATGTTGAGGTTGTTGTTGAATTTAGTGGTGTTTTTCAATATTGGGGTTGTTGTTGAATTTGTTGGTGTTTTTCAATGTTGATTTTGATGAATTTGTTGGTCATTATAAATATTGAGTTTGTTGTTGAATTTGTTGGTTATTATCAATGATAACTTTTGAATTTTCTGTATTTTTCAATGTTAAGGCTGTTGTTGAGTTATTTGGTGTTTTTCGTTGTTGAGGTTGTTGAAGTTGCTGGTGTTTTTCAATGTTGAGGTTGTTGTTGAATTTGTTTTTTTCTTTCAATATTGAGGTTGTTGTTTAATTTGTTGGTGTCTTTCAATATTGAGGTTGATGTTGAATTTGGTGGTGACTTTCAATATTGAGGTTGTTGTTGAATTTGTTGGTGTCTTTCAATATTGAGGTCGTTGAATTGGTTGGTGTTATCAATGTTTTTTTTGAACTTTTTCTCTTCTTTTAAATGTTGAGGTTGTTGTTGAATTTGATGGCGATTTTCAATGTTGATATTGTTCAATTTGTTGATGATTTTCAATAGTGAGTTTGTTGTTGATTTTGTTAGCATTATCAATGTTATTTTTTGAACTTTTTTATATTTTTCAATATTGCCATTGTTGTTGAATTTTTTGGTGTTTTGCATTGTTGAGTTTGTTTTTGAATTTGTTGGTGTTTTTCAATGTTGAGGTTGTTGTTGAATTTGTTGGTGTTATCAATGTCTTTTGTTGAACTGTCTTGTATTTTTAAAAGTTAATGTTATTGTTGAATTTGTTGGTGTTTTTTAATGCTGAGGTTATTGAATTTGTTGGTGATTTTCAATACTGAGGTTGTTCTTGAACTTTTTGGTGTTATGAAAGTTCTTTTTTGAACTTTATTGTACTTTTCAAGGTTGAGGTTGTTGTTGAATTTGTTTGCGTTTTTCAATGTTGAGGTTGTTGTTTAATTTGTTTGTTTTTTGCAATGTTAATGTTGTTGAATTTGTTGGTGATTTCCAATATTGAGTTTTTTGTGAAATTTGTTGGTGTTATCATTTTTTTTTTGTTGAAGTTGTTTGTATTTTTAAAGGTTGAGTTTGCTGTTGAATTTGTTGGCGTTTTTCAATGTTGAGGTTGTTGTTGCATTTGTTGATGGTTTTCAATATTGAGGTTGTTGTTGAATTTGTTGATGTTATCAATGTTATTTTTAAAACTTCTTTGCATTTTTCAATGTCGAGGTTGATGTTGAATTTGTTGGTGTTTTTCAATGTTTAGGTTGTTGTTGAATTTGTTAGTGTTTTTCAATGCTGAGATTGTTGTTGAATTTGTTAGTGTTTTTCAATGTTGATAATGTTGAAGTTGTTTGTGATATTCAATATTGAGTTTGTTGTTGAATTTATTGGCATTATCAATGTTACGTATTGAACTTTTTTGAATTTTTCAATGTTGCGGTTGTTGTTGAATTTTTTGGTGTTTTTCAATGTTGAGGTTGTTGTTGAATTTGTTGGAGTTTTTCAAAGTTCAGGTTGTTGTTGAATTTATTGGTGTTTTTCAATGTTGAGGTTGTTGAATTTGTTGGTGATTTTCAATATTGAGGTTGTTGTTGAATTTTTTGGTTTTATCAATGATCTTTTTTGAACTTTTTTGTACATTTAAAAGTTGAGGTTGTTGTTGAATTTGTTGGCGTTTTTCAATGTTGAGGTTGTTTTTGAATTTGTTGGTGTCTTTCAACATTGAGGTTGTTGTTGATTTTGGTGGTGTCTTTTAATATTGAGGTTGTTGTTGCAGTTGTTGTTGTCTTTCAATATTGAGGTCGATGAATTTGTTGGTGTTATCAATGTTTTTTTTTGAACTTTTTCTCTTCTTTTAAAAGTGGAGGTTGTTGTTGAATTTGCTCATGATTTTCAATATTGCGGTTTCTGTTGAATTTTTTGTTGTTTTTAATTGTTGAGGTTATTGTTAAATTTGTTGGTATTTTTGAATGTTGAGGTTGTTGTTGAATTTGTTGGTGTTTTTCATTGTTGAGGTTATAGTTGAATGTGTTGCTGTTTTTCAATGTTGAGGTTATTGCTGAATTTGTTGCTGTTATCAATGTTATTTTTTGAACATTTATTATATTTTTGAAATTTGAGGTTGTTGTTGAATTTGTTGGTTTTTTTCAATGCTGAGGTTGTTGTTGAATTTGTTCGTGATTTTCAATGTTGAGGTTGTTGTTGAATTTATTGGTGTTTTTCAATATTGGAGTTGTTGTTGTATTTGTTGGTGTTTTTCAATGTTGATTACGATGAATTTGTTGGTGATTATAAATATTGAGTTTGTTGTTGAATTTGTTGGTTATTATCAATGATAACTTTTGAATTTTCTGTATTTTTCAATATTAAGGCTGTTGTTGAATTTTTTGGTGTTTTTCGTTGTTGAGGTTGTTGAAGTTGCTGGTGTTTTTCAATGTTGAGGTTGTTGTTGAATTTGTTTTTGTCTTTCAATATTGAGGTTGTTGTTGAATTTGTTGGTGTCTTTCAATATTGAGGTCGTTGAATTGGTTGGTGTTATCAATGTTTTTTTGAACTTTTTCTCTTCTTTTAAATGTTGAGGTTGTTTTTGAATTTGTTGGCGATTTTCAATGTTGAAATTGTTCAATTTGTTGATGATTTTCAATAGCGAGTTTGTTGTTGATTTTATTATTATCAATGTTATTTTTTGAACTTTTTTATATTTTTCAATATTGCCGTTGTTGTTGAATTTTTTGTTGTTTTGCATTGTTGAGTTTGTTGAAGTTGTTGGTGTTTTTTCAATGTTGAGTTTGTTTTTGAATTTGTTGGTGTTTTTCAATGTTGAGGTTGTTGTTGAATTTGTTGGAGTTTTTCATTGTTGAGGTTGTAGTTGAATTTGTTGGTGTTATCAATGTCTTTTGTTGAACTGGCTTGTATTTTTAAAAGTTAAGGTTATTTTTTAATTTGTTGGTTTTTTTTAATGCTGAAGCTATTGAATTTGTTGGTGATTTTCCATATTGAGGTTGTTCTTGAATTTTTTGGTGTTATGAAAGTTCTTTTTTGAACTTTTTTGTACTTTTCAAGGTTGAGGTTGTTGTTGAATTTGTTGGCGTTTTTCAATGTTGAGGTTGTTGTTGAATTTGTTGTTGTTATTCAATGTTGAGGTTGTTGTTTAATTTGTTGGTTTTTTGCAATGTTGATGTTGTTGAATTTGTTGGTGACTTCCAATTTGAGATTTTTGCTGAATTTGTTGGTGTTATCAATGTTTTTTTGTTGAAGTTGTTTGTATTTTTAAAAGTTGAGTTTGTTGTTGAATTTGTTGACGTTTTTCAATGTTGAGGTTGTTATTGAATTTGTTGGTGATTTTCAATATTGAGCTTGTTGTTGAATTTGTTGGTGTTATCAATGTTATTTTTTGAACTTCTTTGCATTTTTCAATGTTGAGGTTGATGTTGAATTTGTTGGTGTTTTTCAATGTTTAGGTTGTTGTTGAATTTGTTAGTGTTTTTCAATTTTGAGGTTGCTGTTGAATTTGTTTGTGTTTTTCAATATTGAGGTTGTTGTTGAATTTTTTGGTTTTATCAATGATCAATGTTGAGGTTATTGCTGAATTTGTTGCTGTTATCAATGTTATTTTTTGAACATTTATTATATTTTTGAAAGTTGAGGTTGTTGTTGAATTTGTTGGTTTTTTTCAATGCTGAGGTTGTTGTTGAATTTGTTCGTGATTTTCAATGTTGTGGTTGTTGTTGAATTGAGTGGTGTTTTTCAATATTGGAGTTGTTGTTGTATTTGTTGGTGTTTTTTAATGTTGATTTTGATGAATTTGTTGGTGATTATAAATATTGACTTTGTTGTTGAATTTGTTGGTTATTATCAATGATAACTTTTGACTTTTCTGTATTTTTGAATGTTAAGGCTGTTGTTGAATTTGTTGGTGTTTTTCGTTGTTGAGGCTGTTGAAGTTGCTGGTGTTTTTCAATGTTGAGGTTGTTGTTGAATTGACTGATGTCATTCAATATTGAGGTTGTTGTTGAATTTGTTGGTGTCTTTCAATATTGAGGTTGTTGTTGAATTTGGTGGTGACTTTCAATATTGAGGTTGTTGAATTGGTTGGTGTTATCAATGTTTTTTTGGAACTTTTTCTCTTCTTTTAAATGTTGAGGTTGTTTTTGAATTTGTTGGCGATTTTCAATGTTGATATTGTTCAATTTGTTGGTGATTTTCAATAGTGAGTTTGTTGTTGATTTTGTTGGCATTATGAATGTTATTTTTTGAACTTTTTTATATTTTTCAATATTGCCGTTGCTGTTGAATTTTCTGTTGTTTTGCAATGTTGAGTTTTGTTGAAGTTGTTGGTATTTTTTCAATGTTGAGTTTGTTTTTGATTTTGTTGCTGTTTTTCAATGTGGAGGTTGTTGTTGAATTTGTTGGAGTTTTTCATTGTTGAGGTTGTTGTTGAATTTGTTGGTGTTATCAATGTCTTTTGTTGAACTGGCTTGTATTGTTAAAAGTTAAGGTTATTGTTGAATTTGTTGGTGTTTTTTAATGCTGATGTTATTGAATTTGTTGGTGATTTTCAATATTGAGGTTGTTCTTGAATTTTTTGGTGTTATGAAAGTTCTTTTTTGAACTTTTTTTGTACTTTTCAAGGTTCAGGTTGTTGTTGAATTTGTTGGCGTTTTTCAATGTTGAGGTTGTTGTTGAATTTGTTGTTGTTATTCAATGTTGAGGTTGTTGTTTAATTTGTTGGTTTTTTGCAATGTTGATGTTGTTGAATTTGTTGGTGACTTCCAATATTGAGATTTTTGTTGAATTTGTTGGTGTTATCAATGTTTTTTTGTTGAAGTTGTTTGTATTTTTAAAAGTTGAGTTTGTTGTTGAATTTGTTGACGTTTTTCAATGTAGAGGTTGTTGTTGAATTTGCTGGTGATTTTCAATATTGAGCGTGTTGTTGAATTTGTTGGTGTTATCAATGTTATTTTTTGAACTTCTTTGCATTTTTCAATGTTGAGGTTGATGTTGAATTTGTAGGTGTTTTTCAATGTTGAGGTTGTTGTTGAATTTATTTGTATTTTTCAATGTTGAGGTTGTTGTTGAATTTGGTGGTGACTTTCAATATTGAGGTTGTTGAATTGGTTGGTGTTATCAATGTTTTTTTGGAACTTTTTCTCTTCTTTTAAATGTTGAGGTTGTTTTTGAATTTGTTGGCGATTTTCGATGTTGATATTGTTCAATTTGTTGGTGATTTTCAATAGTGAGTTTGTTGTTGATTTTGTTGGCATTATGAACGTTATTTTTTGAACTTTTTTATATTTTTCAATATTGCCGTTGCTGTTGAATTTTCTGTTGTTTTGCAATGTTGAGTTTTGTTGAAGTTGTTGGTATTTTTTCAATGTTGAGTTTGTTTTTGATTTTGTTGCTGTTTTTCAATGTGGAGGTTGTTGTTGAATTTGTTGGAGTTTTTCATTGTTGAGGTTGTTGTTGAATTTGTTGGTGTTATCAATGTCTTTTGTTGAACTGGCTTGTATTGTTAAAAGTTAAGGTTATTGTTGAATTTGTTGGTGTTTTTTAATGCTGATGTTATTGAATTTGTTGGTGATTTTCAATATTGAGGTTGTTCTTGAATTTTTTGGTGTTATGAAAGTTCTTTTTTGAACTTTTTTTGTACTTTTCAAGGTTGAGGTTGTTGTTGAATTTGTTGGCGTTTTTCAATGTTGAGGTTGTTGTTGAATTTGTTGTTGTTATTCAATGTTGAGGTTGTTGTTTAATTTGTTGGTTTTTTGCAATGTTGATGTTGTTGAATTTGTTGGTGACTTCCAATATTGAGATTTTTGTTGAATTTGTTGGTGTTATCAATGTTTTTTTGTTGAAGTTGTTTGTATTTTTAAAAGTTGAGTTTGTTGTTGAATTTGTTGACGTTTTTCAATGTAGAGGTTGTTGTTGAATTTGCTGGTGATTTTCAATATTGAGCATGTTGTTGAATTTGTTGGTGTTATCAATGTTATTTTTTGAACTTCTTTGCATTTTTCAATGTTGAGGTTGATGTTGAATTTGTAGGTGTTTTTCAATGTTGAGGTTGTTGTTGAATTTATTTGTATTTTTCAATGTTGAGGTTGTTGTTGAATTTGTTGGTGTTTTCAATGTTGATTTTGCTGAAATTGTTGGTGATTTTCAATATTGAGTTTGTTGTTGAATTTGTTGGTGTTATCAATGTTATTTTTTGAAATTTTTTGTATTTTTCAATGTTGAGGTTGTTGTTGAATTTGTTGGTATTTTTCTGTGTTGCGGTTGTTGTTGAAGTTTTTGGCGTATTTCATTGTTGAGGTTGTAGTTGAATTTGTTGGTGTTTCTCAACGTTGTTGTTGTTGTTGAATTTGTTGCTGTTATCAATGTTATTTTTTGAACTTCATTGTATTTTAGAAAGTTGAGCTTGTTGAATTTGTTGGTGTTTTTCAATGTTGATGTTGTTGAATTTGTTATTGATTTTCAAAATTGAGGTTGTTGTTGAATTTGTTGGTGTTATTAACGTTATTTTTTGATCTTTTTTGTATTTTTCAATTTTGAATTTGTTGTTGAATTTGTTCGTGTTTTTCAATGCTGTGGTTGTTGTTGAATTTATTGTTGTTTTTCAATGTTGAAGTTGTTGTTGAATTTGTTGATTTTTTGCAATGTTGATGTTGTTGAATTTGTTGGTGATTTCCAATATTGAGTTTTTTGTTAAATTTGTTGGTGTTATCATTTTTTTTCGTTGTAGTTGTTTGTATTTTTATAAGTTGAGTTTGCTTTTGAATTTGTTGGCGTTTTTCAATGTTGAGTTTGTTGTTGAATTTGTTGATGTTTATCAATATTGAGGTTGTTGTTGAATTTCTTGATGTTATCAATGTTATTTTTTGAACTTCTTTGCATTTTTCAATGTTGAGGTTGATGTTGAAATTGTTGGTGTTGTTCAATGTTTAGGTTGTTGTTGAATTTGTTAGTGTTTTTCAATGCTGAGGTTGTTGTTGAATTTGTTTGTGTTTTTCAATGTTGATATTGTTGAAGTTGTTTGTGATATTCAATATTGAGTTTGTTGTTGAATTTATTGGCATTATCAATGTTATGTATTGAACTTTTTTGTATTTTTCAATGTTGCGGTTGTTGTTGATTTTTTTGGTGTTTTTCAATGTTGAGGTTGTTGTTGAATTTATTGGTGTTTTTCAATGTTGAGGTTGTTGAATTTGTTGGTGATATTCAATATTGAGGTTGTTGTTGAATTTTTTGGTTTTATCAATGATCTTTTTTGAACATTTTTGTACATTTAAAGGTTGAGGTTGTTGTTGAATTTGTTGGCGTTTTTCAATGTTGAGGTTGTTTTTGAATTTGTTGGTGTCTTTCAATATTGAGGTTGTTGTTGATTTTGGTGGTGACTTTTAATATTGAGGTTGTTGTTGAATTTGTTGGTGTCTTTCAATATTGAGGTCGGTGAATTTGTTGGTGTTATCAATGTTTTTTTTGAACTTTTTCTCTTCCTTTAAAAGTGGAGGTTGTTGTTGAATTTGTTGATGATTTTCAATATTGAGGTTTCTGTTGAATTTTTTGTTATTTTTAATTGTTGAGGTTGTTGTTAAATTTGTTGGTATTTTTGAATGTTGAGGTTGTTGTTGAATTTGTTTGTGTTTTTCAATGTTGAGGTTGTTGTTGAATTTGTTGCTGTTTTTCAATTTTGAGGTTATTGCTGAATTTGTTGCTGTTATCAATGTTATTTTTTGAACATTTATTATATTTTTGAAAGTTGAGGTTGTTGTTGAATTTGTTGGTTTTTTTTCAATACTGAGGTTGTTGTTGAATTTGTTCGTGATTTTCAATGTTGAGGTTGTTGTTGAATTTAGTGGTGTTTTTCAATGTTGGAGTTGTTGTATTTGTTGGTGTTTTTCAATGTTGATTTTGATGAATTTGTTGGTGATTATAAATATTGACTTTGTTGTTGAATTTGTTGGTTATTATCAATGATAACTTTTGAATTTTCTGTATTTTTCAATGTTAAGGCTGTTGTTGAATTTTTTGGTGTTTTTCGTTGTTGAGGCTGTTGAAGTTGCTGGTGTTTTTCAATGTTGAGGTTGTTGTTGAATTTGTTGTTGTCTTTCAATATTGAGGTTGTTGTTGAATTTGTTGGTGTCTTTCAATATTGAGGTTGTTGTTGAATTTGGTGGTGACTTTCAATATTGAGGTTGTTGAATTGGTTGGTGTTATCAATGTTTTTTTTGAACTTTTTCTCTTCTTTTAAATGTTGAGGTTGTTTTTGAATTTGTTGGCGATTTTCAATGTTGATATTGTTCAATTTGTTGGTGATTTTCAATAGTGAGTTTGTTGTTGATTTTGTTGGCATTATGAATGTTATTTTTTGAACTATTTTATATTTTTCAATATTGCCGTTGCTGTTGAATTTTCGGTTGTTTTGCATTGTTGAGTTTGTTGAAGTTGTTGGTGTTTTTTCAATGTTGAGTTTGTTTTTGATTTTGTTGGTGTTTTTCAATGTTGAGGTTGTTGTTGAATTTGTTGGAGTTTTTCATTGTTGAGGTTGTTGTTGAATTTGTTGGTGTTATCAATGTCTTTTGTTGAATTGGCTTGTATTTTTAAAAGTTAAGGTTATTGTTGAATTTGTTGTTGTTTTTTAATGCTGATGTTATTGCATTTGTTGGTGATTTTCAATATTGAGGTTGTTCTTGAATTTTTTGGTGTTATGAAAGTTCTTTTCTGAACTTTTTTGTACTTTTCAAGGTTGAGGTTGTTGTTGAATTTGTTGGCGTTTTTCAATGTTGAGGTTGTTGTTGAATTTTTTGTTGTTATTCAATGTTGAGGTTGTTGTTTAATTTGTTGGTTTTTTGCAATGTTGAAGTTGTTGAATTTGTTGGTGACTTCCAATATTGAGATTTTTGTTGAATTTGTTGGTGTTATCAATGTTTTTTTGTTGAAGTTGTTTGTATTTTTAAAGTTGAGTTTGTTGTTGAATTTTTTGACGTTTTTCAATGTTGAGGTTGTTGTTGAATTTGTTGGTGATTTTCAATATTGAGCTTGTTGTTGAATTTGTTGGTGTTATCAATGTTATTTTTTGAACTTTGCATTTTTCAATGTTGAGGTTGCTGTTTAATTTGTTGGTGTTTTTCAATGTTGAGGTTGTTGTTGAATTTGTTCATGATTTTCAATATTGAGGTTGTTGTTGAATTAATGGTGTTATCAATGTTATTTTTTGCACTTTCTTGTATTTTTCAATGTTGAGGTTGTTGAATTTGTTGGTATTTTTCCATGTTGAGGTTGTTGCTGAATTTGTGGGTGTTTTTCAATTTTGAGGTTCTGGTTGAATTTGTTGGTGTTTTTCAATGTTCAGGTTGTTGTTGAATTTGTTGCTGTTATCAATGTTATTTTTTGAACTTTTTTGTATTATTCAAAGTTGAAGTTGTCGTTGAATTTGTTGGTGTTTTTCAATGTTGAGGTTGTTGTTGAATTTGTTGGTGTTTTTCAATGTGGATATTGTTGAATTTGTTGGTTATTTTCAACATTGAGTTTGTTGTTGAATTTGTTGGCGTTATCAATTTTATTTTTTGAACTTTTTTGTTGTTTTCAATGTTGCGGTAGTTGTTGAATTTTTTGGTGTTTTTAATTGTTGAGGTTGTTGAAGTTGTTGGTGTTTTTTCAATGTTGATGTTATTGTTGAATTTTTTGGTGTTTTTCAATGTTGAGGTTGTTGTTGAATTTGTTGGTGTTTTGCACTGTTGAGGTTGTTTGTTGAATTTCTTGGTGTTTTCAATGTCTTTTGTTGAACTTGTTTGTATTTTTAAAAGTAAGGTTCTTCTTGAATTTGTTGATGTTTTTCAATGTTGTGTTTGTTGAATTTGTTGGTGATTTTCAATATTGAGGTTGTTGTTGAATTTTTTGGTGTTATCAAAGTTCTTTTTTGAACTTTTTTGTACTTTTAAAGGTTGAGATTGTTGTTGAATTTGTTGGTGTCATTCAATATTGAGGTTGTTGTTGAATTTTTTGGTGACTTTCAATATTGAGGTTGCAGTTGAATTTTTTGGTGTCTTTCAATATTGAGGTCGTTGAATTTGTTGGTGTTATAAATTTTTTTTTTAACTTTTTCTCTTCGTTTAAAAGTTGATGTTGTTGTTGAATTTGTTGGTGATTTTCAATATTGAAGTTTTTGTGGAATTTTATGTTGTTTTTAATTGATGAGGTTGTTGATAAATTTGTTGGTGTTTTTCAATGTTGAGGTTGTTGTTTAATTTGTTGGTTTTTTGCAATGTTGATGTTGTTGAATTTGTTGGTGATTTCCAATATTGAGTTTTTTGTTGAATTTGTTGGTGTTATCAATGTTTTTTTTTTAAGTTGTTTGTATTTTTAAAAGTTGAGGTTGTTGTTGAATTTGTTGGCGTTTTTCAATGTTGAGGTTGTTGTTGAAGTTGTTGGTGTCATTCAATATTGAGGTTGTTGTTGAATTTGTTGGAGACTTTCAATATTGTTGTTTTTGTTGAAATTTTTGTTGTCTTTAATTGTTGAGGTTGTTGATAAATTTGTTGGTGTTTTTCAATGTTGAAGTTGTTTTTGAATTTGTTGGCGTTATCAATGTTATTTTTTGAACTTTTTTGTATTTTTCAATATTGAGTTGGTTGTTGAATTTGTTGGTGTTTTTCAATGTTGAGGTGGTTGTTGAATTTGTTGAAGTTTTACATTGTTGAGGTTGTTGTTGAATTTGTTGGTTTTATCAATGTCTTTTGTTGAACTTGTTTGCATTTTTAAAAGTTAAGGTTGTTGTTGAATTTGTTGGTGATTTTCAATGCTGAGGTTATTGAATTTGTTGTTGATTTTCAATATTGAGGTTGTTGTTTAATTTGTTGGTTTTTGCAATGTTGATGTTGTTCAATTTGTTGGTGATTTCCAATATTGTGTTTTTTGTTGAATTTGATGGTGTTATCCATGTTTTTTTGTTGAAGTTGTTTGTATTTTTAAAAGTTGAGTTTGTTGTTGAATTTGTTGGCGTTATTCAATGTCGTGGTTGTTGTTGTATTAGTTGGTGATTTTCAATATTGAGGTTGTTTTTGAATTTGTTGGTGTTATCCATGTTATTTTTTGGACTTTTTTGTATTTTTCAATGTTGAGGTTGTTGAATTTGTTGGAAATTTTCAATGTTGAGGTTGTTGCTGAATTTGTTGGTGTTTTTCAATCTTCAGGTTGTTGTTGAATTTGTTGCTGTTATCAATGTTATTTTTAGAACTTTTTTGTATTATTCAAAGTTGAAGATGGAGTTGAATTTGTTGGTGTATTTCAATGTTGAGGTTGTTGTTGAATTTGTTGGTGTTTTTCAATGTTGCGGCTGTTGTTGAATTTTTTGGTGTTTTTAATTGTTGAGGTTGTTGAAGTTGTTGGTGTTATCAATGTTATTTTTTGAACTTTTTTGTATTTTTGAAAGTTGAGCTTGTTGTTGAATATGTTGGTGTTTTTCAATGTTGTGTTTGTTGTTGAATTTTTTGTTGTTATTCAATGTTGAGGTTGTTGTTTAATTTGTTGGTTTTTTGCAATGTTGATGTTGTTGAATTTGTTGGTGTTTTTAAAAGTTGAGTTTGTTGTTGAATTTGTTAGTGTTTTTCAATGCTAGGTTGTTGTTCAATTTGTTTGTGTTTTTCAATGTTGATATTGTTGAAGTTGTTTGTGATATTCAATATTGAGTTTGTTGTTGAATTTATTGGCATTATCAATGTTATGTATTGAACTTTTTTGTATTTTTCAATGTTGCGGTTGTTGTTGAATTTGTTGGTGTTTTTCAATGTTGAGGTTGTTGTTGAATTTGTTGGAGTTTTTCAAAGTTCAGGTTGTTGTTGAATTTATTGGTGTTTTTCAATGTTGAGGTTGTTGTTGAATTTATAGGTGTTATCAAAGTTCTTTTTTGAACTTTTTTGTACTTTTAAAGGTTGAGGTTGTTGTTGAATTTGTTGGTGTTTTTCAATGTTGAGGTTGTTGTTGAATTTGTTGGTGTCTTTCAATATTAAGGTTGTTGAAGTTGTTGGTGTTTTTTTTAATGTTGAGATTGTTGTTTAATTTGTTGGTGTTTTTCAATGTTGAGTTTGTTGTTGAATTTGTTGATGTCTTTCAATATTGAGGTTGTTGTTGAATTTATTGTTGACTTTCAATATTGAGTTTGTTGTTAAATTTGTTCCTGTCTTTCAACATTGAGGTTATTTTTGAAGTTGTTGGTGTTATCAATGTTATTTTTTGAACTTTTTCTCTTCTTTTAAAAGTTCAGCTTGTGATGAATCTGTTGGTCTTTTTCAATGTTGAGTTTGTTGTTGAATTTGTTGCTGTTTTACAATGTTGATGTTGTTGAATTTGTTGATGTTTTTCAATATTGAGTTTGTTCTTGAATTTGTTGGTGTCTTTCAATATTGAGGTTGTTGTTGAATTTGTTGTTGTTTTTTATTGTTGAGGTTGTTGAATTTGTTGGTGATTTTCAATATTGAGGTTGTTGTTGAATTTTTTGGTGTTTTTCAATGTTGAGGTTGTTGAATTTGTTGGTGATTTTCAATATTGAGGTTGTTGTTGAATATGCTGGTGTCTTTCAATTATGTGGTTATTGTTGAATTTGTTGGTGTTATCAATGTTTTTATGAACTTTTTTGGTGTTATCAAATATCTTTTTAGAACTTTTTTGTACTTTTAAAGGTTGAGATTGCTGTTGAATTTGTTGGCGTTTTTCAATGTTGAGGTTGTTGTGGAAGTTGTTGGTGTCTTTCAATATTTAGGTTGTTGTTGAATTTGTTGGTGACTTTCAATATTGAGGTTGTTGTTGAATATGCTGGTGTCTTTCAATTATGTGGTTATTGTTGAATTTGTTGGTGTTATCAATGTTTTTATGAACTTTTTCTCTTTTAAAAGTTGAGGTTGTTGTTGAATTTGTTGGTGATTTTCAATATTGAGGTTTTTGTTGAATTTTTTGTTGTTTTTAATTGTTGAGGTTGTTGTTAAATGTTGTTGGTGTTTTTCAATGTTGAGGTTGTTATTGAATTTGTTACTATTATCCATGTTATTTTTTGAACATTTTTGTACTTTTGAAAGTTTAGCTTGTTGATGAATGTGTTGGTTTTTTTCAATGTTGCGGCTGTTGTTGCATTTGTTGGTTTTTTTCAATGTTGATGTTTTTGAATTTATGTTGATTTTCAATATTGAGTTTGTTGTTGAATTTGTTGGTGTTATCAACTATATTTTTTGAACTTTTTTGTATTTTACAATGTTGAGGTTGTTGTTGAAATTGTTGCTATTTTTCAATGTTGCGGTTGATGTTGAATGTTCAGGTGTTTTTTAATGTTGAGGTTGTTGTTGAATTTGTAGGTGTTATTCAATGTTGAGGTTGTTGTTGAATTTGTAGGTGTTGTTCAATGTTGAGGTTGTTGAATTTGTTGGTGATTTTCAATATTGAAGTTGTTGTTGAATTTGTTGGTATTATCAACGTTATTTTTTCAACTGTTTTCTACTTTTAAAGGTTGAGGTTGTTGTTGAATTTGTTATTGTTTTTCAATGTTGAGTTTTTTGTTAAATTTATTGGTGTTTATCATTGTTGACGTTGTTGTTAAATTTGTTGGTGTTTTTCAATGTTGTGGTTGTTGTTGAATTTGTTGGTGTTTTTCAATGTTGAGGATGTTGAATTTGTTGATGATTTTCAATTCTGAGGATGTTGTTCAATTTGTTGGTGTTATCAATGTTCTTCTTTGAACTTTTTCGTATTTTTGAAAGTTGAGCTTGTTGTTTAATATGTTGGTGTTTTTCAATGTTCTGTTTGTTGTTGAATTTATTGTTGTTATTCAATGTTGAGGTTGTTGTTTAATTTGTTGGTTTTTTGCAATGTTGATGTTGTTGAATTTGATGGTGATTTCCCATATTGAGTTTTTTGTTGAATTTGTTCGTGTTATCAATGTTATTTTTTGAACTTCGTTGCATTTTTCAATGTTGTCGTTGATGTTGAATTTGTTAGTGCTTTTCAATGTTGACGTTGTTGTTGAATTTGTTGCTGTTATCAATGTTATGTTTTGAACTTTTTTGTATTTTTAAAAGTTCAGCTTGTTGATGAATTTGTTGTTTTTTTTTTAATGTTGAGGTTGTTCTTGAATTTGTTGGTGTTTTTCAATGTTGAGGTTGTTGTTGAATTTGTTAATGTATTTCAATATTGAGGTTGTTGTTGAATTGGTTGTTGACTTTCAATATTGAGGTTGTTGTTGAATTTGTTCCTGTCTTTCAATATTGCGGTTATTGTTGAATTTGCTGGTGTTATCAATGTTTTTTTTGAACTTTTTCTCTTCTGTTAAATGTTGAGGTTGTTGTTGAACTTGTTGGTAATTTTCAATGTTGAGGTTGTTGTTGAATTGGTTGCTGTTATCAATGTTATTTTTTGAACTTGTTTGTATTTTTGAAAGTTGATCTTGTTGATGAATTTGTTGGTGTTTTTCAATGTTGATGTTGTTGAATTTGTTGGTGATTTTCAATGTTGAGTTTGTTGTTGAATTTGTTGGTGTTATCAACTTTGTTTTTTGAACTTTTTTGTATTTTACAATCTTACGGTTGTTGTTGAATTTTTTGGTGTTATTCATTGTTGAGATTGTTGAAGTTGTTGGTGTTTTTCAATGTTGAGGTTGTTGTTGAACTTGTTGGTGTCTTTCAATATTGAGGTTGTCGTTGAATTTGTTGGTGTTTTACAATGTTCAGGTTTTTGTTGAATTTTTTGTTGTTTTTAATTGTTGAGGTTGTTGATAAATTTGTTGTTGTTTTTCAAAGTTGAAGTTGTTTTTGAATTTGTTGGCGTTATCAATGTTATTTTTTGAACTTTTTTGTATTTTTGAAAGTTGAGCTTGTTGTTGAATTTGTTGGTGTTTTTAAATGTTGAGGTGGTTGTTGAATTTGTTGAAGTTTTACATTGTTGAGGTTGTTGTTGAATTTGTTGGTGTTATCAATGTCTTTTGTTGAACTTGTTTGTATTTTTAATAGTTAAGGTTATTGTTGAATTTGTTGGTGATTTTCAATGCTGAGGTTATTGAATTTGTTGTTGATTTTCAATATTGAGGTTGTTGTTGAATTTGTTAGTTTTATCAATGTTCTTTTTTGAACTTTTTTGTATTTTTGAAAGTTGAGCTTGTTGTTGAATATGTTGGTGTTTTTCAATGTTGTATTTGTTGTTGAATTTATTGTTGTTATTCAATGTTGAAGTTGTTGTTTACTTTGTTGGTTTTTGCAATGTTGATGTTGTTCAATTTGTTGGTGATTTCCAATATTGTGTTTTTTGTTGAATTTGATGGTGTTATCAATGTTTTTTTGTTGAAGTTGTTTGTATTTTTAAAGTTGAGTTTGTTGTTGAATTTGTTGGCGTTTTTCAATGTTGTGTTTCTTGTTGAATTTGTTGGTGATTTTCAATATTGAGGTTGTTTTTGAATTTGTTGCTGTTATCAATGTTATTTTTGGAACTTTTTTGTATTATTCAAAGTTGAAGCTGGAGTTGAATTTGTTGGTGTATTTCAATGTTGAGGTTGTTGTTTAATTTGTTGGTGTTTTTCAATGTTGAGGTTGTTGTTGAATTTTTTGGTGTTTTTAATTGTTGAGGTTGTTGAAGTTGTTGATGTTATCAATGTTATTTTTTGAACTTTTTTGTATTTTTCAATGCTGAGGTTGTTGAATTTGTTGGTGATTTTCAATGTTGAGTTTGTTGTTGAATTTGTTGGTGTCTTTCAATATTGAGGTTGTTGTTGAATTTATTGTTGACTTTCAATATTGAGTTTGTTGTTAAATTTGTTCCTGTCTTTCAACATTGAGGTTATTTTTGAAGTTGTTGGTGTTATCAATGTTATTTTTTGAACTTTTTCTCTTCTTTTAAAAGTTCAGCTTGTGATGAATCTGTTGGTCTTTTTCAATGTTGAGTTTGTTGTTGAATTTGTTGCTGTTTTACAATGTTGATGTTGTTGAATTTGTTGGCATTTTTCAATGTTGAGGTTTTTGTGGAAGTTGTTGGTGTCTTTCAATATTGAGGTTGTTGTTGAATATGTTGGTGTCTTTCAATATTTAGGTTGTTGTTGAATTTGTTGGTGACTTTTAATATTGAGGTTGTTGTTGAATATGCTGGTGTCTTTCAATTATGTGGTTATTGTTGAATTTGTTGGTGTTATCAATGTTTTTATGAACTTTTTCTCTTTTAAAAGTTGAGGTTGTTGTTGAATTTGTTGGTGATTTTCAATATTGAGGTTTTTGTTGAATTTTTTGTTGTTTTTAATTGTTGAGGTTGTTGTTAAATGTTGTTGGTGTTTTTCAATGTTGAGGTTGTTATTGAATTTGTTACTATTATCCATGTTATTTTTTGAACATTTTTGTACTTTTGAAAGTTTAGCTTGTTGATGAATGTGTTGGTTTTTTTCAATGTTGCGGCTGTTGTTGCATTTGTTGGTTTTTTTCAATGTTGATGTTGTTGAATTTATGTTGATTTTCAATATTGAGTTTGTTGTTGAATTTGTTGGTGTTATCAACTATATTTTTTGAACTTTTTTGTATTTTACAATGTTGAAGTTGTTGTTGAAATTGTAGCTATTTTTCAATGTTGCGGTTGATGTTGAATGTTCAGGTGTTTTTCAATGTTGAGGTTGTTGTTGAATTTGTAGGTGTTATTCAATGTTGAGGTTGTTGTTGAATTTGTAGGTGTTGTTCAATGTTGAGGTTGTTGAATTTGTTGGTGATTTTCAATATTGAAGTTGTTGTTGAATTTGTTGGTATTATCAACGTTATTTTTTCAACTGTTTTCTACTTTTAAAGGTTGAGGTTGTTGTTGAATTTGTTATTGTTTTTCAATGTTGAGTTTTTTGTTAAATTTATTGGTGTTTATCATTGTTGACGTTGTTGTTAAATTTGTTGGTGTTTTTCAATGTTGTGGTTGTTGTTGAATTTGTTGGTGTTTTTCAATGTTGAGGATGTTGAATTTGTTGATGATTTTCAATTCTGAGGATGTTGTTCAATTTGTTGGTGTTATCAATGTTCTTCTTTGAACTTTTTCGTATTTTTGAAAGTTGAGCTTGTTGTTTAACATTGTTGGTGTTTTTCAATGTTCTGTTTGTTGTTGAATTTATTGTTGTTATTCAGTGTTGAGTTTGTTGTTTAATTTGTTGGTTTTTTGCAATGTTGATGTTATTGAATTTGTTGGTGATTTCCCATATTGAGTTTTTTGTTGAATTTGTTGGTGTTATCATTGTTATTTTTTGAACTTCGTTGCATTTTTCAATGTTGACGTTGATGTTGAATTTGTTAGTGCTTTTCAATGTTGACGTTGTTGTTGAATTTGTTGATGTTATCAATGTTATTTTTTGAACTTTTTTGTATTTTTGAAAGTTCAGCTTGTTGATGAATTTGTTGTATTTTTTTAATGTTGAGGTTGTTCTTGAATTTGTTGGTGTTTTTCAATGTTGAAGTTGTTGTTGAATTTGATGGTTTCTTTCAATATTGAGGTTTTTGTTGAATTGGTTGTTGACTTTCAATATTGAGATTGTTGTTGAATTTGTTCCTGTCTTTCAATATTGAGGTTATTGTTGAATTTGTTGGTGTTATCAATGTTTTTTTTGAACTTTTTCTCTTCTGTTAAAAGTTGAGGTTGCTGTTGAACTTGTTGGTGATTTTCAATGTTGAGGTTGTTGTTGAATTGGTTGCTGTTATCAATGTTATTTTTTGAACTTTTTTGTATTTTTGAAAGTTGATCTTGTTGATGAGTTTGTTGGTTTTTTTCAATGTTGATGTTGAATTTGTTGGTGATTTTGAACGTTGAGTTTGTTGTTGAAGTTGTTGGTGTTTTTCAATGTTGAGGTTGTTGTTGAACTTGTGGTGTCTTTCAATATTGAGGTTGTCGTTGAATTTGTTGGTGTTTTACAATGTTCAGGTTTTTGTTGAATTTTTTGTTGTTTTTAATTGTTTAGGTTGTTGTTATATTCCTTGGTGTTTTTCAATGTTGAGGTTGTTGTTAAATTTGTTGGTGTTATCCATGTTATTTTTTGAACTTTTTTGTATTTTTGAAAGTTGAGCTTGTTGTTGAATTTGTTGATGTTTTTCAATGTAGAGGTTGTTGTTGAATTTATTGTTGTTTTTCAATGTTGATGTTATTGAATTTGTTGGTGTTATCAACGTTATTTTTTGAACTTTTTTGTATTTTTCAATGTTGAGGTTGGTGTTGAATTTGTTTATATTTTTGAATGTTGCGGTTGTTGTTGAATTTTTTGGTGTTTTTCATTGTTGAGGTTGTTGAAGTTGTTGGTGTTTTTCAATGTTGAGGAAGTTGTTAAATTTGTTGGTGTATTTCAATATTGAGGTTGTTATTGAATTTGTTGATATTTTTCATTGTTGAGGTTGTTATTGAATTTGTTGGTTTTATCAATGTCTTTTGTTAAACTTTTTTGTATTTTTAAAAGTTCAGATTGTTGTTGAATTTGTTGTTGTTTTTCAATGTTGAGGTTGTTGAATTTCTTGCTGATTTTCAAGATTGAGATTGTTGTTGAATTTTTTGTATTATCTAAGTTCTTTTTTGAACCTTTTATACTTTTAAAGGTTGAGGTTGTTGTTGAATTTGTTGGCATGTTTCAATTTTGAGGTTGTTGTTGAATTTGTTGGTGTCTTTCAATATTAAGGTTGTTGAAGTTGTTGGTGTTTTTCAATGTTGAGGTTGTTGTTGAATTTGTTGGTTTTTTTAATGTTGAGGTTGTTGTTCAATTTTTTGGTGTTTTACAATCATGAGGCGGTTGTTGAATTTGTTGCTGTTATCAACCCTATTTTTTGAACTTTTTGTATTATTCAAAGTTGAAGTTGTTGTTGAATTTGTTGGTGTTTTTCAATGTTGAGGTTGTTGTTGAATTTCTTGGTGTTATCAATGTCTTTTGTTGTACTTGTTTGTATTTTTAAAATTTAAGGTTGTTGTTGAAATTATAGGTGATTTTCAATTCTGAGGATGTTGCTAAATTTGTTGGTGTTATCAAAGTTCATTCTTGAACATTTTTGTACTTTTAAAGGTTGAGGTTGTTGTTGAATTTGTTGGTATTTTTCAATTTTGAGGTTGTTGTTGAATTTGTAGGTGTTTTTCAATGTTGAGGTTCTTGTTGAATTTGTTGGTGTTTTTGAATGTTGAGGTTGTTGTTGAATTTGTTGGTGTTATCAAAGATTTTGTTGAATAATTTTGTATTTTTAAAATTTCAGGTTGTTCTTGAATTTCTTGGTGTTTTTCAATGTTGAGGTTGATGAATTTGTTGGTGATTTTCAATATTGAGGTTGTTGTTGAATTTTTTGGTGTTATCAATGTTATTTTTTGAACTTTTTTGTATTTTTCAAAGTTGAAGTTGTTCTTGAATTTGTTGGTGTTTTTCAGTGTGGATGTTGTGGTTCATTTTGTTGGTGTTATCAAAGTTATTTTTTGAACTTTTTAGTATTTTTGAAAGTTGAGGTTGTAGTTGAATTTGTTGGTGTTGTCAATGGTTATATTGTTGAACTTTTTTGTCATATAAAAGTTGAGGGTTTTATTGAAATTGTTGGTATTTTTCAATGTTGTGGTTGTTGTTAAATTTGTTGGTGTTTTTCAATGTTGAGGTTGTTGTTGAATTGGATAGTGTCATCAATGTTTATTTTGTTGAACTTGTTTGTATTTTTAAAAGTTGTTTGTTGTTGAATTTGTTGGTGTTTTTCAAAGTTGAGGTTGTTGAATTTGTGGGTGATTTTCAATATTAAGCTTATTGTTGAATTTGTTGGTGTCATGAATGGATTTTTTAAAACTTTTTTGTGTTTTTCAAAGTTGAATTTGTTGCGAATTTGTTGGTGATATTCAGTGTTGAGGTTGTTGAATTTGTTGGTGATTTTCAATATTGAGGATGTTGTTGAATTTGTTGGCGTTTTTCAATGTTGAGGTTGTTGTTGTGATTATTGGTGATTTTCAATGTTGACGTTGTATTTGAATTTGTTGGTGTTTTTCAATGTTGACGTTGTTGTTGAATTTGTTGGTGTTTTTCATTGTTGAGGTTGTTGTTGAATTTGGTGGTGTTATCAATGTTTTTTGTTGTGCATGTTTGTATTTTTAAAAGTTAAGGTTGTTGTTGAATTTGTTGCTGTTTTTCAATGTTGAGGTTGTTGAATTTGTTGGTGATATTCAAAGTTGAGGTTCTTGCTGAATTTTTTTATTGTTTTTGCAATTTTGATATTGTAGTTGAATTTGTTGGTGATTTTCAGTGTTGAGGTTCCTGAATTTGTTGGTGTTTTTCAATGGTGATGTTGTTGTTGAATTTGTTGGTGTTTTACATTGTTGAGTTTGATGAAGTTGTTGGTGTTTTTTCAATGTTGAGGCTGTTGTTAAATTTGTCGGTGTTTTTCAATGTTGAGGTTGTTGTTGAATTTCTTGGTGTTTTTCAATGTTGAGGGTGTTGTTCAATTTTTAGGTGTTTTTCCATGTTGAGGTTGTTGTTGAATTTGTAGTTGTTTTGCAATGTTGAGATTGTTGTTGAATTTTTTGGTGATTTTAAATATTGAGGTTGTTGTTGAAGTTGTTGGTGTTATCAATGTTATTATTTGAGCTTTTAAGCATTTTTCAATGTTGAGGTTGTTGAATTTGTTGTTATTTTTCAATGTTGAGGTTATTGTTGAATTTTTATGGTGTTTTTCATTGTTGAGGTTGTTGTTGAATTTTTTGGTGTTTTTCAATGTTGAATTTGTTGTTTAATTTGTTGATGTTTTTCGATGTTGAGGTTGTTGTTGAATGTGTTGGTGTTTTTCAGTGTGGAGGTTGTTGTTGAATTTATTGGTGTTTTTCAATGTTGAGGTTGTTGTTGAATTTGTTGGTGTTTTTCAATGTTGATGTTGTTGAATTTGTCGGTGATTTTCAATATTGAGTTTGTTGTTGAATTTGTTGGCGTTATGAATTTTTTTTTTGTTGAAGTTGTTTGTGTTTTTAAAAGTTGAGTGTGTTGTTGCATTTGTTGGCGTTGTTCAATGTTGATGTTGTTGTAGAATTTGTTGGTGTTATCAATGTTTATTTTGAACTTTTTCTCTTCTTTTAAAAGTTGAGGTTGTTGTTCAATTTGTTGGCGTTTTTCAATGTTGATGTTTTTGAAGAATTTTTTGTTGTTTTTAGTTGTTGAGGTTGTTGTTAAATTTGTCGCTGTTTTTCAATGTTGAAGTTGTTGTTGAATTTATTGGTGTTTTTCAATCTTGAGGTTGTTGTTGAATTTGTTGGTGTTTTTCAAAGTTGATGTTGTTGAATTTGTTGGTGATTTTCAACATTGAGTTTGTTGTTGAATTTGTTGCTGTTATCAATGTTTTTTGGTTGAAGTTGTTTGTATTATTAAAAGTTGAGATTGTTGTTGAATTTGTTGGTGATTTTGAATATTGAGGTTGTTGTTGAATTTGTTGGTTTTATCAATGTTATTTTTTGAACTTTTTAGTATTTTTCAATGTTGCGGTTGTTTTCGAATTTTTTGGTGTTTTTCATTGTTGAGGTTGTTGTTAATTTTGTTGGTGTTTTTCAATGTTGAGGTTGTTGTTGAATTTGTTGGTTATTTTCAATACTGATGTTGTTGCCGAATTTGGTGGAGTTATCAATGATATTTTTTGAACTTTTTTGTATTTTTCAATGTTGAGGTTATTGTTGAATCTGTTGATGTTATCAATGTAATTTTTCGAACTTTTTTGTATTTTTCAATGTTGAGGTTGTTGTTGAATTTGTTGGTGTTTTTCTTTGTTGAGGTTGTTGTTGAATTTGTAGGTGATTTTCAATGTTGAGGTTGTTGTTGAAATTGTTGGTGATTTTCAATGTTGAGGTTGTTGTTGAATCTGTTGGTGATTTTCAATATTGAGGTTGTTGTTGAATTTGTTGATCTTATCAATGTCTTTTTTTCTTGAAGTTGGTTGTATTTTTAAAAGTAGAGTTTGTTGTTGAATTTGTTGGTGTTTTTCAATGTTGAGGTTGTTATTGAATTTGTTGGTGTCTTTCAGTATTGAGGTTGTTGTTGAATTTGTTGGTGACTTTCAATATTGAGGTTGTTGTTTAATTTGTTGGTGACTTTCAATATTGAGGTTGTTGTTGAATCTCTTCGTGTCTTTCAATATTGAGGTTACTGTTGAATTTGTTGGTGTTATCAAATTTTTTTTGAACTTTTTCTCTCTTTTTAATAGTTGAGATTGTTGTTGAATTTGTTGGTGACTTTCAATATTGAAGTGGTTGTTGAATTTGTTGGTGTTATAAATGTTCTTTTTAAAACATATTTGTATTTTTGGAAGTTGAGCTTGTTGTTGAATTTGTTGGTGTTTTTTCAATGTTGAGGTTCTTCTTGAATTTATTGTTGTTTTTCAATGTTGAGGTTGTTGTTGAATTTGTTCGTGATTTTCAATGTTGAGGTTTTTCTTGAATTTTCTTGTTTTTAATTGTTGAGGTTCTTGTTAAATTTGTTGTTCTTTTTCAATGTTAAGTTTGTTGTTGAATTTGTTGGCCTTATCAGTGTTATTTTTTGAACTTTTTTGTATTTTTCAAAGTTGAAGTTGTTCTTGAATTTGTTGGTGTTTTTCAGTGTGGATGTTGTGGTTGATTTTGTTGGTGTTATCAATGTTATTTTTTGAACTTTTTAGTATTTTTGAAAGTTGAGGTTGTAGTTGAATTTGTTGGTGTTGTCAATGGTTATGTTGTTGAACTTTTTTGTCATATAAAAGATGAGGTTGTTGCTGAAACTGTTGGAATTTTTCGATGTTGTGGTTGTTGTTGAATTTGTTGGTGTTTTTCATTGGTGAGGTTTTTGTTGAATTTTTTGGTCTTTTCAATGTTGAGGTTGTTGTGATTATTGGTGATTTTCAATGTTGACGTTGTATTTGAAATTGTTGGTGTTTTTCAATGTTGACGTTGTTGTTGAATTTGTTGGTGTTTTTCATTGTTGAGGTTGTTGTTGAATTTGGTGGTGTTATCAATGTTTTTTGTTGTACTTGTTTGTATTTTTAAAAGTTAAGGTTGTTGTTGAATTTGTTGCTGTTTTTCAATGTTGAGGTTGTTGAATTTGTTGGTGATATTCAAAGTTGAGGTTCTTGCTGAATTTTTTTTATTGTTTTTGCAATTTTGATATTGTAGTTGAATTTGTTGGTGTTTTTCAATGGTGATGTTGTTGTTGAATCTGTTGGTGTTTTACATTGTTGAGTTTGATGAAGTTGTTGGTGTTTTTTCAATGTTGAGGTTGTTGTTAAATTTGTCGGTGTTTTTCAATGTTGAGGTTGTTGTTGAATTTCTTGGTGTTTTTCAATGTTGAGGATGTTGTTCAATTTGTTGGTGTTATCAAAGTTCTTTTTTGAACTTTTTTATACTTTTAAAGGTTGAGGTTGTTTTTGAATTTGTTGGTATATTTCAATATTGCGGTTGTTGTTGAATTTTTAGGTGTTTTTCCATGTTGAGGTTGTTGTTGAATTTGGTGGTGTTATCAATGTTTTTTGTTGTACTTGTTTGTATTTTTAAAAGTTAAGGTTGTTGTTGAATTTGTTGCTGTTTTTCAATGTTGAGGTTGTTGAATTTGTTGGTGATATTCAAAGTTGAGGTTCTTGCTGAATTTTTTTATTGTTTTTGCAATTTTGATATTGTAGTTGAATTTGTTGGTGATTTTCAGTGTTGAGGTTCCTGAATTTGTTGGTGTTTTTCAATGGTGATGTTGTTGTTGAATTTGTTGGTGTTTTACATTGTTGAGTTTGATGAAGTTGTTGGTGTTTTTTCAATGTTGAGGTTGTTGTTAAATTTGTCGGTGTTTTTCAATGTTGAGGTTGTTGTTGAATTTCTTGGTGTTTTTCAATGTTGAGGGTGTTGTTCAATTTTTAGGTGTTTTTCCATGTTGAGGTTGTTGTTGAATTTGTAGTTGTTTTGCAATGTTGAGATTGTTGTTGAATTTTTTGGTGATTTTAAATATTGAGGTTGTTGTTGAAGTTGTTGGTGTTATCAATGTTATTATTTGAGCTTTTAAGCATTTTTCAATGTTGAGGTTGTTGAATTTGTTGTTATTTTTCAATGTTGAGGTTATTGTTGAATTTTTATGGTGTTTTTCATTGTTGAGGTTGTTGTTGAATTTTTTGGTGTTTTTCAATGTTGAATTTGTTGTTTAATTTGTTGATGTTTTTCGATGTTGAGGTTGTTGTTGAATGTGTTGGTGTTTTTCAGTGTGGAGGTTGTTGTTGAATTTATTGGTGTTTTTCAATGTTGAGGTTGTTGTTGAATTTGTTGGTGTTTTTCAATGTTGATGTTGTTGAATTTGTCGGTGATTTTCAATATTGAGTTTGTTGTTGAATTTGTTGGCGTTATGAATTTTTTTTTTGTTGAAGTTGTTTGTGTTTTTAAAAGTTGAGTGTGTTGTTGCATTTGTTGGCGTTGTTCAATGTTGATGTTGTTGTAGAATTTGTTGGTGTTATCAATGTTTATTTTGAACTTTTTCTCTTCTTTTAAAAGTTGAGGTTGTTGTTCAATTTGTTGGCGTTTTTCAATGTTGATGTTTTTGAAGAATTTTTTGTTGTTTTTAGTTGTTGAGGTTGTTGTTAAATTTGTCGCTGTTTTTCAATGTTGAAGTTGTTGTTGAATTTATTGGTGTTTTTCAATCTTGAGGTTGTTGTTGAATTTGTTGGTGTTTTTCAAAGTTGATGTTGTTGAATTTGTTGGTGATTTTCAACATTGAGTTTGTTGTTGAATTTGTTGCTGTTATCAATGTTTTTTGGTTGAAGTTGTTTGTATTATTAAAAGTTGAGATTGTTGTTGAATTTGTTGGTGATTTTGAATATTGAGGTTGTTGTTGAATTTGTTGGTTTTATCAATGTTATTTTTTGAACTTTTTAGTATTTTTCAATGTTGCGGTTGTTTTCGAATTTTTTGGTGTTTTTCATTGTTGAGGTTGTTGTTAATTTTGTTGGTGTTTTTCAATGTTGAGGTTGTTGTTGAATTTGTTGGTTATTTTCAATACTGATGTTGTTGCCGAATTTGGTGGAGTTATCAATGATATTTTTTGAACTTTTTTGTATTTTTCAATGTTGAGGTTATTGTTGAATCTGTTGATGTTATCAATGTAATTTTTCGAACTTTTTTGTATTTTTCAATGTTGAGGTTGTTGTTGAATTTGTTGGTGTTTTTCTTTGTTGAGGTTGTTGTTGAATTTGTAGGTGATTTTCAATGTTGAGGTTGTTGTTGAAATTGTTGGTGATTTTCAATGTTGAGGTTGTTGTTGAATCTGTTGGTGATTTTCAATATTGAGGTTGTTGTTGAATTTGTTGATCTTATCAATGTCTTTTTTTCTTGAAGTTGGTTGTATTTTTAAAAGTAGAGTTTGTTGTTGAATTTGTTGGTGTTTTTCAATGTTGAGGTTGTTATTGAATTTGTTGGTGTCTTTCAGTATTGAGGTTGTTGTTGAATTTGTTGGTGACTTTCAATATTGAGGTTGTTGTTTAATTTGTTGGTGACTTTCAATATTGAGGTTGTTGTTGAATCTCTTCGTGTCTTTCAATATTGAGGTTACTGTTGAATTTGTTGGTGTTATCAAATTTTTTTTGAACTTTTTCTCTCTATTTAATAGTTGAGATTGTTGTTGAATTTGTTGGTGACTTTCAATATTGAAGTGGTTGTTGAATTTGTTGGTGTTATAAATGTTCTTTTTAAAACATATTTGTATTTTTGGAAGTTGAGCTTGTTGTTGAATTTGTTGGTGTTTTTTCAATGTTGAGGTTCTTCTTGAATTTATTGTTGTTTTTCAATGTTGAGGTTGTTGTTGAATTTGTTCGTGATTTTCAATGTTGAGGTTTTTCTTGAATTTTCTTGTTTTTAATTGTTGAGGTTCTTGTTAAATTTGTTGTTCTTTTTCAATGTTAAGTTTGTTGTTGAATTTGTTGGCCTTATCAGTGTTATTTTTTGAACTTTTTTGTATTTTTCAAAGTTGAAGTTGTTCTTGAATTTGTTGGTGTTTTTCAGTGTGGATGTTGTGGTTGATTTTGTTGGTGTTATCAATGTTATTTTTTGAACTTTTTAGTATTTTTGAAAGTTGAGGTTGTAGTTGAATTTGTTGGTGTTGTCAATGGTTATGTTGTTGAACTTTTTTGTCATATAAAAGATGAGGTTGTTGCTGAAACTGTTGGAATTTTTCGATGTTGTGGTTGTTGTTGAATTTGTTGGTGTTTTTCATTGGTGAGGTTTTTGTTGAATTTTTTGGTCTTTTCAATGTTGAGGTTGTTGTTGTGATTATTGGTGATTTTCAATGTTGACGTTGTATTTGAAATTGTTGGTGTTTTTCAATGTTGACGTTGTTGTTGAATTTGTTGGTGTTTTTCATTGTTGAGGTTGTTGTTGAATTTGGTGGTGTTATCAATGTTTTTTGTTGTACTTGTTTGTATTTTTAAAAGTTAAGGTTGTTGTTGAATTTGTTGCTGTTTTTCAATGTTGAGGTTGTTGAATTTGTTGGTGATATTCAAAGTTGAGGTTCTTGCTGAATTTTTTTTATTGTTTTTGCAATTTTGATATTGTAGTTGAATTTGTTGGTGTTTTTCAATGGTGATGTTGTTGTTGAATCTGTTGGTGTTTTACATTGTTGAGTTTGATGAAGTTGTTGGTGTTTTTTCAATGTTGAGGTTGTTGTTAAATTTGTCGGTGTTTTTCAATGTTGAGGTTGTTGTTGAATTTCTTGGTGTTTTTCAATGTTGAGGATGTTGTTCAATTTGTTGGTGTTATCAAAGTTCTTTTTTGAATTTTTTTATACTTTTAAAGGTTGAGGTTGTTTTTGAATTTGTTGGTATATTTCAATATTGCGGTTGTTGTTGAATTTTTAGGTGTTTTTCCATGTTGAGGTTGTTGTTGAATTTGTAGTTGTTTTGCAATGATGACGTTGTTGTTGAATTTGTTGGTGATTTTAAATATTGAGGTTGTTGTTGAAGTTGTTGGTGTTATCAATGTTATTATTTGAACTTTTTTGCATTTTTCAATGTTGAGGTTGTTGAATTTGTTGTTATATTTCAATGTTGTGGTTATTGTTGAATTTTTTGGTGTTTTTCATTGTTGAGGTTGTTGTTGAATTTTTTGGTGTTTTTCATTGTTGAATTTGTTGTTTAATTTGTTGATGTTTTTCGATGTTGAGGTTGTTGTTGAATGTGTTGGTGTTTTTCAATGTGGAGGTTGTTGTTGAATTTGTTGGTGTTATCAATGTTCTTTTTTGAACTTATTGGTACTTTTAAAGGTTGAGGTTGTTGTTGAATTTGTTGACGATTTTCAAAATTGAGGTTGAATTTGTTGGTGTTATCAATGTTTTTTTTTAACTTTTTTGTACTTTCAAATGTTGAGGTTGTTGTTGAATTGGATTGCATCATCAATGTTTATTTTGTGTAACTTGTCTGTATTTTTAAAGGTTGAGTTTGTTGTTGAATGTTTTGGTGTTTTTCAATGTTAAGGTTGTTGTTAAATTTGTTGGTGTTTTTCAATATTGAGTTTCCGCTGAATTTGTTGGTGTTATCAATGTTATTTTTAGAACTTTTTTGTATTTTTCAATGATGCGGTTGTTGTTGAATTTTTTGGTGTTTTACAATCATGAGGTGCTTGTTGAATTTGTTACTGTTATCAACGTTATTTTTTGAACTTTTTGTATTAATCAAAGTTGAAGTTGTTGTTGAATTTGTTGGTGATTTTCAATGTTGAGGTTGTTGTTGAATTTATTGGTGTTTTTCAATGTTGATGTTGTTGAATTTGTCGGTGATTTTCAATATTGAGTTTGTTGTTGAATTTGTTGGCGTTATGAATTTTTTTTTGTTGAAGTTGTTTGTGTTTTTAAAAGTTGAGTGTGTTGTTGCATTTGTTGGCGTTGTTCAATGTTGAGGTTGTTGTTGAATTTGTTGGTGTTATCAATGTTTATTTTGAACTTTTTCTCTTCTTTTAAAAGTTGAGGTTGTTGTTCAATTTGTTGGTGTTTTTCAATGTTGAGGTTGTTGTTGAATTTGTTGGTGTTTTTCAAAGTTGATGTTGTTGAATTTGTTGGTGATTTTGAATATTGAGGTTGTTGTTGAATTTGTTGGTTTTATCAATGTTATATTTTGAACTTTTTAGTATTTTTCAATGTTGCGGTTGTTTTCGAATTTTTTGGTGTTTTTCATTGTTAAGGTTGTTGTTGAATTTGTTGGTGTTTTTCAATATTGAGGTTGTTGCCGAATTTGGTGGAGTTATCAATGTAATTTTTCGAACTTTTTTGTATTTTTCAATGTTGAGCTTGTTGTTGAATTTGTTGGTGTTTTTCTTTGTTGAGGTTGTAGTTGAATTTGTTGGTGATTTTTAATGTTGAGGTTGTTGTTGAATTTGTTGCTGATTTTCAATGTCTTTTTTTGTTGAAGTTTTTTGTATTTTTAAAAGTAGAGTTTGTTGTTGAATTTGTTGGCGTTTTTCAATGTGGAGGTTGTTGTTGAAGTTGTTGGTGATTTTCAAAGTTGAGGTTGTTGTTGAATTTATTGGATCGAACAATGTTTTATGTTGAACTTGTTCATCTTTTATTAAGTTAACGTGCGTGTTGAATTTGATGGATTTTTTCAATGTTGAGGTTATTTTTGAATTTGTTGGTGATTTTCAATATTGAGGTTATTGTTCAATTTGTAGTTGTTATCAATGTTTTTTTTAACTTTTTTGTACTTTTAAAAGTTGAGGTTGTTGTTGAATGTGTTGGTGTTTTTCATTGTTGAGGATTTTGTTGAACTTTTTGGTGTTTTTCATTGTTGAGGTTGTTGATAAATTTGTTGGTGTTTTTCAATGTTGAGGTTGTTGTTGAATTTATTGGTGTTTTTCAATCTTGAGGTTGTTGAATTTGTTGGTGATTTTAAGGTTTTTGTTGAACTTGTTTGTATTTTCAAAAGTGAAGGTTGATGTTGAATTCGTTGGTGTTTTTCCATGTTGAGGTTGTTGAATTTGTCGGTAATTTTCAATATTGACGTTGTTGTTGAATTTGTTGGTGTCATAAATATACTTTTTTGAACTTTTTTGTACTTTAAAAGGTTGAGGTTGTTGTTCAATTTGTTGGTGATTTTCAACATTGAGGTTGTAGTTGAATTTGTTTGTGTTTTTCAATGTTGAGGTTGTTGTTGAATTTTGTGGTGTTATCAATGTTATTTTTAAAACTTTTTTGTATTATTCAATGTTGAGGTTGTTTTTGAATTTGTTGATATTTTTCAATGATGCGGTTGTTGTTGTGTTTTTTGGTGCTTTTCAATGTTGAGGTTGTTGTTGAATTTGTTGCTGTTATCAATGTTATTTTTTGTACTTTTTGTATTTTTCAATGTTGAGGTTGTAGTTGAATTTGTTGCTATTTTTCAATGTTGAGGCTGTTGTTGAATTTATTGGAGTTTTTCAATGTTGAGGTTGTTGTTGAATTTGTTGGTGTTTTTCAATGTTGATGTTGTTTTATTTGCTGTTGATTTTCAATAGTGAGATTGTTGTTGAATTTGTTGATGGTATCAATGACTTTTATTGTTGATGTTGTTTGTATTTTTAAAAGTAGAGTTTGTTGTTGAATTTGTTGGAGTTTTTCAATGTTGAGGTTGTTGTTGAATTTGTCGGTGTTATCAATGTTATTATCTGAACTTCTTTGCATTTTTCATCGTTGAGGTTGATGAATTTGTTGTTATTTTTCAATGTTGTGGTTGTTGTTGAATTTTTTGGTGTTTTTCTTTGTTGAGGTTGTTGTTGAATTTGTTGGTGATTTTCAATGTTGAGGTTGTTGTTGAATTTGTTGGTGATTTTCAGTGCTGAGGTTGTTGTTGAATTTGTTGGAGTTAACAATATTTTTTGTTGAACTTGTTCGTCTTTTTTAAACTTAAGGTGGTTGATGAATTTGATGGTGGTTTTCAATGTTGAGGTTGTTGAATTTGTTGGTGATTTTCAGTATTGAGGTTGTTGTTGAATTTGTTGGTGTTATCAATGTTGAGGCTGCAGTTGAATTCATTGGTGTTTTTCATTATTGAGCTTGTTGTTGAATTTGTTGGTGTTTTTCCATGTTGAGGTTGTTGTTGAATTTGATGGTGTTTTTCAATGTTGAGTTTGTTGTTGAATTTATTGGTGTTTTTCAATGGTGAGGTTGTTGTTGAATTTGTTGTTATTTTTCTAAGTTGAGGTCATTGATTTTCTTGGTAATTTTCAACATTGAGGTTGTTGTTGAATTTGTTGGTGTGATGAATGTTTTTTTTGGAACTTCTTTGTGTTTTTCAAAGTTGAGGTTGTTGCTGAATTTGTTGGTGATATTCTGTGTTGAGCTTGTTGAAATTGTTGGTGATTTTCAATATTGAGGTTTTTGTTGAATTTGGTGGTGTTTTACAATGTTGATGTTGTTGTTAAATTTGTGGGTGTCATCAATATTTTTTTTTAACTTGTTGGTACTTTTAAAATTTGACGTTGTTGTTGAAAGTGTTGGTGTTTTTCAATGGTGAGGATTTTGTTGATTTTTTTGGTGTTTTCATTGTTGAGGTTGCTGTTGAATTTGTTGTTGATTTTAAATATTTAGGTTGTTGTTGAATTTGTTGGTGATTTTCAAGATTGAGGTCGTGGTAGAATTTGTGGGTGTTGTCAATGTTTATTTTGTTGAACTTTTTTGTAGTTTTTACAATTGAGTTTGTTGTTGAATTTTATATTGTTTTTCAATGTTGATGTTGTTGTTGAATTTGTTGGTGATTTTCATTGTTGAGGTTACTGAATTTGTTGGTGATTTTAAATGTTGACGTTGTTGATGAATTTGTTGGTGTTATCAATGTATTTTTTTAACTTTTGTGTGTTTTTCAATGTTGAGGCTTTTAAAATTGCTGGTGATTTTCTATACTGAGGTTGTTGATGAATTTGTTGGTGATATTCAGTGTTGAGGTTGTTGTTGAATTTGTTGGTGTTTTTCAATGTTGAGGTTGTTGAATTGGTTGGTGATTTTCAATATTGAGGTTGTTGTTGAATTTGATGGTGTTATCAATGATCTTTTTGCAACTTTAATGTACTTTTAAAAGTTGAGGTTTTTGTTGGATTTTTTGCTGTTTTTCAATGTAGAGGTTGTTGTTGAAATCGTTGGTGATTAACAATATTGAGTTTGTTGTTGAATTTGTTGGTGTTGTCAATATTTTTTCGGGGAACTTGTTTGTATTTTTAAAAGTTGAGGTTGTTGAACTTGTTGGTGTTTTTCAAAGTTGAGGTCGTTGAATTTGTTGGTGATATTCAATATTGAGGTTGTTGTTGAATTTGTTGGTGTTATCAATGGTTTTTTTCAAATTTTTTTTTCAATGTTGAGGTTGTTGTTGAATTTGTTGGTGTTATCAATGTTATTTTTTGTACTTTGTTGTATTTTTCAAAGTTGAGGTTGTTGTTGAATTTGTTGGTATTTTTCATTGTTGGGATTGTTGTTGAATTTGTTGGTGATTTTCAATATTGAGGCTGTTCTTGAATTTGTTGGTGTTATCAATGTTATTTTTTGAACTTTTTTGTATTTTTCAATTCTGAGGTTGTTGTTGAAATTGTTGGTAATTTTCAATGTTGTGGTTGTTGTTGAGTTTTTTGGTCTTTTTCAATGTTGAGGTTGTTGTTGAATTTGTTGGTGTTTTTCAATGGTGAGGTTTTTGTTGAATTTCTTTTTGATTTTCAATATTGAGGTTGTAGTTCAATTTGTTGGTTTTGTCAATGTTTATTTCGTTGAAATTTTTTGTAGTTTTAAAAGTTGAGGTTGTTTCTGAATTTTTTATTATTTTTCAATGTTGATGTTGTTGTTGAATTTGTTGGTGATATTCAGTGTTGAGGTTGCTGAATTTGTTGGTGATTTTAAATGTTGAGGTTGTTGTTGAATTGGATAGTGTCATCAATGTTTATTTTGTTGAACTTGTTTGTATTTTTAAACGATGTGGTTGTTGTTGAATTTATTGGTGTTATCAATGTTTATATTGTTGAACTTTTCTTACTTTTAAAGGTTGAGGTTGTTGTTTAATTTGTTGGTTTTTTTCAATGTTTAAGTTGTTGTTGAATTTGTTGGTGTCATGAAGGGTTTTTTTCTTAACTTTTTTGTGTTTTTCAAAGTGGAGGTTGTTGCTGGATTTGTTGGTGATATTCAGTGTTGAGGTTGTCTAATTTGTTGGTGATTTTCAATATTGAGGTTGTTGTTGAATTTGTTGGTGTTTTTCAATGTTGCGGTTGTTGTTGAATTTGTTGTTGTTTTTCAATGTTGACGTTGCTGTTGGATTTTTTATTTTTTTTAAATGTTGCGGTTGTTGTTGAATTTTTTCGTGTTTTTCATTGTTGAGATTGTTTTTGAATTCGTTGTTGTTTTTCATTGTGGAGGTTGTTGTTGATTTTGTTGTCGTTTTTCTTGTAGAGGTTGTTGTTGAATTTGTTGGTGATTTTCAGTGTTGAGGTTGTTGAATTTATTGGTGATTTTAAATGTTGAGGTTGTTATTGAATTTGTTGCTGTTATCAATGTTATTTTTTACACTTTTTTGTATTATTCAATTTTGAGGTTGTTGTTGGATTTTTTGGTGTTTTTCATTATTGAGGTTGTTTTTGAATTTGTTGGTGTTTTTCAATGTTGAGGTTGTTGTTGAATTTGTTTGTGTTTTTCATAGTTGAGGTTGTTGTTGAATTTGGTGGTGTTATCAATGTTTTTTGTTAAACTTGTTTGTATTTTTAATAGTTGAGGTTTTGGTTGAATTTGTTGGTGATTTTCAATATTGAGTTTGTTGTTCAATTTGATGGTGTTATCAATGTTTTTTTTAAATTTGTTTGTATTTTTAAAAGTTGAGGCTGTTGTTGAATTTGTTGGTGTTTTTCAAAGTTTAGGTCGCTGAATTTGTTGGTGATATTCAGTGTTTAGATTGTTGAATTTTTTGGTGATTTTCAATATTGAGGATGTTGTTGAATTTTTTGGCGTTCTTCAATGTTGAGGTTGTTGTTGAGATTGTTGGCGTTTTTCAATGTTGAGGTTGTTGTTGAATTTGTTGGTGTTTTTCAATGTTGACGTTGTTGAATTTGTTGGTGTTTCTCAATGTTGAGGTTGTTATTGAATTTGTTGGTGTTATCAATGTTTTTTGTTCAACTTGTGTGTATTTTTAAAAGTTAAGGTTGTTGTTGAAGTGGTTGCTGTTTTTCAATGTTGAGATTGTTTAATTTGTTGGTGATTTTAAAAGTTGAGGTTGTTGCTGAATTCAATGGTGTTATCAATGTTTATTTTGTTGAACTTTTGTGTACTTTTAAAAGTTGAGGTTGAGTTTCAATTTGTTGGTGTTTTTCATTGTTGAGGTTGTTATTGAAATTGTTGGCGTTTTACAAAGTTGAGGTTGTTGTTGAATTTGCTGGTGTTTTTCAGTGTTGAGGTTGTTGTTGAATTTGTTGATGTTTTTCATTGTTGTGGTTGTTGTTGAATTTGTTGGTGTTATCAATGTTTTTTTTGTTGGACTTGTTTGTATTTTTCTAAGTTGAAGTTGTTGAATTTGTTGATTTTTTTCAATATTGAGGTTGTTGTTTAATTTGTTGGTGTTAAGAATGGTTTTTTTTGAACTTTTTTGTTTTTTTCAATGCTAATGTTGAATTTGTTGGTGTTATCAATGTTGAGGTTGTTGTTGAATTTATTGATGTTTTTCAATGTTAATGTTGTTGAATTTGTTGGTGATTTTCAATATTGAGTTTGTTGTTGAATTTGTTGGTGTTATCAATGTTTTTTTTGTTGAACTTGTTTGTATTTTTAAAAGTTGATGTTGTTGTTGAATTTGTTGGTGTTTTTCAATGTTGAGGTTGTTGTTGAATTTATTGGTGTTTTTCAATGTTTATGTTGTTGAATTTGTTGGTGATTTTCAATATTGAGTTTGTTGTTCAATTAGTTAGTGTTATTAATGTTTTTGTTTTGAGTTTGTTTGTATATTTAAAAGTTGTTTGTTGTTGAATTTGTTGGTGTTTTTCAATATTTAGCTTATTGTTGAATTTGTTGGTGTCATGAATGGTTTTTTTTAAACTTTTTTGTGTTTTTCAAAGTTGAAGTTGTGGCGAATTTGTTGGTGATGTTCAGTGTTGAGGTTGTTGAATTTGTTGGTGATTTTCAATATTGAGGATATTGTTGAATTTGTTGGCGTTTTTCAATGTTGAGGTTGTTGTTGAATTTGTTGGTGTTATGAATGTTTTTTTTCAACTTTTTTGTGTTTTACAAATTTGAGGTTGCTGTGAATTTGTCGGTGATATTCAACGTTAAAGTTGTTGAATTTGTTGGTGATTTTCAATATTGAGGTTGTTGTTGAATTTGATGGCATTTTTCAATGTTGAGGTTGTTCTTGAATTTGTTGGTGTATTTCAATGTTGAGGTTGTTGTTGAATTTGTTGGTGTTTTTCAATGATGAAGTTGTTGAATTTGTTGTTGATTTTCAAAGTTGAGGACGTTGAATTTGTTGGTGAATTTCAATATTGACGTTGTTGTTGAATTTGCTGGTGTTATCAAAGGTTTTTTTTTAAACTTTTTTGTGTTTTTCAACGTTAAGGTTGTTGCTGAATTTGTTGCTGATATTCATTGTTGAGGTTGTTGAATCTGTTGGTGTTATTCAATATTGATGTTGTTGTTGAATTTGTTGGCGTTTTTCAATGTTGAGGTTGTTGTTGAATTTGTTGGAGTTTTTCAATGTTGACGTTGTTGTTGAATTTGTTGATGTTATCAATGTTTTTTGTTGAACTTGTCTGTATTTTTTAAAGTTAAGGTTGTTGTTGAAGTGGTTGTTGTTTTTCAATGTTGAGGTTGTTTATTTTTTTGGTGATTTTCAAAGTTGAGGTTTTTGCTGAATTCATTGGTGTTATCAATATTTATTTTGTTGAACTTTTTTGTACTTTTAAAAGTTGAGGTTGATTTTGACTTTGTTGGTCTTTTTCATTGTTGAGGTTGCTGTTGAATTTGCTGGTGTTTTTCAATGTTGAGGTTGTTGTTGAATTTGTTGATGTTTTTCATTGTTGAGGTTGTTGTTGAATTTGTTGATGTTATCAATGTTATTTTTCGAACTTTTTTGTATTTTTCAAGTTGAGGTTGTTGTTGCATTTGTTGATGTTTTTCAATATTGAGGTTGTTGTTGAATTTGTTGTTGTATCAATGTTATTTTTTGAACTTTTTTGTATTTTTAAAAGATGAGGTTGTTGAATTTGTTGATGTTTTTAAATGTTGATGTTTTTGAATTTGTTGGTGATTTTCAACATTGAGTTTGTTGTTGCATTTGTTGGTGTTATCAAGGTTTTTTTTTGAACTTGTTTGTATTTTTAAAAGTTCAAGTTGTTGTTTAATTTGTTGGTGTTTTTAAATATTGAGGTAGTTGAATTTGTTGGTGATGTTCAATATTGAGGTTGTTGTTGAATTTGTTGGTTTTATGAATGGTTTTTTTTGAACTTTTTTGTTTTTTTCAATGCTAATGTTGTTGAATTTGTTGGTGATTTTCAAAATTGAGTTTGTTGTTGAATTTGTTGGCGTTATCAATGTTGAGGTTGTTGTTGAATTTATTGCTGTTTTTCAATGTTAATGTTGTTGAATTTGTTGGTGATTTTCAATATTGAGTTTGTTGTTGAATTTGTTGGTGTTTTTCAATGTTGAGGTTGTTGTTGAATTTGTTGGAGTTATCAATGTTTTTTTGTTGAACTAGATTGTATTTTTAAAAGTTGAGGTTGCTGTTGAATTTTTTGGTGTTTTTCAATGTTGAGGTTGTTGAATTTATTGGTGTTTTTCAATGTTTATGTTGTTGAATTTGTTGGTGATTTTCAATATTGAGTTTGTTGTTCAATTAGTTAGTGTTTTTAATGATTTTTTTTGAATTTGTTTGTATTTTTAAAAGTTGTTTGTTGTTGAATTTGTTAGTGTTTTTCAATATTGGGGATGTTGTTGAATTTGTTGGCGTTTTTCAATGTTGACGTTGTTGTTGAATTTGTTGGTGTTTTCCAATGTTGACTTTGTTGTTGAATTTGTTGGTGTTTTTCATTGTTGAGGTTGTTGTTGAATTTTGTGGTGTTATCATTGTTTTTTGTTTAACTTGTTTGTATTTTTAGAAGTTAAGGTTGTTGTTGAATTTGTTGGTGTTTTTCAATGTTGAGGTTGTTGAATTTGTTTGTGATATTCAAAGTTGAGGTTGTTGCTGAATGTATTGGTGTTATCAATGTTTATTTTGTTGAACTTTTTTGTACTTTTAAAAGTTGAGGTTGATATTGAATTTGTTGGTGTTTTTCATTGTTGAGGTTGTCGTTGAATTTGATGGTGTTATCAATGTTCTTTTTTAAACTTTTTTGTACTTTTAAAAGTTGAGTTTGTTGTTGAATTTGTTTGTTTTTTCAATGATGACGTTGTTGTTGAATTGGATGGTATGTTTCAATGTTGAGTTTCTTGTTGAATTTGTTGGTGTAATCAATGTTTTTTTTGCTGAACTTGTTTGTATTTTTAAAAGTTGAGGTTGTTGTTGAATTTGTTGGTGTTTTTCAAAGTTGAGATCGTTGAATTTGTTGGTGATTTTCAATATGGACGTTGTTTTTGAATTTGTTGATGTTATCAATGGATTTTTTTGAACTTTTTTGTGTTATTCAAAGTTGAGGTTGTTGATGAATTTGTTGGTGATATACAGTGTTGAGGTTCTTGAATTTTTTGGTGATTTTCAATATTGGGGTTCTTGTTGAATTTGTTGGCATTTTTCAATGTTGAGGTTGTTGAATTTTGTTGGTTTTTTTCAATATTGAGGTTGTTGTTGAATTTGTTGGTGTTATTAATGTTATTTTTTTAACTTTTTTGTATTTATCAATGATGAGGTTGTTTTTGAACATTTTCTTTTATATCATTGTTGAGTTTGTTCTTGAATTTGTTGATGTTTTTCAATGTTGCGGTTGTTGTTGAATTTGTTGGTGTTTTTCAATGTTGAGGTTGTTGCATTTGTTGGTGATTTTCAATTTTGAGGATGTAGTTGAATTTGTTGGTGTTGTCAATGTTTATTTTGTTGAACTATTTTGCAGTTTTAAAATGTGAGGATGTTGCTGAATTTTTTATTCTTTTTCAGTGTTGAAGTTGTTGTTCAACTTGTTTTGTGTTTTTCAATGTTGAGGTTGTTGTTGAATTTATTCGTGTTTTTCAATGTTGATGTTGTTGAATTTGTTGGTGATTTTCAATATTGAGTTTGTTGTTGAATTTCTTGGTGTTATCAATGTTTTTTTTTTGTTGAACTTGTATGTATTTTTAAAAGTTGAGGTTGTTGTTGAATTTGTTGCTGTTTTTCAAAGTTTAGGTCAACGTTTTTTGTATTTTTCAAAGTGGAAGTTGTTGTTGAATTTGTTGGTGTTTTTCCATGTCCAGGTTGTTGTTGAATGTGTTGGTGTTTTTCAATGTTGAGGTTGTAGTTGAATTTGTTGGTGCTTTTCAATGTTGAGATTGTTGTTGAATCTGTTGGTGATTTTGAATATTGAGGTTGTTGAATTTGTTGGTGATTTTCAATATTGAGGTTGTTGTTGAATTTGTCGGTATTTTTCAATGTTGAGGTTGTTGTTGAATTTGTTGCTGATTTTCAATATGGAGGTTGTTGTTGAATTTTTAGTGTTATCAATGTTATTTTTTGAACTATTTTGTATTTTTCAATGTTGAAGTTGTTGTTGAATTTGTTGGTGTTTTTCATTGTTGAGGTTGTTGTTGAATTTGTTGGTATTATCAATGTTTTTTTTGTTCAACTTGTTTGTATTTATTAAAGTTGAAGTTTTTGTTGAATTTGTTGGTGTTTTGCAATGGAGAGGTTGTTAATGAATTTGTTGCTGATTTTCAATATTGAGGTTGTAGTTGAATTTGTTGGTATTGTCAGTATTTATTTAGTTGAACATTTTTGTAGTTTTAAAAGTTGAGGTTGTTGCTGAAATTTTTTTATTGTTTTTCAATGTTGATGTTGCTGTGAATTGGATAGTGTCATCAATGTTTACTTTGTTGAACTAGTTTGTACTTTTAAAAGTTGAGTTTGTTGTTGAATTTGTTGCTGTTTTTCAATGTTGAGGTTGTTGTTGAATTTGTTTTTGTTTTTCAATGCTGAGGTTGTTGTTGAATTTGTTGGTGTGTTTCAATGTTTAGGTTGTTGTTGAATTTGTTGGTATTATCAATGTTTATTTTGTTGAACTTTTTTGTATTTTTAAAAGATGAGGTTGTTGAATTTGTTGATGTTTTTAAATGTTGATGTTTTTGAATTTGTTGGTGATTTTCAACATTGAGTTTGTTGTTGAATTTGTTGGTGTTATCAAGGTTTTTTTTTTGAACTTGTTTGTATTTTTAAAAGTTGAAGTTGTTGTTTATTTTGTTGGTGTTTTTAAATATTGAGGTAGTTGGATTCGTTGGTGATTTTCAATATTGAGGTTGTTGTTGAATTTGTTGGCGTTATGAATTGTTTTTTTTTGAACTTTTTTGTTTTTTTCAATGCTAATGTTGTTGAATTTGTTGCTAATTTTCAAAATTGAGTTTGTTGTTGCATTTGTTGGTGTTGTCAATGTTGAGGTTGTTGTTGAATTTATTGATGTTTTTCAATGTTAATGTTGTTGAATTTGTTGGTGATTTTCAATATTGAGTTTGTTGTTGAATTTGTTCGTGTTATCAATGTTTATTTTGTTGAACTTGTTTGTATTTTTAAAGTTGAGGTTGTTGTTGAATTTGTTGGTGTTTTTCAATGTTGAGGTTGTTGTTGAATTTATTGGTGTTTGTCCATGTTTATGTTGTTGAATTTGTTGGTGATTTTCAATATTGAGTTTGTTGTTCAATTAGTTATTGTTATTAATGTTTTTTAATTAATTTGTGTGTATTTTTAAAATTTGTTTGTTGTTGAATTTGTTGGTGGTTTTCAAAGTTTAGGTCGTTGAATTTGTTGGTGATTTTCAATATTAAGCTTATTGTTGAATTTGTTGGTTTGATGAATGGTTTTTTTTTGTACTTTTTTGTGTTTTTCAAAGTTGAAGTTGTTCCGAATTTGTTGGTGATATTCAGTGTTGAGGTTGTTGAATTTGTTGGAGATTTTCAATATTGAGGATGTTGTTGAATTTGTTGGCGTTTTTCAATATTGAGGTTGTTGTTGAATTTGTTGGCGTTTTTCAATATTAAGGTTGTTGTTGAATTTGTTGGCATTATGAATGTTTTTTTTCAACTTTTTTGTGTTTTTCAATTTGAGGTTGTTGCGAATTTGTCGGTGATATTCAGCGTTAAGGTTGTTGAATTTGTTGGTGATTTTCAATGTTGAGGTTGTTGTTGAATTTGTTGGTGTGTTTCAATGTTGAGGTTGTTGTTGAATTTGTCGGTGTTTTTCAATGATGAGGTTGTTGTTGAATTTGTTGGTGTTTTTCATAGTTGAGGTTGTTGTTGAATTTGTTGGTGCTTTTCAATGATGTAGTTGTTGTTGAATTTGTTGGTGATTTTCAAAGTTGAGGTCGTTGAATTTGTTGGTGAATTTCAATATTGACGTTGTTGTTGAATTTGCTGGTGTTTTCAATGGTTTTTTTAAAAAACTTTTTTGTGTTTTTCAACGTTGAGGATGTTGCTGAATTTGTTGGTGATATTCAGTGTTGAGGTTGTTTAATCTGTTGGTGTTATCAATGTTTTTTGTTGAGCTTGTGTGTATTTTTAAAAGTTAAGGTAGTTGTTGAAGTAGTTGGTGTTTTTCAATGTTGAGGTTGTTTAATTTGTTAGTTATTTTCAAAGTTGAGGTTGTTGCTGAATTCATTGGTGTTATCAATGTTTATTTTGTTGAACTTTTTTGTACTTTTAAAAGTTGAGGTTGATTTTGAATTTGTTGGTGTTTTTCATTGTTGAGGTTGTTGTTGAATTTGTTGGTGTATCAATGTTATTTTTTGAACTTTTTTGTATTTTTAAAAATGAGGTTGTTGGATTTGTTGATGTTTTTAAATGTTGATGTTTTTGAATTTGTTGGTGATTTTCAACATTGAGTTTGTTGTTGAATTTGTTGGTGTTATCAAGGTTTTTTTTTAACTTGTTTGTATTTTTAAAAGTTGAAGTTGTTGTTTAATTTTTTGGTGTTTTTAAATATTGAGGTAGTTGGATTTGTTGGTGATTTTCAATATTGAGGTTGTTGTTGAATTTGTTGGTGTTATGAATGGTTTTTTTTTAACTTTTTGTTTTTTTCAATGCTAATGTTGTTGAATTTATTGGTAATTTTCAAAATTGAGTTTGTTGTTGAATTTGTTGGTGTTATCAATGTTGAGGTTGTTGTTGAATTTATTGATGTTTTTCAATGTTAATGTTGTTGAATTTGTTGGTGATTTTCAATATTGAGTTTGTTGTTGAATTTGTTGGTGTTATCAATGTTTTTTTTGTTGAACTTGTTTGTATTTTTAAAAGTTGAGATTGTTGTTGAATTTGTTGGTGTTTTTCAATGTTTATGTTGTTGAATTTGTTGGTGATTTTCAATATTGAGTTTGTTGCTCAATTAGTTAGTGTTATTATTGTTTTTTTTTTGAATTTGTTTGTATTTTTAAAAGTTGTTTGTTGTTGAATTTGTTGGTGTTTTTCAAAGTTTAGGTCGTTGAATTTGTTGGTGATTTTCAACATTAAGCTTATTGTTGAATTTGTTCGTTTGATGAATGGGTTTTTTTTATACTTTTTTGTGTTTTTCAAAGTTGAAGTTGTTCCGAATTTGTTGGTGATATTCAGTGTTGAGGTTGTTGAATTTGTTGGAGATTTTCAATATTGAGGTTGTTCTTGAATTTGTTGGTGTGTTTCAATGTTGAGGTTGTTGTTGAATTTGTTGGTGTTTTTCAATGATGAGGTTGTTGTTGAATTTTTTGGTGTTTTTCATAGTTGAGGTTGTTGTTGAATTTGTTGGTGCTTTTCAATGATGAGGTTGTTGTTAAATTTGTTGGTGATTTTCAAAGTTGAGGTCGTTGAATTTGTTGGTGAATTTCAATATTGACGTTGTTGAATTTGCTGGTGTTATCAATGGTTTTTTTAAAAAACGTTTTTGTGTTTTTCAACGTTGTGGTTGTTGCTAAATTTGTTGGTGAAAGTCAGTGTTGAGGTTGTTGAATTTGTTGGTGTTTTTCAATGTTGAGGCTGTTGTTGAATTTGTTTGTGTTTTTCAATGTTGATGTTGTTGTTGAATTTGTTGGTGTTTTTCAATGTTGAGGTTGTTTAATTTGTTGGTGATTTTCAAAGTTTAGGTTGTGACTAAATTCATTTGGTGTTATCAATGTTTATTTTGTTGAACTTTTTTGTAATTTTAAAAGTTGTGGTTGATTTTGAAAATGTTGGTGTTTTTCATTTTTGAGGTTGTTGTTCAAATTGTTGGCATTATCAATTTTTTTTTGTTGAACTTGTTTGCATTTTTCAAAGTTGAAGTTGTTGTTGAATTTGTTGATGTCTTTCAATATTGAGGTTGTTGTTGAATTTGTTGTTGTATCAATGTTATTTTTTGAACTTTTTTGTATTTTTAAAAGATGAGGTTGATGAATTTGTTGATGTTTTTAAATGTTGATGTTTTTGAATTTGTTGGTGATTTTCAACATTGATTTTGTTGTTGAATTTGTTGGTGTTATCAAGGTTATTTTTTTGAACTCGTTTGTATTTTTAAAAGTTGAAGTTGTTGTTTAATTTGTTGGTGTTATCAATGTTGACGTAGTTGAATTTGTTGGTGATTTTCAAAATTGAGTTTGTTGTTGAATTTGTTGGTGTTATCAATGTTGAGGTTGGTGTTGAATTTATTGATGTTTTTCAATGTTAATGATGTTGAATTTGTTGGTGATTTTCAATATTGAGTTTGTTTTTCAATTACTGTTATTAATGTTTTTTTTTGAATTTATTTGTATTTTTAAAAGTAGTTTGTAGTTGAATTTGTTGGTGTTTTTCAAGTTTAGGTCATCGAATTTGTTGGTGATTTTCAATTTTAAGCTTATTGTTGAACTTGTTGGTGTCATGAATGGTTTTTTGTAAAATTTTTTGTGTTTTTCAAAGTTGAAGTTGTTGCGAATTTATTGGTGATATTCAGTGTTGAGGTTGTTGAATTTGTTGGTGATTTTCAATATTGAGGATGTTGTTGAATTTGTTGGCGTTTTTCAATGTTGAGGTTGTTGTTGAATTTGTTGGCGTTTCTCAATATTAAGGTTGTTGTTGAATTTGTTTGTGTTATGAATTTTTTTTTCAACTTTTTTGTGTTTTTCAAATTTGTGGTTGTTGCGAATTTGTCGGTGATATTCAACGTTAAGGTTGTTGAATTTGTTGGTGATTTTCAATATTGAGGTTGTTGTTGAATTTGTTGGCGTTTTTAAATGTTGAGGTTGTTGTTGAATTTGTTGGTGATTTTCAAAGTTGAGGTCGTCGAATTTGTTGGTGAATTTCAATATTGACGATGTTGTTGAATTTGCTGGTGTTATCAATGGTTTTTTTTAAAAACTTTTTTGTGTTTTTCAACGTTAACGTTGTTGCTGAATTTGTTGGTGATATTCAGTGTTGAGTTTGTTGAATCTGTTGGTGTTTTCCAATATTGATGTTGTTGTTGAATTTGTTGGTGTTTTTCAATGTTGAGGTTGTTGCTTAATTTGTTGTTGTTTTTCAATGTTGACGTTGCTGTTGAATTTGTTGGTGTTTTTCATTGTTGAGGTTGCTGTTGAATTTCTTGGTGTTATCAATGTTTTTTTTGTTGGACTTGTTTGTATTATTCAAAGTTGAAGTTGTTGTTGAATTTGTTGATGTTTTTCAATATTGATGTTGTTGTTGAATTTGTTGGTTCATCAATGTTATTTTTTGAACTTTTTTGTATTTTTAAAAGATGAGGTTGTTGAATTTGTTGATGGTTTTAAATGTTGAGGTAGTTGAATTTGTCGGTGATTTTCAACATTGAGTTTGTTGTTGAATTTGTTGGTGTTATCAAGGTTTTTTTTTTGAACTTGTTTGTATTTTTAAAAGTTGAAGTTGTTGTTTAGTTTGTTGGTGTTTTTAACTATTGAGGTAGTTGAATTTGTTGGTGATTTTCAATATAGAGGTTGTTTTTGAATTTGTTGGTGTTATGAATTGTTTTTTTTGAACTTTTTTGTTTTTTTCAATGCTAATGTTGTTGAATTTGTTGGTGATTTTCAAAATTGAGTTTGTTGTTGAATTTGTTGGTGTTATCAAGGTTTTTTTTTTGAACTTGTTTGTATTTTTAAAAGTTGAAGTTGTTGTTTAGTTTGTTGGTTTTTTTTAACTATTGAGGTAGTTGAATTTGTTGGTGATTTTCAATATTGAGGTTGTTTTTGAATTTGTTGGTGTTATGAATTGTTTTTTTTGAACTTTTTTGTTTTTTTCAATGCTAATGTTGTTGAATTTGTTGGTGATTTTCAAAATTGAGTTTGTTGTTGAATTTGTTGGTCTTATCAATGTTGAGGTTGTTGTTGAATTTATTGATGTTTTTCAATGTTAATGTTGTTGAATTTGTTGGTGATTTTCAATATTGAGTTTGTTGTTGAATTTGTTGATGTTATCAATGTTTTTGTTGAACTTGTTTGTATTTTTAAAAGTTGAGGTTGTTGTTGGATTTGTTGGTGTTTTTCAATGTTGAGGTTGTTGTTGAATTTATTGGTGTTTTTCATTGTTGAGGCTGTTGTTGATTTGTTGGTGTTTTTCAATGTTGAGGTTGTTGAATTTGTTGGTGATATTCAAAGTTGAAGTTGTTGCTGAATGTATTCATGTTATCAATGTTTATTTTGTTGAACTTTTTTCTACATTTAAAAGTGAGGTTGATTTTGAATTTTTTGGCGTCTTTCAATGTTGAGGCTGTTGTTTAATTTTTTTGGTGTTTTTCATTGTTCAGGTTGTTGTTGAATTTGTTGGTGTTATCAATGTTCTTTTTTCAACTTTTTTGTACTATTAAAAGTTGAGGTTGTTGTTGAATTTGTTTTTTTCAATGATGACGTTGTTGTTGAATTGGATGGTATGTTTCAATGTTGAGTTTCTTGTTGAATTTGTTGGTGTAATCAATGTTTTTTTTGCTGAACTTGTTTGTATTTTTAATAGTTGAGGTTGTTGTTGAATTTGTTGGTGTTTTTCAAAGTTGAGGTTGTTGAATTTTGTTGGTGATTTTCAATATTGAGGTTGTTGTTGAATTTGTTGGTGTTACTAATGTTATTTTTTGAACTTTTTTGTATTTTTCAATGTTGAGGTTGTTGTTGAATATTTTCTTTTATATCATTGTTGAGCTTGGTCTTGAAGTTGTTGGTGTTTTTCAGTGTTGAGGTTCTTATTGAAGTTGTTGGTGTTTCTCAATGGTGAGGTTGTGTTGAATTTTCTGGTCTTTCCATTGTTGAGTTGGTTGTTAAATTTGTTGGTGTTTTTCAATGTTGAGGTTCTTGCATTTGTTCGTGATTTTCAACATTGAGGATGTAGTTGAATTTCTTGGTGTTCCATGTCGAGGTTGTTGTTGAATTTGTTGGTGATTTTCAATATTGAGGTTGTTGAATTTGTTGGTGATTTTCAATATTGAGGTTGTTGTTGAATTTGTTGGTGTTTTTAAATGTTGCGGTTGTTGTTGAATTTGTTGGTGTTTTTCATTGTTGAGGTTGTTGTTGAATTTGTTGGTGTAATCAATGTTTTTTTTGTTCAACTTGTTTGTATTTTATAAAGTTGAAGTTTTTGTTGAATTTGTTGGTGTTTTCATTGTTGAGGTTGTTTTTAAATTTGTTTGTGATTTTCAATATTGAGGTTGTAGTTGAATTTGTTGGTTTTGTCACTGTTTATTTTATTGAACATTTTTGTAGTTTTAAAAGTTGAGGTTGTTGTTGCATTTGATGGTGTTTTTCAAAGATGAGGTCGTTGAATTTGTTGGTGAATTTCAATATTGACGTTATTGAATTTGCTGGTGTTATCAATGGTTTTTTTTTTAAACTTTTTGGTGTTTTTCAACGTTAAGTTTGTTGCTGAATTTGTTGGTGATATTCAGTGTTGAGGTTGTTGAATCTGTTGGTGTTTTTCAATGTTGAGGTTGTTGTTGAATTTGTTGGCATTTTTCAATATTGAGGTTGTTGTTGAATTTTTTGCTGATTTTCAATGTTGCGATTGTTGTTAAATTTGTTGATGTTTTTCAATGTTGATGTTGTTGTTGAACTTGTTGGTGATATTCAGTGTTTAGGTTGGTGAATTTATTGGTGATTTTAAATGTTGAGGTTGTTGTTAAATTGGACAGTGTCATCAATGTTTATTTTGTTGAACTTGTTTGTATTTTTAAAAGTTGTGGTCGTTGTTGAATTTATTGGTTTTTTTCACTGTTCATTTTGTTTAACTTTTTTGTACTTTTACATGTTGAGGTTGTTGTTTAATTTATTGGTGTTTTTCAAAGTTGAGGTCGTTGAATTTGTTGGTGATTTTCAATATTGTGGTTGTTGTTGAATTGGTTGGTGTTTTTCAATGTTGATGTTGTTGAATTTGTTGTTGTTATCTATGTTTTCTTTGGAACTGTTTTGTGATTTTCAATGTTGAGGTTGTTGAATTTGCTGGTGATTTTCAATATTGAGGTTGTTGATTAATTTGTTGGTGTTATCAATGTTTTCTTTTGAACTGTTTTGTGTTTTTCAATGTTTAGGTTGTTGAATTTGCTGGTGATTTTCAATATTGAGTTTGTTGTTGAATTTGTTGGTGTTATCAATGTTATTTTTCGAACTTTTTAGTATTTTTCAAAGTTGAAGTTGTTGTTGAATTTGTTGGTATTTTTCAATGTTGAGTTTGTAGTTGAATTTGTTGGTGTTTTTCATTGTTGAGTTTGTTGTTGAATTTGTTGATGTTTTTCAATGTTGAGGTTGTTGTTGAATTTGTTGGTGTTATCAATGTTATTTTTTGAACTGTTTTGTATTTTTCAATGTTGAGGTTGTAGTTGAATTTGTTGGCGTTTTTCAATGTTGAGGTTGTTGTTGAATTTGTTGGTGTTTTTCCATTGATGTGGATGTTTTTGAATTTGTTGGTGTTATCAATTTTTTTGTTGAACTTGTTTGTATTTTTAAAAGGTGAGGATGTGTTGAATCTGTTGTTGTTTTTGAAAGTTAAGGTCATTGAATTGGATGGTGATTTTCAATATTGCTGTTGCTCTTGAATTTGTTGGGGTTATCAATGGTTTTTTTTGAACTTTTTTGTGTTTTTCAAAGTTGAGGTTTTTGCTGAATTTATTGATGTTATCAATGTTTATTTTGTTGAACTTTTTTGTACGTTTAAACGTTGAGGTTGATTTTGAATATGTTGGCTGTTTTTCATTGTGGAGGATTTTGTTGAATTTTTTGGCGGTTTTCAATGTTGAGGTTGTTGTTGAATTTCTTGGTGCTGTTCATTGTTGAGGTTTTTGTTGAATTTGTTGGTGTTTTCATTGTTGAGGTTGTTGTTAAATTTGATGTTGTTTTTCAATGTTGATGTTGTTGTAGAATTTGTTGGTGTTTTTCAAAGTTGAGGTCGTTGAATTTGTTGGTGATATTCAATATAGAGGTTGTTGTTGAATTTATTGGTGTTATCAATAGGTTTTTTTGAAATTTTTTGTGTTTTTCAAAGTTGAGGTTGTTGAATTTTTTGGTGATTTTCAATATTAAGGTTGTTGTTGAATTTGTTGGCGTTTTTCAATGTTGAGGTTGTTGTTGAATTTGTTGGTGATTTTCAATATTGAGGTTGTTGTTCAATTTGTTGGTGTTATTAATGGCTTTTTTCAACTTTTTAGTACATGTAAAAGTTGAGGTTGTTGTTGAATTTGTTTGTGTTTTTAAAAGTTGAGGATGTTGTTGAATTTGTTGGTGTTTTTCAAAGTTGAGGTCGTTGAATTGGTTGGTGATTTTTAATATTACTGTTGTTGTTGAATTTGTTGGGGTTATCAATTGTTTTATTTGAACATTTTTGTGTTTCTCAAAGTTGAGGTTTTTGCAGAATTTATTGATGTTATCAATGTTTATTTTGTTGAACTTATTTGTAATTTTAAAGGTTGAGGTTGATTTGGAATTTGTTGGTTGTTTTTCATTGTTGAAGTTGTTGTTGAATTTGTCGGCATTATTCAATGTTCTGGTTGTTGTTTTATTTTTTGTTGCTGTTCATTGTTGAGGTTTTTGTTGAATTTGTTGGTGTTATCAATGTTCTATTTTAAACTTTTTTGTACTTTTAAAAGTTGTGGTTATTGTTGAATTTGTTGGTGTTTATCACTGATGAGGTTGTTGTTGAATTTGTTGGTGATTTTCAATGTTGAGGTTGTTGTAGAATTTGTTGTTGATTTTCAATATTGAGGTTGTTGTTAAACTTGTTGGTGATATTCAGTGTTTAGGTTGGTGAATTTATTGGTGATTTTAAATGTTGAGGTTGTTGTTGAATTGGACAGTGTCATCAATGTTTATTTTGTTGAACTTGTTTGTATTTTAAAAAGTTGTGGTCGTTGTTGAATTTATTGGTATTTTCACTGTTCATTTTGTTGAACTTTTTTGTACTTTTAAATGTTGAGGTTGTTGTTTAATTTGTTGGTGTTTTTCAATGTTGATGTTGTTGAATTTGTTGGTGTTATCAATGTTTTCTTTTGAACTGTTTTGTGTTTTTCAATGTTGAGGTTGTTGAATTTGCTGGTGATTTTCAATATTGAGGTTGTTGATGAATTTGTTGGTGTTATCAATGTTTGTTTTGTTGAACTTTTTGGTACTTTTAATAGTTGAGGTTGTTGTTGAAATTGTCTGGATATTCAATATTGAGGTTGTTGTTGAAATTGTTGGTGTTTTTCAATGTTGATGTTGTTGTTAAACTTGTTGGTGTTATCAATGTTATTTTTCGAACTTTTTAGTATTTTTCAAAGTTAAATTGTTGTTGAATTTGTTGGTATTTTTCAATGTTGAGTTTGTAGTTGAATTTGTTGGTGTTTTTCAATGTTGAGTTTGTTGTTGAATTTGTTGATGTTTTTCAATGTTGAGGTTGTTGTTGAATTTGTTGGTGTTATCAACGTTATTATTTGAACTGTTTTGTATTTTTCAATGTTGAGTTGTTTTTGAATTTGTTGGTGTTTTTCAATGTTGAGGTTGTTGTAGAATTTGTTGGTGTTATCAATTTGTTTGTTGAACTTCTTTGTATTTTTAAAAGTTGAGGATGTTGTTGAATCTGTTGGTGTTTTTGAAAGTTGAGGTCGTTGAATTGGTTGGTGATTTTCAATATTGCTGTTGCTGTTGAATTTGTTGGGGTTATCAATGGTATTTTTTGAACTTTTTTGTGCTTTTCAAAATTGAGGTTTTTGCTGAATTTATTGATGTTAACAATGTTTATTTTGTTGAACTTTTTTGTACGTTTAAACGTTGAGGTTGATTTTGAATATGTTGGTTGTTTTTCATTGTTGAGGATGTTGTTGAATTTGTTGGCGGTTTTCAATGTTGAGGTTGTTGTTGAATTTCTCGGTGCTGTTCATTGTTGAGGTTTTTGTTGAATTTGTTGGTGTTTTCATTGTTGAGGTTGTTGTTAAATGTGATGTCGTTTTTCAATGTTGAGGTTGTTGTAGAATTTGTTGGTGTTATCAATGGGTTTTTTTGAACTTTTTTGTGTTTTTCAAAGTTGAGGTTGTTGATGAATTTGTTGGCGTTTTTCAATGTTGAGGTTGTTGTTGAATTTGTTGGTGTTATTAATGTTATTGTTTGAACTTTTTTGTATTTTTCAATGTTGAGGTTGTTGTTGAATTTGTTGGTGATTTTCAATATTGAGGTTGTTGTTCAATTTGTTGGTGTTATCAATGGCTTTTTTCAACTTTTTAGTACTTTTAAAAGTTGAGGTTGATGTTGAATTTGTTGGTGTTTTTCAATGATGAGGTTGTTGTTGAATTTGCTGGTGATTTTCAATGTTGAGGTTGTTGTTAAATTTGTTGATGTTTTTCAATGTTGATGGTGTTGTTGAATTTGTTGGTGATACTCAGTGTTTAGATGGGTTAATTTATTGGTGATTTTAAATGTTGAGGTTGTTGTTGAATTGGACAGTGTCTTCAATGTTTATTTTGTTGAACTTGTTTGTATTTTTAAAAGTTGTGGTCGTTGTTGAATTAATTGGTGTTTTCACTGTTCATTTTGTTGAACTTTTTTGTACTTTTAAATGTTGAGGTTGTTGTTTAATTTGTTGATGTTTTTCAAAGTTGAGGTCATTGAATTTGTTGGTGATTTTGAATATTAAGGTTGTTGTTGATTTGGTTGGTGTTTTACAATGTTGATGTTGTTGAATTTGTTGGTGTTATCAATGTTATCTTTTCAACTGTTTTGTGTTTTTCAATATTGAGGTTGTTGAATTTGCTGGTGATTTTCAATATTGAGGTTGTTGATGAATTTGTTGGTATTATCAACGTTTATTTTGTTGAACTTTTTGGTACTTTTAATAGTTGAGGTTGTTGTTGAAATTGTCTGGATTTTCAATATTGAGGTTGTTGTTGAAATTTTTGGCGTTTTTCAATGTTGAAGTTGTTGTTAAACTTGTTGGTGTTATCAATGTTATTTTTCGAACTTTTTAGTATTTTTCAAAGTTAAATTTTTGTTGAATTTGTTGGTATTTTTCAATGTTGAGGTTGTTGTTGAAATTGTTGATGTTTTTCAATGTTGAGGTTGTTGTTGAATTTGTTGGTGTTATAAATGTTATTTTTTGAACTGTTTTGTATTTTTCAATGTTGAGTTGTTGTTGAATTTGTTGGTGTTTTTCAATGTTGAGGTTGTTGTTGAATTTGTTGGTGTTATAAATGTTATTTCTTGAACTGTTTTGTATTTTTCAATGTTGAGTTGTTGCTGAATTTGTTGGTGTTTTTCAATGTTGACGATGTTGTTGAATTTGTTGGTGTTTTCACTGTTCATTTTGTTGAACTTTTTTGTACTTTTAAATGTTGAGGTTGTTGTTTAATTTGTTGATGTTTTTCAAAGTTGAGGTCGTTGAATTTGTTGGTGATTTTCAATATTGAGGTTGTTGTTGATTTGGTAGGTGTTTTACAATGTTGATGTTGTTGAATTTGTTGGTGTTATCAATGTTATCTTTTCAACTGTTTTGTGTTTTTCAATGTTGAGGTTGTTGAATTTGTTGGTGTTTTTCAATGTTGAGGTTGTTGAATTTGTTGCTGATTTTCAATATTGAGGTTGTTGCTGAATTTGTTGGTGTTATCAACGTTTGTTTTGTTGAACTTTTTGGTACTTTTAATAGTTGGGGTTGTTGTTGAAATTGTCTGAATTTTCAATATTGAGGTTGTTTGTTGAAATTGTTGGTGTTATCAATGTTATTTTTCGAACTTTTTAGTATTTTTCAAAGTTAAATTGTTGTTGAATTTGTTGGTATTTTTCAATGTTGAGTTTGTAGTTGAATTTGTTGATGTTTTTCAATGTTGAAGTTGTTGAATTTGTTGGTGTTATCAATGTTATTTTTTGAACTGTTTTGTATTTTTCAATGTTGAGTTGTTGTTGAATTTGTTGGTGTTTTTCATTGTTGAGGATGTTGTTGAATTTGTTGGTGTTATCAATTTTTTTGTTGAACTTGTTTGTATTTTTAAAAGTTGAGGATGTTGTAGAATCTGGTGTTGTTTTTGCAAGTTGAGGTCGTTGAAATGGTTGGTGATTTTCAATATTGCTGTTGCTGTTGCATTTGTTGGGGTTATCAATGCTATTTTTTGAACTTTTTTGTGTTTTTCAAAGTTGAGGTTTTTGCTGAATTTATTGATGTTATGAATATTTATTTTGTTGAACTTTTTTGTACGTTTAAACTTTGAGGTTGATTTTGAATTTGTTGGTTGTTTTTCAATGTTGAACTTGTTGTTGAATTTTTTGGCGGTTTTCAATGTTGAGGTTGTTGTTGAATTTCTTGGTGCTGTTCATTATTGAGGTTGTTGTTGAATTTGTTGGTGTTTTCATTGTTGAGGTTGTTGTTAAATTTGATGTTGTTTTTCAAAGTTGAGGTCATTGAATTTGTTGGTGATTTTCAATATAGAGGTTGTTGTTGAATTTGTTGGTGTTATCAATGGGTTTTTTTGAACTTTTTTGTGTTTTTCAAAGTTGAGGTTGTTGATGAATTTGTTGGCGTTTTTCAATGTTGAGGTTGTTGAATTTTGTTGGTGATTTTCAATATAGAGTTTGTTGTTCAATTTGTTGGTGTTATTAATGTTATTGTTTGAACTTTTTTGTATTTTTCAATGTTGAGGTTGTTGTTGAATTTGTTGGTGATTTTCAATATTGAGGTTGTTGTTCAATTTGTTGGTGTTATCAATGGCTTTTTTCAACTTTTTAGTACTTTTAAAAGTTGAGGTTGATGTTGAATTTGTTGGTGTTTTTCAATGATGAGGTTGTTGTTGAATTTGTTGGTGATTTTCAATGTTGAGGTTGTTGTTAAATTTGTTGATGTTTTTCAATGTTGATGTTGTTGTTGAACTCGTTGGTGATATTCAGTGTTTAGGTGGGTGAATTTATTGGTGATTTTAAATGTTGAGGTAGTTGTTGAATTGGATAGTGTCTTCAATGTTTATTTTGTTGAACTTGTTTGTATTTTTAAAAGTTGTGGTCGTTGTTGAATTAATTGGTGTTTTCACTGTTCATTTTGTTGAACTTTTTTGTACTTTTAAATGTTGAGGTTGTTGTTTAATTTGTTGATGTTTTTCAAAGTTGAGGTCGTTGAATATGTTTGGGATTTTCAATATTGAGGTTGTTGTTGATTTGGTTGGTGTTTTACAATGTTGATGTTGTTGAATTTGTTGGTGTTGTCAATGTTATCTTTTGAACTGTTTTGTGTTTTTCAATGTTTAGGTTGTTGAATTTGCTGGTGATTTTCAATATTGAAGTTGTTGCTGAATTTGTTGGTGTTATCATCTTTTATTTTGTTGAACTTTATGGTACTTTTAATAGTTGAGGTTGTTGTTGAAATTGTTTGGATTTTCAATAATGAGGTTGTTGTTGAAATTGTTGATGTTTTTCAATGTTGATGTTGTTGTTAAACTTGCTGGTGTTATCAATGTTATTTTTCGAACTTTTTTGTATTTTTAAAAGTTGAAGTTGTTGTTGAATTTGTTGTTGTTTTTCAATGTTGAGTTTGTTGTTGAATTTGTTGATGTTTTTCAATGTTGAGGTTGTTGTTGAATTTGTTTGTGTTTTTCCATGTTGAGGTTGTTGTTGAATTTGTTTGTGTTTTTCATTGTTGAGCATGTTGTTGAATCTGTTGGTGTTTTTGAAAGTTGAGGTCGTTGAATTGTTTGGTGATTTTCAATATTGCTGTTGCTGTTGAATTTGATGGGGTTATCAATGGTTTTTTTTGAACTTTTTTGTGTTTTTCAAAGTTGAGGTTTTTGCTGAATTTATTGATGTTATCAATGTTTATTTTGTTGAACTTTTTTGTACGTTTAAACGTTGAGGTTGATTTTGAATTTGTTGGTTGTTTTTCATTGTTGAGGTTGATGTTGAATGTGTTGGTGCTGTTCATTGTTGAGGTTGTTGTTGAATTTGTTGGTGTTTTTCAATGGTGAGGCTTTTGTTGAATTAGTTGGTGTTTTCATTGATAAGGTTGTTGTTAAATTTGATGTTGTTTTTCAATGTTGAGGTTGTTGTTGAATTTGATGGTGTTATCAATGTTCTTTTTTCAACTTTTTTGTACTTTTAAAAGTTGAGTTTGTTATTGAATTTGTTGGTGATTTTCAATACTGAGGTTGTTGAATTTGTTGGTGAATTTAAATATTGAGTTTGTTGTTGAATTTGTTGGTGAATTTCAATATTGGGGTTGTTGTTGAATTTGTTGGTATTTTTCAATGTTGCGATTGTTGTTCAATTTTTTGGTGTTTTTCATTGTTGAGGCTGTTGCTGAATTTATTGGTTTTATCACTGTTTATTTTGTTGAACTTTTTTGTACTTTTAAACGTTGAGGTTGATTTTGAATGTTTTGGTGTTTTTCATTGTTGAGGTTGTCGTTGAATTTGTTGGCGTTTTTCAATGTTGAGGTTGTTGTTGAATTGGTTGGCGTTTTTCAATGTTGAGCTTGTTGTTGCATTTGTTGGTGTTTTTCAATGGTGAGGTTTTTGTTGAATTTGTTGGTGTTTTCATTGTTGAGGTTGTTGTTAAATTTGATGTTGTTTTTCAATGTTGAGGTTGTTGTTGAATCTGATGGTGTTATCAATGGTTTTTTTTGAACTTTTTTGTGTTTTTCAAAGTTGAGGATGTTGCTGAATTTATTGGTTTAATCACTGTTTATTTTGTTGAACTTTTTTGTACTTTTAAACGTTGATGTTGATTTTGAATGTTTTGTTGTTTTTCATTGTTGAGGTTGTTGTTAAATTTGATGTTGTTTTTCAATGTTGAGGTTGTTGTTGAATTTGATGGTGTTATGAATGTTCTTTTTATAACTTTTTTGTACTTTTAAAAGATGAGGTTGTTGTTGAATTTGTTGGTGAATTTCAATATTGACGTTGTTGTTGAATTTGATGGTGTTATCAATGGGTTCTTTGGAACTTTTTTGTGTCGTTCAAAGTTGAGGTTGTTGCTGAAATTATTGGTGTTTTCAATTATTTATTTTGTTGAACTTTTTTGCACTTTTTTAAGTTGAAGTTGATTTTGAATTTGTTGGTGTTTTTCATTTTTGAGGTTGTTGTTGAATTTTTTGGTGACTTTAAATGTTGCGGTTGTTGTTGAATTGGACAGTGTCATCAATGTTTATTTTGTTGAACTTATTTGTACTTTTAAATGTTGAGGTTGTTGTTTAATTTGTTGATGTTTTTCAAAGTTGACGTCGTTGAAATTGTTGGTGATTTTCAATATTGAGGTTGTTGTTGAATTTGTTGGTTTTTTTCAATGTTGATGCTGTTGAATTTGCTGGGGATTTTCAATATTGAGGTTGTTATTGAAATTGTTGGCGTTTTTTAACGTTGAGGTTGTGTTGAACTTGTTGGCGTTATCAATGTTATTTTTTGAAATTGAAGTTGATGTTGAATTTGTTGGTATTTTTCAATGTTGAGGGTGTTGTTGAATTTGTTGGTGTTTTTCATTGTTGAGTTTGTTGTTGAATTTGTTGGTGTTATCAATGTAATTTTTTGAACTGTTTTCTATTATTCAATGTTGAAGTTGTTGTTGAAATTGTTAGTGCGTTTCAATGTTGAGCTTGTTGTTGAATTTGTTGGTGATTTTCAATATTGAGGTTGTTGAATTTGTTGGTGATTTTCAATATTGAGTTTGTTGCTGAATTTGTTGGTGTTTTTCAATGTTGAGGTTGTTGTTGAATTTGTTGGTGTTATCAATGTTATTTTTTGAACTGTTTTGTATTTTTCAATGTTGAGGTTGTTGTTGAATTTGTTGGTATTTTTCAATGTTGCGATTGTTGTTCTATTTTTTGGTGTTTTTAATTGTTGAGGCTGTTGTTGAATTTGTTGGTGTTTTTCATTGTTGAGGATGTTGTTGAATTTGTTGGTGTTATCAATTTTTTTGTTGAACTTGTTTGTATTTTTAAAAGTTGAGGATGTTGTTGAATTTGTTGGTGTTTTTCAAAGTTGAGGTCGTTGAATTGGTTGGTGATTTTTAATATTGCTGTTGCTGTAGAATTTGTTGGTGTTATCAATGATTTTATTTGAACTTTTTTGTGTTTTTCAAAGTTGAGGTTTCTGCAGAACCTTTTGATGTTATCAATGTTTATTTTGTTGAACTTAATTGTAATTTTAAAGGTTGAGGTTGATTTTAAATTTGTTGGTTGTTTTTCATTGTTGAAGTTGTTGTTGAATTTGTTGGCGTTTTTCATTGTTGAGGTTGTTGTTGAATTTTTTGTTGCTGTTCATTGTTGAGGTTGTTGTTGATTTTGTTGGTGTTATCAATGTTTTTTTTTCAACTTTTTTGTACTTTTAAAAGTTGAGGTTATTGTTGAATTTGTTGGTGTTTATCACTGATGAGGTGGTTGTTGAATTTGTTGGTGATTTTAAATATTGAGGTTGTTGTTCAATTTGGTGGTGTTATCAATGGCTTTTTTCAACTTTTTAGTGCTTTTAAAAGTTGAGGTTGTTGTTGAATTGGTTGGTGTTTTTCAATGATGAAGTTCTTGTTTAATTTGTTGGTGATTTTCAATGTTGAGGTTGTTGTTGAATATTGTTGGTGATTTTCAATGTTTTTTTGTTGAACGTGGTTGTAATTTTAAAAATTGAGGTTGTTCTTGAATTTGTTGGTGTTTTTCAAAGTTGAGGTCGTTGAATTTGTTGGTGATTTTCAATACTGGGTTTGTTGTTGAATTTGTTGGCGTTTTTCAATGTTGAGGTTGTTTTTGAATTTGTTGGTGATTTTCAATATTGAGTTTATTGTTGAACTTGTTGGAGTTATCAATGTTTTTTTTGTTGAACTTGTTTGTATTTTTAAAAGTTGAGGTTGTTGTTGAATTTATTGGTGTTTTTCAATGTTGAGGTTGTAGTTGAATTTGTTGGTGTTGTCAATGTATATTTTTTTTTAACTTTTTTGTAGTTTTAAAATTTGAGGTTGTTGCTGAATTTTTAAATTGTTTTTCAATGTTGATGTTGTTGAATTTCTTTGTGTTTTTCAGTGTTGTGCTTGCTGAATTTCTTGGTGATTTTAAATGTTTTGGTTGTTGTTGAATTGGATAGGGTCATCAATGTTTATATAGTTGAATTTGTTTGTATTTTTAAAAGTTGTGGTTCTTCTGGAATTTATTGGTATTATCAATGTTTACTTTGTTGAACTTTTTTGTAGTTTTAAATGTTGAGGTTGTTGTTTAATTTGTTGGTGTTTTTCAAAGTTGAGGTTGTTGAATTTGTTGGTGAATTTGAATATTGAGGTTGTTGTTGAATTTGTTGGTGTTATGAATGTTTTATTTTAAAAACTTTTTTGTGTTTTTCAAAGTTGACGTTGTTGCTGATTTTGTTGGTGATTTTCAATATTGAGGTTGTTGTTGAATTTGTTGGCGTTTTTCAATGTTGAGGTTATTGTTTAATTTGTTGGTGTTATCAATGTTATTTTTTGAACTTTTTTGTATTTTTCAATGCTGAGGTTGTTGTTGAATTTGTTGGTATTTTTCAATGTTGCGGTTATTGTTGAATTTTTCGCTATTTTTCATTGTTGAGGTTGTTGTTGAACATCTTTGAATTTTTATAAGTTAAGGATGTTGTTGAATTTGTTGAGGTTGTTGATTTTGTTGGTGTTGAATATGTTGAGGTTGTTGAATTTGTTGGTGTTTTTCAATGTTGAGGTTGTTTTTGAATTTGTTGGTGATTTTCAATATTGAGTTTGTTGTTGAATTTGTTGGAGTTAGCAATGTTTTTTTTGTTAAACTTGTTTGTATTTTTATAAGTTGAGGTTGTTGTTTAATTTGTAGGTGATATCATAGTTGAGGCCTTTGATTTTGCTTGGTGATTTTCAATATTGTGGTTGTTGTTGAATTTGTAGGTGTTTTGAATGTTTTTTTTAAAACTTTTTTGTGTTTTTCAAAGTTAAGGTTGTTGCTGAATTTGTTGGTGATATTCAGTGTTGAGGTTGTTGAATTTGTTGGTGATTTTGAATATTGAGCTTGTTGTTGAATTTGTTGGTGTTTTTCAATGTTGAGGTTGTTGTTGAATTTGTTGGTGTTTTTCATTGTTGAGGTTGTTGTTGAATTTGTTGGTGTTTTTCATTGTTGAGGTTGTTGTTGAATTTGTTGGTGTTTTTCATTGTTGAGGTTGTTGTTGAATTTGTTGGTGTTTTTCATTGTTGAGGTTGTTGTTGAATTTGTTGGTGTTGTCAATGTTTTTTGTTGAACTTGTTAGTATTTTAAAAAAGTTGAGGTTGTTGTTGAATTTGTTTGTGATATTCAGTGCTGAGGTTGTTGAACTTGTTGGAGATTTTCAATATTGAGGTTGTTGAATTTGTTGGCGTTTTTCAATGTTCAGGTTGTTGTTGAATTTTTTGGTGTTTTTCATTGTTGAACTTGTTTGTATTTTTAAAAGTTAAGGATGTTGTTGAACTTGTTGGTGTTATCAATGTTTTCTTTTGAACTGTTTTGTGTTTTTCAATGTTGAGGTTGTTGAATTTGCAGGTGATTTTCAATATTGAGGATGTTGATGAATTTGTTCGTGTTATCAACGTTTATTTTGTTGAACTTTTTTGTACTTTTCAAAGTTGAGGTTATTGTTGAATCTGTTGGGATTTTCAATATTGAGCTTGTTGTTGAAATTGTTGGCGTTTTTCCATGTTCAGATTGTTGTTGAATTTGTTGGTGCTTTTCAACGTTGAGCTTGTTGTTGAATTTGTTGGTGTTTTTCAATGTTGAGGTGGTTGTTGAATTTGTTGGTGTAATCAATGTTTTTTTGTTGAACTTGGTTGTATTTTTAAAAGTTGAGGTTGTTTAATTTGTTGGTGTTTTTCAGGTTGAAGTCATTGAATTTGTAGGTGCTTTTCAATATTGAGGTTCTTGGTGAATTTGTTGGTGCTATGAATGGTTTTTTCTTAACTTTTTTGTGTTTTTCAAAGTTGAGGTTGTTGCTGAATTTGTTGGTGATATTCAGTGTTGAGGTTGTTGAGTTTGTTGGTGATTTTCAATATTGAGCTTGTTGTTGAATTTGTTGGTGTTTTTCAATGTTGAGGTTGTTGTTGCATTTGTTGATGTTTTTCAATGTTGAGGTTGTTGTTGAATTTGTTGGTGTTTTTCAATGGTGGGGCTTTTGTTGAGTTTTTTGGTGCTTTCATTGTTGAGGTTGTTGTTAAATTTGTTGTTATTTTTCAATGTTGAGGTTGTTGTTGAATTTGTTGGTGATTTTCAATATTGAGGTTGTTGCTGAATTTGATGGTGGTTTTCTAAGTTTAGGTCGTTGAATTTGTTGGTGATTTTCGATATTAAAGTTGTTGGTGTTATGAATGGTTTTTTTATTTCATTTTTGTGTCTTTCAAAGTCGAGGTTGTTGCGAATTTGTTGTTGATATTCATTGTTGAAGTTGTTGAATTTGTTGGTGATTTTCAATGTTGAGGTTGTTGTTGAATTTGTTGGTGTTTTTCAAAGTTGAGGTCGTTGAATTTGTTGGTGATTTTCAATGTTGAGGTTGTTGTTGAATTTGTTGTTGATTTTCAGTATTGAGGTTGTTGTTAAATTTGTTGGTGTTATGAATTTTTTATTTTGAACTTTTTGTGTTTTTCAATGTTGATGTTGTTGAATAAGTTGGTGATTTTCAATATTGAGTTTGTTGTTTAATTTGTTGGTGTTATCAATGTTATTTTTGTTGAACTTGTTTGTATTTTTAAAAGTTGAGGTTGTTGTTGAATTTGCTGGTGTTCTGAATGTTTTTTTTTTACTTTTTTGTGTTTTTCAACGTTGAGGTTGTTGTGAATTTGTTGGTGATATTCATTGTTAAAGTTGTTGAATTCTATGGTGATTTTCAATGTTGAGGTTGTTGTTGAATTTGTTGGCGTTTTTCAATGTTGAGGTTGTTGTTGAATTTGTAGGTATTTTTCAAAGTTGAGGTCGTTGAATTTGGTGGTGATTTTCAATACTAAGGTTGTTGTTGAATTTGTTGGTGTTATTAATGGTTATTTTTGAACTTTTTTGTGTTTTTCAATGCTGAGGTTGTTGAATTTGTTGGTGATTTTCAATATTGTGGTTGTTGTTCAATTTGTTGGTGTTTTACAATGTTGAGATTATTGTTGAATTTATTGGTGTTTTAAATGTTGAGGTCATTGAATTTGTTGGTGATTTTCAATATTAAGGTTTTTGTTGATTTTGTTGTTGTTATGACTGTTTTTTTTAAACTTTTTTGCGTTTTTCAAAGTTGAGGTTGTTGTGAATTTGTTCGTGATATTCAGTGTTGAGGTTGTTTAATTTGTTGGTGATTTTCAATATTGAGGTTGTAGTTGAATTTGTTGGCGTTTTTCTATGTTGAGGTTGTTGTTGAATTTGTTGGTGTTATGAATGGTTTTTTAAAACTTTTTTATGTTTTTCAAAGTTGAGGTTGTTGCTGATTTTGCTGGTGATATTCATTGTTGAGGTTGTTGAATTTGCTGGTGATTTTCAATACTGAGGTTGTTGATGAATTTGTTGGCGTTTTTCAATGTTGAGGTTGTTGTTGAATTTGTTGGTGTTATGAATGTTTTATTTTGAACTTTTTTGTGTTTTTCAAAGTTGAGGTTGTTGAATTTGTTGGTGACTTTCAATATTGAAGTTTTTTTTGTTGAAATTGTTTGTATTTTTAATAGTTGTGGTTGTTGCTGAATTTCTTGGTGGTTTTCAAAGTTTAGGTCGTTGAATTTGTTGGTGATTTTTGATATTAAAGTTGTTTGTGTTATGAATGTTTTTTTTTACTTTTTTGTGTTTTTAAAAGTCGAGGTTGTTGCGAATTTGTTGTTGATATTCATTGTTGAGGTTGTTGAATTTGTTGGTGATTTGTAATATTGAGGTTGTTGTTGAATTTGTTGTCGCTTTTCAATATTGAGGTTGTTGTTGAATTTGTTGTTGATTTTCAATATTGAGCTTGTTGTTGAAATTGTTGGCGTTTTTCAATGTTGAGGTGGTTGTTGAATTTGTTGGTGTAATCAATGTTTTTTTGTTGAACTTGGTTGTATTTTTAAAAGTTGAGGTTGTTTAATTTGTTGGTGTTTTTCAGGTTGAAGTCATTGAATTTGTAGGTGCTTTTCAATATTGAGGTTCTTGGTGAATTTGTTGGTGCTATGAATGGTTTTTTCTTAACTTTTTTGTGTTTTTCAAAGTTGAGGTTGTTGCTGAATTTGTTGGTGATATTCAGTGTTGAGGTTGTTGAGTTTGTTGGTGATTTTCAATATTGAGCTTGTTGTTGAATTTGTTGGTGTTTTTCAATGTTGAGGTTGTTGTTGCATTTGTTGATGTTTTTCAATGTTGAGGTTGTTGTTGAATTTGTTGGTGTTATGAATGTTTTATTTTGAACTTTTTTGTGTTTTTTAAAGTTGAGGTTGTTGAATTTGTTGGTGACTTTCAATATTGAAGTTTTTTTTGTTGGAATTGTTTGTATTTTTAATAGTTGTGGTTGTTGCTGAATTTCTTGGTGGTTTTCAAAGTTTAGGTCGTTGAATTTGTTGGTGATTTTTGATATTAAAGTTGTTTGTGTTATGAATGTTTTTTTTTACTTTTTTGTGTTTTTAAAAGTCGAGGTTGTTGCGAATTTGTTGTTGATATTCATTGTTGAGGTTGTTGAATTTGTTGGTGATTTTCAATATTGAGGTTGTTGTTGAATTTGTTGTCGCTTTTCAATATTGAGGTTGTTGTTGAATTTGTTGTTGATTTTCAATATTGAGGTTGTTGTTTAATTTGTTGGTGTTATCAATGTTATTTTTGTTGAACTTGTTTGTATTTTTAAAAGTTGAGGTTGTTGTTGAATTTGTTGGCGTTTTTCAAGGTTGAGGTCATTGAATTTGTTGGTGATTTTCAATATTGAGGTTCTTGTTGAATTTGTTGATGTTATGAATGGTTTTTATTTAACTTTTTTGTTTTTTTCAATGTTGATGTTGTTGAATTTGTTGGTGATTTTCAAATTTGAGTTTGTTGTTGAATCTTTTGGTGTTATCAATGTTGAGGTTGTTGTTGAATTTATTGATGTTCTTCAAAGTTGAGGTCGTTGAATTTGTTGGTGATTTTCAATATTGAGGTTGTTGTTGAATTTGTTGGTGTTATCAATGGTTTTTTTTTTAACTTTTTTGTGTTTTTCAAAGTTGTGGTTTTTGCTGAATTTATTGGTGTTATCAATGTTTATTTTGTTGAACTTTTTTGTACTTTTAAAAATTGAGGTTGATTTTGAATTTGTTGTTGATATTCATTGTTGAGGTTGTTGAATTTGTTGGTGATTTTCAATGCAGAGGTTGTTGTTGAATTTGTTGATGTTACGAATGCTTTTTTTTTAACTTTTTTGTTTTTTTCAAAGTTGATGTTGTTGAATTTGTTGGTCATTTTCAATATTGAGTTTGTTGTTGAATTTGTTGTTGTTATGAATCGTTTTTTTTGAACATTTTGTGTTTTTCAAAGTTGAGATTGTTGCAAATTTGTTTGTGATATTCAGTGCTGAGGTTGTTGAATCTTTTGGTGATTTTCAATATTGAGGTTGTTGTTGAATTTGTTGTTGATTTTCAATATTGAGGCTGTTGTTAAATTTGTTTGTGTTATGATTGTTTTTTTTTTAACTTTTTGTGTATTTCAATGTTGATGTTGTTGAATTTGTTGGTGATTTTCAATATTGAGTTTGTTGTTTAATTTGTTGGTGTTATCAATGTTATTTTTGTTGAGCTTTTTTGTACTTTTAAATGTTGAGGTTGATTTTAAATTTGTTGGTGTTTTTCAAAGTTGAGGTCGTTGAATTTGTTGGTGATTTTCAATATTGAGGTTGTTGTTGAATTTGTTGGTGTTTTTCAATATTGAGGTTTTTGTTGAATTTGTTGGTGATTTTCAAAGTTGAGGTCGTTGAATTTGTTGGTGATTTTCAATATTAAGGTTGTTGTTGAATTTTTTGGTGTTATGAAAGTTTTTTTTTGAACTTTGTTGCGTTTTTCCAAGTTGAGGTTGTTGCGAATTTGTTGGTGATATTTAATGTTGAGGTTGTTGAATTTGTTGGTGATTTTTAATATTGAGGTTGTTGTTGAATTTGTTGGTGTTATCAATGTTTTTTTGTTGAATTTGTTTGTATGTTTAAAAGTTGAGGTTGTTGTTGAATTTGTTGGTATTATGAATGGTTTTTAAAAAACTTTTTTTTTTCAAAGTTGAGGTTGTTGCGAATTTGCTGGTGATATTCAATGTTGAGGTTGATGAATTTGTTGGTGATTTTCAATATTGAGGTTGTTGTTCAATTTGTTGGTGTTTTTCAATGTTGAGTTTGTTGTTGAATTTATTGGTATTTTTCAATGTTGAGGTTGTTGAATTTGTTGGTGATTTTCAATATTGTGTTTGTTGTTGAATTTGTTGGTGTTATCAATGTTTTTTGTTGACCTTGTTTGTAATTTTAAAAGTTAAGGTTCTTGTTGAATTTGTTGGTGTATTAAAATGTTGAGATTTTTGAATTTGTTGCTGATTTTCAAAGTTGAGTTTGTTGCTGAATTTATTGGTGTTATCAATGTTTATTTTGTTGAACATTTTTGTACTTTTAAAAGTTGAGTTTGATTTTGAATTTGTTGGTGTTTTTCATTGTTAAGGTTTTTTTTGAATTTGTTGGCATTTTCCAATGTTGAGATAGTTGTTGAATTTGTTGGTGTTTTTCAATGTTGAGGTTGTTGTTGAATTTTTTGGTGTTTTTCATTGTTGAGGTTGTTGTTGAATTAGTTGGTGTTATCAATGTTTTTTTTGTTGAACTTTTTTATATTTTTCAAAGTTGAATGTGTTGTTGAATTTGTTGGTGTTTTTCAATATTGAGGTTGTTGAATTTGTTGGTGTTTTTCAAAGTTGAGGTTTTTGAATTTATTGGTGATTATGAATATTGAGGTTTTTGTTGAATTTGTTGGGATTTTCAACATTGAGGTTGTTGATGAAATTGTTGGCGTTTTTCAATGTTGAGGTTGTTGTTGCTATTGTTGATATTTTTCAATGTTGAAGTTGTTGTTGAATTTGTTGGTGTTTCTCAATATTGAGGTTGTTGTTGAATTTTTTGGTGTTCTGAATGTTTTTTTCTTTAACTATTTTGTCTTTTTCAAAATCGAGGTTGTTGCTGAATTTGTTGGTGATACTCAGTGTTGAGCTTGTTGAATCTGTTGCTGTTTTTCAATGTTGTGGTTGTTGTTGAATTTGTTGTTGTTATCAATGTTATTTTTTGAACATTTTTGTATTTTTGAAAGCTGAGGTTGTTGCTGAATTTGTTGGTGTTTTTCAATGTTGAGGTTGTTGAATTTGTTGGTGATTTTCAATATTGCGCTTGTTGCTGAATTTGTTGGTGTTATGAATGGTTTTTTTGAACTTTTTTGTGTTTTTCAATCTTGAGGTTGTTGCTGAATTTCTTGGTGATTTTCAATGTTGAGGTTGTTGAATGTGTAGGAGATTTTCAATATTGCGGTTGTTGTTGAATTTGTTGGCGTTTTTCAATATTCAGTTTGTTGTTGAATTTGTTGGCGTTTTTCATTATTCAGGTTGTTTAATTTGTTGGTGTTTTTCAATATTCAGTTTGTTGTTGAATTTGTTGGCGTTTTTCAATTTTCAGTTTGTTGTTGAATTTGTTGGCGTTTTTTATTATTCAGGTTGTTGAATTTGTTGGCGTTTTTCAATATTCAGGTTGTTGTTGAATTTGTTGGCGTTTTTCAATATTCAGGTTGTTGTTGAATTTGTTGGTGATATTCAGTGTTGAGGTTGTTGAATATTTTGGTGATTTTCAATATTGAGATTGTTGTTGAATTCGTTGGTGATTTTCAACATTGAGTTCCTTGTTGAATTTTTTGGTGTTATCAATGTTTTTTGTTGAACTTGTTTGTATTTTTTAAAGTTGATGATGTTGTTGAATTTGTTGGTGTTTTTCAATGTTGAGGTTGTTGCTGAATTTGTTGGTGATGTTCAGTGTTGAGGTTGTTGAATTTGTCAGTGACTTTCAATATTGAGGTTGTTGTTAAATTTGTTGGTGTTATCAACGTTTATTTTGTTTACTTTTGTGTACTTTTAAAAGTTGAGGTTGTTGTTGAAATTGTTGGATTTTTTCAATGTTGAGTTTGTTGTTGGTATTGTTGTTGATTGTCAATATTGAGGCTGTTCTTGAATATGTTCGTGTTATCAGTGTTATATTTTTGAAACTTTTTGTATTTTTCAAAGTTGAAGTTGTTGTCAAATTAGTTGTTATTTTTCAATATTGAGGTTGTCGTTGAATTTGTTGGTGTTATCAATGTTATTTTTTGAATTTTTTTGTATTTTTGAACGTTGAGGTTGTTGTTGAATTTGTTGTTGTTTGTCAATGTTGAGGTTGATGTTGAATTTGTTGGTGTTTTTCAAAGTTCAGGTCGTTGAATTTGTTGGTGATTTTCAATATTGAGGTTGTTGTTGAATTTGTTGGTGTTCTGAATGATTTTTTTGAACTTTTTTGTGTTTTTCAAAGTTGAGGTTGTTGCGAATTTGAGGTTGTTGCTGAATGTGTTGGTGATATTCAGTGTTGAGGCTGTTGAATTTGTTGGTGTTTTTCAATGTTGTGGTTGTTGTTCAAATTGTTGGTGTTTTTCAATGTTGAGGTTATAGTTGAATTTGTTGGTGCTTTTCAATGTTGAGGTTGTTGAATTTATTGGTGTTTTTCAATGATGAGGTTGTTGTTCAATTTGTTGGTGTTTTTCAATGTTGAGATCGTTGAAATTGTTGGTGATTTTCAATATTGAGGTTGCTGTTGAATTTGTTTGTATTTTTCAAAGTTGAGTTCGTTGAATTTGTTGGTGATTTTCAATATTAAGGTTGTTGTTGAATTTGTAGGTGTAATGAAGGTTTTTTTTTGAACTTTTTTGCGTTTTTCAAAGTTGAGGTTGTTGCGAATTTGTGGGTGATTTTTAATGTTGAGGTTGTTGTTGAATTTGTTGGTGTTATCAATGTTTTTTTGTTGAATTTGTTTGTATGTTTAAAAGTTGAGGTTGTTGTTGAATTTGTCGGTGTTTTTCAAAGTTGAGATCGTTGAATTTGCCTGTGATTTTCAATATTAAGGTTGTTGTTGAAGTTGTTGGTATTATGAATGGTTTTTTAAAAACTTTTTTCTGTTTTTCAAAGTTGAGGTTGTTGCGAATTTGCTGGTGATATTCAATGTTGAGGTTGATGAATTTGTTGGTGATTTTCAATATTGAGGTTGTTGTTCAATTTGTTGGCGTTTTTCAACGTTGAGGTTGTTGTTCAATTTGTTGGTGTTTTTCAATATTGCGTTTGTTGTTGAATTTGTTGGTGTTATCAATGTTTTTTGTTGACCTTGTTTGTAATTTTAAAAGTTAAGGTTCTTGTTGAATTTGTTGGTGTATTTAAATGTTGAGATTTTTGAATTTGTTGCTGATTTTAAAAGTTGAGTTTGTTGCTGAATTTATTGGTGTTATCAATGTTTAATTTGTTGAACATTTTTGTACTTTTAAAAGTTGAGTTTGATTTTGAATTTGTTGGTGTTTTTCATTGTTGAGGTTGTTGCTGAATTTGTTGGTGATGTTCAGTGTTGAGGTTGTTGAATTTGTCAGTGATTTTCAATATTGAGGTTGTTGTTAAATTTGTTGGTGTTATCAACGTTTATTTTGTTGACTTTTGTGTTCTTTTAAAAGTTGAGGTTGTTGTTGAATTTGTTGGGAATTTCAATATTGAGGTTGTTGTTGAAATTGTTGGAGTTTTTCAATGTTGAGTTTGTTGTTGGTATTGTTGATGATTGTCAATATTGAGGTTGTTGTTGAATATGTTGGTGTTATCAATGTTATTTTTTGATCCTTTTTGTATTTTTGAACGTTGAGGTTGTTGTTGAATTTGTTGTTGTTTTTCAATGTTGAGGTTGATGTTGAATTTACTTGTGTTTTTCAAAGTTCAGGTCATTGCATTTGTTGGTGATTTTCAATATTGAGGTTGTTGTTGAATTTGTTGGTGTTCTGAATGATTTTTTTTGAACTTTTTTGTGTTTTTCAAAGTTGAGGTTGTTGCTGAATTTGTTGGTGATATTCAGTGTTGGGGTTGTTGAATTTGTTTAGTGTTTTTCAATGTTGTTGTTATTGTTGATATTTTTCAATGTTGAAGTTGTTGTTCAAATTGTTGGTGCATTTCAATGTTGAGGTTGTTGAATTTATTGGTGTTTTTCAATGATGAGATTGTTGTTCATTTTGTTGGTGTTTTTCAATGTTGAGGTCGTTGAATTTGTTGGTGATTTTCAATATTCAGGTTGTTGTTGAATTTGTTGGTGTTGTGACTGGTTTTTTTGAACTTTTTTGTGTTTTTCAAAGTTGAGGTTGTTGCTGAATTTGTTGGTGTTATCAATGTTATTTATTGAACTGTTTCGTATTTTTCAATGTTGAGGTTGTTCTTGAATTTGTTGGTGTTTTTCAATGTTTTTTTGTTGAACTTGTTTATACTTTTAAAAGTTAAGGTTGTTGTTCAAATTGTTGGCATTTTTCAATGTTGAGTTTGTTGTTGGAATTGTTGGTGATTTTCAATGTTGAGGTTGTTGTTGAATTTGTTGGTGTTTTTCAATGTTGAGGTTGTTGTTGAATTTGTTGGTGTTTTAACTTGTTGAGGTTGTTGTTGAATTTGTTGGTGTTATCAATGTTTTTTGTTGAACTTGTTTGTATTTTTAAAAGTTGAGGTTGTTGTTGAATTTGTTGATGTTTTTCAAAGTTGAGGTCGTTGAGTTTGATGAAGATTTTCAATATTGAGGTTGTTGTTGATTTTGTTGGTGTTATGAATGGTTTTTTTTTAAATTGTATAAACAGTGCCCCATCATAAACCCTATTTAAACAGTGCCCCCATCATAAACACTATATAAACAGTGCCCACATCATAAAAACTATAGAAACACTGCCCCCTTCATAAACACTATATAAACAGTGCTCCATCATAAACTCTATTTAAACAGTGCACCATCATAATCACTATTTAATCAGTGCTCCATTAAAGCAGTTTAAATAGTGTTAATGATGGGGTACTGTTTATATTCTGTTTTTGATTGGGCACTGTCTATATAGTGTTGTTTAAATAGTGTTGGGGCCAGAATTTAAAGTCAGTCCTGGGACAGTGCACAGCAAATTGTTGGCGCCATAATTTAAAGTCAATCCTGGGGCAATGCATAGCACAGCGATGGGGCTATAATTTAAAGCCAGTCATCGGACAGTGCACAGCACAGAGATGGGGACAGAATTTCAATTCAGTCCTGGGACAGTGCACATCACTGTTTAAATAATGTTTATGAAGGGCACTGTTTATATAGTGTTTATGATGGGGGCACTGTTTAAATAGTGTTTATGATGGGGGCACTGTTTAAATAGTGTATATGATGGGGGCACTGTTTAAATAGTGCTTATGATGTGGGCACTGTTTATATAGAGTTTATGATGGGGGCACTGTTTAAATAGTGTTTATGATGGGGGCACTGTTTAAATAGTGTTAATGATGGGGGCACTGTTTATATAGTGTTTATGATGGGGCACTGTTTATATAGTGTTTATGATGGGGCACTGTTTATATAGTGTTTATGATGGGGCACTGTTTAAATAGTGTTTATGACGGGGGCACTGCTTATATAGTGTTTATGATGGGGGCACTGTTTATATAGTATTTATGATGGGGGCACTGTTTAAATAGTGTTTATGATGGGGCACTGTTTATATAGTGTTTATGATGGGGGCACTGTTTATATAGTGTTTATGATGGGGCACTGTTTATATAGTGTTTATGATGGGGGCACTGTTTATATAGTGTTTATGATGGGGGCACTGTTTAAATAGTGTTTATGATGGGGGCTCTGTTTAAATAGTGTTTATGATGGGGGCACTGTTTATATAGTGTTTATGATGGGGACACTGTTTATATAGTGTTTATGATGGGGCACTGTTTATATAGTGTTTATGATGGGGGCACTGTTTATATAGTGTTTATGATGGGGGCACTGTTTATATAGTGTTTATGATGGGGCACTGTTTAAATAGTGTTTATGATGGGGGCACTGTTTAAATAGTGTTTATGATGGGGGCTCTGTTTAAATAGTGTTTATGATGGGGGCACTGTTTATATAGTGTTTATGATGGGGACACTGTTTATATAGTGTTTATGATGGGGGCACTGTTTAAATAGTGTATATGATGGGGCACTGTTTAAATAGTGTTTATGATGGGGCACTGTTTATATAGTGTTTATGATGGGGCACTGTTTAAATAGTGTTTATGATGGGGGCACTGTTTATATAGTGTTTATGATGGGGCACTGTTTGTATAGGGTTTATGATGGGTAACATTTTAAAGACTGTATATGATGGAGCACTGTTTAAATAGTGTTTATGATGGGGGCACTGTTTAAATAGTGTTTATGATGGGGCACTGTTTGTATAGGGTTTATGATGGGTAACATTTTAAAGACTGTATATGATGGAGCACTGTTTAAATAGTGTTTATGATGGGGCACTGTTTTTATAGTGTTTATAATGGGGGCACTGTTTATATAGTGTTAATGATGGGGCACTGTTTATATAGTGTTTATGATGGGGGCACTGTTTAAATGGTGTTTATGATGGGGCACTGTTTATATAGTGTTTATGATGGGGGCACTGTTTGTATAGTGTTTATGATGGGGGCACTGTTTAAATAGTGTTTATGATGGGGGCACTGTTTAAATATTGTTTTTGATGGGGGCACTGTTTATATAGTGTTTATGATGGGGGCACTGTTTAAATAGTGTTTATGATGAGGGCACTGTTTATTTAGTGTTTATGATGGGGCACTGTTTATATAGTGTTTATGATGGGGGCACTGTTTATATAGTGTTTATGATGGGGCACTGTTTAAATAGTGTTTATGATGGGGCACTGTTTAAATAATGTTTATGATGGGGCACTGTTTAAATAGTGTATATGATGGGGTACTGTTTAAATAGTGTTTATGATGGGGCACTGTTTATATAGTGTTTATGATGGGGCACTGTTTAAATAGTGTTTATGATGGGGCACTGTTTATATAGTGTTTATGATGGGGCACTGTTTGTATAGGGTTTATGATGGGTAACATTTTAAAGACTGTATATGATGGAGCACTGTTTAAATAGTGTTTATGATGGGGGCACTGTTTAAATAGTGTTTATGATGGGGCACTGTTTGTATAGGGTTTATGATGGGTAACATTTTAAAGACTGTATATGATGGAGCACTGTTTAAATAGTGTTTATGATGGGGCACTGTTTTTATAGTGTTTATAATGGGGGCACTGTTTATATGGTGTTAATGATGGGGCACTGTTTATATAGTGTTTATGATGGGGGCACTGTTTAAATGGTGTTTATGATGGGGCACTGTTTAAATAATGTCTATGATGGGGCACTTTTTAAATAGTGTTTATGATGGGGCCACTGTTTATATAGTGTTTATGATGGGGGCACTGCTTATATAGTGTTTATGATGGGGCACTGTTTATATAGTGTTTATGATGGGGGCACTGTTTATATAGTGTTTATGATGGGGGCACTGTTTAAATAGTGTTTATGATGGGGGCACTGTTTAAATAGTGTTTATGATGGGGGCACTGTTTATATAGTGTTTATGATGGGGGCACTGTTTAAATAGTGTTTATGATGGGGGCACTGTTTATTTAGTGTTTATGATGGGGCACTGTTTATATAGTGTTTATGATGGGGGCACTATTTAAATAGTGTTTATGTTGGGGGCACTGTTTATATAGTGTTTATGATGGGGGCACTGTTTATATATTGTTTATGATGGGGGCACTGTTTATATAGTGTTTATGATGGGGGCACTGTTTATATAGTGTTTATGATGGGGGCACTGTTTATATAGTGTTTATGATGGGGGCACTATTTAAATAGTGTTTATGTTGGGGGCACTGTTTAAATATTGTTTATGATGGGGGCACTGTTTATATAGTGTTTATGATGGGGCACTGTTTAAATATTGTTTATGATGGGGGCACTGTTTATATAGTGTTTATGATGGGGGCACTGTTTATATAGTGTTTATGATGGGGGCACTGTTTAAATAGTGTTTATGATGGGGGCACTGTTTATATAGTGTTTCTGATGGGGCACTGTTTATATAGTGTTTATGATGGGGGCACTGTTTATATAGTGTTTATGATGGGGCACTGTTTATATAGTGTTTATGATGGGGACACTGTTTATATAGTGTTTATGATGGGGCACTGTTTATATAGTGTTTATGATGGGGGCACTGTTTATATAGTGTTTATGATGGGGCACTGTTTATATAGTGTTTATGATGGGGACACTGTTTATATAGTGTTTATGATGGGGCACTGTTTATATAGTGTTTATGATGGGGACACTGTTTATATAGTGTTTATGATGGGGCACTGTTTATATAGTGTTTATGATGGGGACACTGTTTATATAGTGTTTATGATGGGGCACTGTTTATATAGTGTTTATGATGGGGCACTGTTTATATAGTGTTTATGATGGGGGCACTGTTTATATAGTGTTTATGATGGGGCACTGTTTATATAGTGTTTACGATGGGGCACTGTTTATATAGTGTTTATGATGGGGGCACTGTTTATATAGTGTTTATGATGGGGACACTGTTTATATAGTGTTTATGATGGGGCACTGTTTATATAGTGTTTATGATGGGGCACTGTTTATATAGTGTTTATGATGGGGGCACTATTTAAATAGTGTTTATGTTGGGGGCACTGTTTATATAGTGTTTATGATGGGGGCACTGTTTATATATTGTTTATGATGGGGGCACTGTTTATATAGTGTTTATGATGGGGGCACTATTTAAATAGTGTTTATGTTGGGGGCACTGTTTAAATATTGTTTATGATGGGGGCACTGTTTATATAGTGTTTATGATGGGGCACTGTTTAAATATTGTTTATGATGGGGGCACTGTTTATATAGTGTTTCTGATGGGGCACTGTTTATATAGTGTTTATGATGGGGCACTGTTTATATAGTGTTTATGATGGGGACACTGTTTATATAGTGTTTATGATGGGGCACTGTTTATATAGTGTTTATGATGGGGGCACTATATAAATAGTGCTTATGATGGGGGCACTATATAAATAGTGTTTATTTTGGGGGCACTGTTTATATAGTGTTTATGATGGGGCACTGTTTATATAGTGTTTATGATGGGGGCACTATTTAAATAGTGTTTATGTTGGGGGCACTGTTTATATAGTGTTTAAGATGCGGCACTGTTTATATAGTGTTTATGATGGCGGAACTGTTTATATAGTGTTTATGATGGGGGCACTGTTTAAACAGTGTTTATGATGGGGGCACTGTTTAAATAGTGTTTATGATGGGGGCACTGTTTATATATTGTCTAAGATGGGGCACTGTTTATATAGTCTTGACGATGGCGGCACTGTTTAAATAGTGTTTATGACTGAGGCACTATTTATATAGGGTTTATGGTGGCTAACTGTTTAAATAGTGTTTATGATGGGGCATTGTTTAAATAGTGTTTATGATGGGGGAACTGTTTATATAGTGTTTATGATGGGGTCACTATTTAAATAGTGTTTATGTTGGGGGCACTGTTTATATAGTGTTTATGACTGAGGCACTATTTATATAGGGTTTATGGTGGCCAACTGTTTAAATAGTATTTATGATGGGGGCACTGTTTAAATTGTTTACACCACACAACTCTCACAGCACTACACCACTGCCCACCCCACTCCCACAGCGCTACACCACTGCCGACACCACTCCCACAGCGCTACATCACAACCTGCACCACTCCCAGAGCGCTACACCACTGCACACACCACACCAACAGCGCTACACCACTGCCAACAACACTCCCACATCACTACACCCCTGCCCAAACCACTCCCAAAGCTCTACACCGCTGCCCACAACACCCCAGCATCATAACACAACTGCCCACATCACACTTCACAGCGCTACACCACGGCCCACACAACTCCCGCAGCTCTACACCACTGCCCACATCATCCCCACAGCAGTACACCACTGCCCACACCACTCCCACAGCACAACACCACTGCCCACACCACTCCGACAGCACTACACCTATTCCCACACCACTCACACAGCGCTACACAACTTCCAACACCATTCCCACAGCACTACACCGCTGCCCACACCAGTCCCACAGCGCTACACCACTGCCCACAGCACTCCCACAGCGCTACACCACTGCTCACACCACTCCCACAGCACTACACCACAAACCACACCACTCCAACAGCACTAATCCACAACCCACACCACTCCCACAGCGCTATACCACTGCACACAGCACTCACACAACGCTACACCAGTGACCACAACACACACACAGTGCTACACCACTACACACACCACTACCACAATGCTACACCAGTGCCCACACCACTCCCACAGCGCTACACCACTTCCCACACCACTCCAGCAGCGCTAAACCACTGCCCACACTACTCCCACAGCGTTACACCACTGCCCACACCACTCCCACAGCGTTAAACCACTGTCCACACCAAACCACAGCACTACACCACTGTCCAAACCACTCCCACAGCGCTAGACCACTGCCCACACCACTCCCACAGCGCTACACCACTGCACACACCACTGCACAGCACTACACCACTGCCCACACCACTCCCACAGCACTACGCCACTCCCCACAACACTCCCATAGCGCTACATCACTGGCCACACCACACCCACGGCGCTACAAAACTGCCCACACCAATCCCACAGCGTTACACCACAACCCACACCACTCCCACAGCACTACACCACTGTGCACACCACTCCCACAGCGCTACACCACTGCCCACACCACTCCCGCCGCATTAAGCCAATGCCTACACCACTCCCACAGCGCTACACCACTGCCCACACCATTCCCACAGCGCTACACCACTGCCCACACAACACACACAGCAATACACCATTGCCCACATCAGTCCCACAGCGCTACACCACTGCCCATACCACTCCCACAGCACTACACCCTGCCCACACCACTCCCACAGCGCTACACCACAACCCACACAACTCACACAGCAATACAGAATTGCCCACACCACTCCTACAGTGCTACACCACTGACCACAACACTCCCAAAGCACGACACCACTGCCCACACCACTCCCACAGCACTACACCACTGCCCACACCACCCCCACAGCACTACACCACTGCCCACACCACTCCCACAGCACTACACCACTGCCCACACCACTCCCACAGCGCTACACCACTACCCACACGACTCCCACAGCGTTACACCACTGACCACACCACTCCCACAGCGCTACACTAATGCCCACGACACACCCACTGCGCTACAGCACTGCCCACACCACTCCCACAGTGCTACACCACTGCCCACGCCACTCCCACAGCACTACACCACTGCCCTCACTAGTCCCACAGCGCTACACCACTGCCCACACCACTGCCGCCGCATTTAACCAATGCCCAGACCACTCCCACAGCGCTACACCACTGCCCACACCACTCCCACAGCGCTACACCACTGACCACAACACTCCCACAGCATAACACCACTGCCCACACCACTCCCACAGCGCTACACCACTGCCCACACCACTCCCGCCGCATTAAACCAATGCCCACACCACTCCCACAGCACTGACCACTGCCAACACCAGTCCCATAGCGCTACACCAATGCCCACACAACTCACACAGCAATACAGAATTGCCCTAACCAGTCCCATAGCGCTACACCAATGCCCACACAACTCACACAGCAATACAGAATTGCCCACACCAGTCCCATAGCGCTACACCACTGCCCACACCACTCCCACAGCGCTACACCACATCACACACCACACCCACAGCGCTACACCACTGCTCACACCACTCCCATAGCGCTACACCACTGCCCACACCACTCCCACAGCGCTACACCACATCACACACCACACCCACAGCGCTACACCACTGCCCACACCACTCCCACAGCGCTACACCTCTGCCCACACCAAACCCACAGCACTACACCACTGCCCACACCACACCCACAGCGCTACACCACTGCCCACACCAAACCCACAGCACTACACCACTGCCCACACCACTCCCACAGCACTACACCACAACCCACACCACTCCCACAGAGCTACACCACTGCCCACACCACTCCCACAGCACTACACCACTGCCCACTCCGCTCCCGCCGCATTAAACCAATGACCACACCACTCCCACAGCACTGACCACTGCCAACACCAGTCCCATAGCGCTACACCACTGCCCACACCACTCCCACAGCGCTACACCACTGCCCACACCACTCCCACAGCGCTACACAACTGCCCACACGACTCCCACAGCGCGCCACCACTGCCCACACCACTCCCACAGCGTGACACCACTGCCCACACCACTCCCACAGCGCAACACCACTGCCCACACCACTCCCTCAGCACTACACCACAACCCACACCACTTCCACAGCGCTACACCACTGCCCACACCACTCCAAAAGCTCAACACCACTGACCACACCACTGCCCACAGCACTCCGACAGCACTACACCCCTGGACACACCACTCCCACAGCGCTACACCATTGCCCACACCACTCCCACAGCGTTACACCACTGCCCACACCACTCCCACAGCACTGCACCACCGCCCAAACCACTCCCACAGCACTACACCACTACCCACACCACTCCCACAGCGCGCCACCACACCCCACACCACTCCCACAGCGCTACACAACTGCGTACAACACTCCCGCTGCTCTACACCACAGCCCTCACTAGTCCCACAGCACTACAACACTGCCCACACCATTGCCACAGCGCTACACCACTGCACCACTCCCACAGCACTACACCACTGCACACACCACTCCCACAGCACTACATCACAACCCACACCACTCCCACAGAGCTACACCACTGCCCACACCTCTCCCACAGCGCTACACAACTGCCCACACCACTCCCACAGCGCTACACCACAACCCACACCACTCCCACAGCACTACACCACTGCGCACACCACTCCCACTGCACTACACCACTGCCCACTCCACTCCCGCCGCATTAAACCAATGCCCACACCACTCCCACAGCAGTGACCACTGCCAACACCAGTCCCATAGCGCTACACCACAACCCACACCACTCCCACAGCACTACACCACTGCCCACACCACTCCCACAGCGTTACACCACTGCCCACATCACTCCCACAGCACTGCACCACCGCCCAAACCACTCCCACAGCACTACACCACTGTCAACACCACTCCCACAGCGCTAGACCACTGCCCACACGACTCCCACAGCACGCCACCACTGCCCACACCACTCCCACAGCGCGACACCACTGCCCACACAACTCCCACAGCGCGACACCACTGCCCACACCACTCCCTCAGCACTACACCACTGCCCACACCACTCCCACAGCGCTACACCACAACCCACACCACTTCCACAGCGCTACACCACTGACCACACCACTCCAACAGCTCAACACCACTGACCACACCACTCCAACAGCGCTACACCACTGCACACACCACTCCAACAGCTCAACACCACTGACCACACCACTCCCACAGCGCTACACCACTGACCACACCACTCCCACAGCGCTACACCACAACCCACACCACTCCCACAGCGCTACACCATTGCCCACACCACTCCCACAGCGCTACACCATTGCCCACACCACTCCCACAGCACTGCACCACCGCCCAAACCACTCCCACAGCACTACACCACTGCCCACACGACTCCCACAGCGCGCCACCACTGCCCACACCACTCCCACAGCACTACACCACACCCCACACCACTCCCACAGCGCTACACAACTGCGTACAACACTCCCGCTGCTCTACACCACAACCCACATCAGTCCCACAGCACTGACCGTTGCCAACACCAGTCCCATAGCACTACACCACAGCCCTCACTAGTCCCACAGCACTACAACACTGCCCACACCTTTGCCACAGCGCTACACCACTGCACCACTCCTACAGCGCTACACCACTGCTCACACCACTCCCATAGCACTACACCACTGCCCACACCACTCCCACAGCGCTACACTACATCGCACACCACTCCCACAGCGTTACACCACTGCCCACACCACTCCCACAGCACTACACCACAACCCACACCACTCCCACAGCACTACACCACTGCCCACACCACTCCCACAGCGCTACACTACATCGCACACCACTCCCACAGCGTTACACCACTGCCCACACCACTCCCACAGCGCTACACTACATCGCACACCGCACCCACAGCTCTACACCACTGCCCACACCACACCCACAGCACTACACCACTGCCCACACCACACCCACAGCACTACACCTCTGCCCAACCACACCCACAGCACTACACCACTGCCCACACCACACCCACAGCGCTACACCACTGCCCACACAACTCCCACAGCGCTACACCACTGCCCACACAAATCCCGCAGCGCTAGACCACTGCCCACATCACTCCCACAGCGCTACACCACTGCCCACACCACTCCTACAGCGCTACACCACTGCTCACACCACTCCCATAGCTCTACACCACTGCCCACACCACTCCCACAGCGCTACACCACTGCCCACACCACTCCCACAGCGCTACACCACATCGCACACCACTCCCACAGCACTACACCACATCCCACACCACTCCCACAGCACTACACCACAGCCCACACCACACCCAAAGCACTACACTAATGCCCACGAAACACCCACTGCGCTGCACCACATCCCACACCTCTCCCACAGCACTACACCTCTGCCCACACCACACCCACAGCATTAATCCAATGCCCACACCACTGCCCACAGCGCTACACCACTGCCCACACCACTCCCACAGCATTAATCCAATGCCCACACCACTGCCCACAGCGCTACACCACTGCCCACACCACTCCCACAGCATTAATCCAATGCCAACACCACTGCCCACAGCGCTACACCACCGCCCACACCACTCCCACAGCGCTGCACCACCGCCCAAACCACTCCCACAGCGCTACACCACTGCCCAAACCTCTCCCACAGCGCTACACCACACCCCACACCACTCCCGCTGCTCTACACCACAACCCACATCAGTCCCACAGCACTACACCACTGCCCACACCACACCCACAGCACTAGAACACTGCCCACATCACTCCCACAGCGCTACACAACTGCCCACACCACTCCCACAGCGCTACACAACTGCCCACACCACTCCCACAGTGCTACACCACAACCCACACCACTCCCACAGCGCTACACCCCTGGCCACATCACTGCCCACAGCGCTACACCACTGCCCACACCACACCCACAGCGCTACACCCCTGGCCACATCACTGCCCACACCACTCCCACAGCGCTACACCACTGCCCACACCACTCCAACAGCGCTACACCCCTGGCCACATCACTGCCCACAGCGCTACACCACTGCCCACACCACACCCACAGCGCTACACCACTGCCCACACCACACCCACAGCGCTACACCACTGCCCACACCACACCCACAGCGCTACACCTCTGCCCACACCACACCCACAGCACTACACCACTGCCCACACCACACCCACAGCGGTACACCACTGCCCACACCACACCCAAAGCGCTACACCACTGCCCACACAAATCCTGCAGCGCTAGACCACATCACTCCCACAGCACTACACCCCTGGACACACCACTCCCACAGCGCTACACCATTGCCCACACCACTCCCACAGCGCTACACCACTGCCCACACCATTCCCACAGCGCTACACCACTGCCCACACCACTCCAACAGCGCTACACCACTGCCCACACCATTCCCACAGCGCTACACCACTGCCCACACCACTACCACAGCACTACACCCCTGGCCACACCACTCCCACAGCACTACACCCCTGGACACACCACTCCCACAGCGCTACACCACTGCCCACACCACTCCCACAGCACTGCACCACCGCCCAAACCACTCCCACATCACTACACCACTGCCCACACGACTCCCACAGTGCGCCACCACTGCCCACACCACTCCCACAGCGCTACACCACTGCGCACACCATTCCCACAGCACTACACCACTGCCCACTCCACTCCCGCCGCATTAAACCAATGCCCACACCACTCCCACAGCACTGACCACCGCCCAAACCACTCCCACAGCGCTACACCACTGCCCACACCACTCCCACAGCGCTACACCACTGCCCAAACCTCTCCCACAGCACTACACCACACCCCACACCACTCCCGCTGCTCTACACCACAACCCACATCAGTCCCACAGCGCTACACCACTGCCCACACCACTCCCACAGCACTGACCGCTGCCAACACCAGTCCCACAGCGCTACACTACTGCACACACCAGTCCCATAGCACTACAACACTGCCCACACCACTCCTACAGCGCTACACCACTGCCCACACCACACCCACAGCGCTACACCACTGCCCACACCACTCCCACAGCGCTACACCACATCGCACACCACTCCCACAGCACTACACCACAGCCCACACCACACCCAAAGCACTACACTAATGCCCCCGAAACACCCACTGCGCTACACCACATCCCACACCTCTCCCACAGCACTACACCTCTGCCGACACCACACCCACAGCGCTACACCACTGCCCACACCACTCCCACAGCGCTACACAACTGCCCACACCACTCCCACAGTGCTACACCACAAACCACACCACTCCCACAGCACTACACCACTGCGCACACCACTCCCACAGTGCTACACCACTGCCCACACCATTCCCACAGCGCTACACCCCTGGCCACATCACTGCCCACAGCACTCCCACAGCACTACACCCCTGGACACACCACTGCACACAGCACTCCCACAGCACTACACCCCTGGACACACCACTGCACACAGCACTCCCACAGCACTACACCCCTGGACACACCACTCCCACAGCGCTACACCACTGCCCACACCACACCCACAGCGCTACACCACTGCCCACACCACACCCACAGCGCTACACCACTGCCCACACCACACCCACAGCGCTACACCTCTGCCCACACCACACCCACAGCACTACACCACTGCCCACACCACACCCACAGCGGTACACCACTGCCCACATCACTCCCACAGCACTACACCACTGCCCACACCACTCCCACAGCACTACCCCACTGCCCACACCACTCCAACAGCTCATCACCACTGACCACACCACTCCAACAGCGCAACACCCCTGGCCACACCACTGCCCACAGCACTCCCACAGCACTACACCCCTGGACACACCACTCCCACAGCGCTACACCATTGCCCACACCACTCCCACAGCACTACACCACTGCCCACACCACACCCACAGCGGTACACCACTGCCCACACCACTCCCACAGCGTTACACCACTGCCCACACCACTCCCACAGCACTACAACACTGCCCACACCTTTTCCACAGCGCTACACCACTGCACCACTCCTACAGCGCTACACCACTGCTCACACCACTCCCATAGCACTACACCACCGCCCAAAACACTCCCACAGCACTACACCACTGCCCACACCACTCCCACAGCACTGCACCACCGCCCAAACCACTCCCACAGCACTACACCACTGCCGACACCACTCCCACAGCGCTACACAACTGCGTACAACACTCCCGCTGCTCTACACCACAACCCACATCAGTCCCACAGCACTGACCGTTGCCAACACCAGTCCCATAGCACTACACCACAGCCCTCACTAGTCCCACAGCGCTACACCACTGCCCACACCACTCCCACAGCGCTACACCACTGCCCACACCACAAACACAGTGCTACACCTCTGCCCACACCACACCCAGAGCTCAACACCACTGCCCACACCACTTCCACAGCGCTACACCACTGCCCACACCACTTCCACAGCGCTACACCACTGCCCACACCACACCCACAGCGCTACACCACTGCCCACACCACACCCACAGCGCTACACCACTGCCCACACCACACCCACAGCGCTACACCACTGCCCACACCACACCCACAGCGCTACACCACTGCCCACACCACAAACACAGCGCTACACCTCTGCCCACACCACACCCAGAGCTCAACACCACTGCCCACACCACTTCCACAGCGCTACACCACTGCCCACACCACTTCCACAGCGCTACACCACTGCCCACACCACTGCCCACAGCACTCCCACAGCACTACACCCCTGGACACACCACTCCCACAGCGCTACACCACTGCCCACACGACTTCCACAGCGCGCCACCACTGACCACACCACTCCCACAGCGCTACACCACTGCCCACACCAGCCCCATAGCACTACACCACAGCCCTCACTAGTCCCACAGCACTACAACACTGCCCACACCATTGCCACAGCGCTACACCACTGCCCACACCACTCCCATAGCACTACACCACTGCCCACACGACTCCCACAGCGCTACACCACTGACCACAACACTCCCAAAGCACGACACCACTGCCCACACCAACCCCACAGCGCTACACCACTGCTTACACCACTCCCACAGCGTTACACCACAACCCACACCACTTCCACAGCGCGACACCACTGCCCACACCACTCACACAGCGCTACACCATTGCCCACACCACTCCCACAGCGCTAGACCACTGCCCACACCACTCCCACAGCACAACACCATTGCCCACACCACTCACACAGCGTTACACCACCGCCCAAACCACTCCCACAGCGCTACACAACTGCGTACACCACTCCCGCAGCGCTACACCACTGCCCACACCACTCCCGCAGCTCTACACCACAACCCACATCAGTCCAACAGCGCTACAGCACTGCCCACACCACTCCCACAGAACTGACCGCTGCCAACACCAGTCCCATAGTACTACACAACAGCCCTCAATAGTCCCCAGCGCTACACCACTGCCCACACCAGTCCCATAACACTACAACACTGCCCACACCATTGCCACAGCGCTACACCACTGCCCACACCACTCCAACAGCAATACACCACTGCCCACACCACTCCCATAGCACTACACCACTGCCCACACCACTCCAACAGCAATACACCACTGCCCACACCACTCCCACAGCACTACACCACTGCCCACACCACTCCAACAGCAATACACCACTGCCCACACCACTCCCATAGCACTACACCACTGCCCACACCTCTCCCACAGCGCTACACCACTGCCCACACCACTCCCACAGCGCTACACCACATCCCACACCACTCCCACAGCACTACACCACTGCTCACACCACACCAACAGCACTACACCTCTGCCCACACCACACCCACAGCGCTACACCACTGCCCACACAAATCCCGCAGCGCTAGACCACTGCCCACATCACTCCCACAGCACAACACTGATGCCCACACCAGTCCCAGAGCACTACACCACTGACCACACCAGTCCCAGAGCGCTACACCACTGACCACACCACTCCCACAGCGCTAAACCACTGCCCACACCACTCCCACAGCGCTACACCACTGCCCACAACAATCCCACAGAGCTACACCACTGCCCACACCACTTCCACAGCGCTACACCACTGCCCACACAACCCCCACAGCGTTACACCACTGCCCACACCACTCCCACAGCGCTACACCACTGCTCACACCACTCCCACAGCGCTACACCACTGCCCACGCCATTCCCACAGCAATACACCACTGCCCACACCACTCCCACAGCGCTACACTACTGCCCACACCACTCCCACAGCACTACACCACTGCCCACACCACTCCCACAGCCCTACACCACTGCCCACACCACTCCAACAGCACAACACCCTGGCAACACCACTCCCACAGCATTACACCACTGCCCACACCACTCACAAAGCACTACACCACTGCCCACACCACTCCCACAGCCCTACACCACTGCCCACAAAACTCACACAACTCTACACCACTGCCCACACCACTCCCACAGCACAACACCCTGGCAACACCACTCCCACAGCTCTACACTACTGCCCACACCACTCCCGCAGCACTACACCACTGCCCACTCCACTCCCACAGCACTACACCACTGCAAACACCACTCCCATGGCGATACACCACTGCCCACACCACTCCCACAGCGCTACACCACTGCCCACACCACTCCCACAGCGCTACTTAATGCCAACACCACTCCTGCAGCGCTACACAACAACACATTCCTCTCCCACAGCACAAAACTACTGCCCACAACACACCCACAGCGCTAGACCACAGACCACATCACTCCCACAGCACCACACAACTGCCCACACCACTCCCGCCGCATTAGACCAATGCCCTCACCACTCCCACAGCACTGACCGCTACCAACACTAGGCCCACAGCGCTACACCACTGCCCACAACACTCCCACAGCCCTACACCACTGCCCACACCACTCCCACAGCACTACTCCACTGCCCACAACACTCCCACAGCCCTACACCACTGCACACACCACACCCACAGCACTACACCACTGCCCACACCACTCCCACAGCGCTACACACCACACCACTCCCACAGCGCTACACCACTGTCCACACCACTCCCACAGCGCTACACCACTTCCCAATCCATTCCCACAGCACAACACCACTGCCCACACCACTCCCACAGCGCTAGATCACTGCCCAAACTACTCCCACAGCGCTACACCACTGCCCACACAACTCCCACAGCGCTACACCACTGCACACACCACTCCCACAGCGCTACACTAATGCCCACAACACACCCACAGCGCGACAACACTGCCCAAACCACTCCCACAGCTCTAGACCACTGGCCACACCACTCCCACAGCACTACACCACTGCCCACACCACTCCCACAGCACTACACCACTGCCCACGCAACTCACACAGCAATACACCCTGCCCACAGCACTCCCATAGCACTACACCACTGCCCACACCACTCCCAGAGCACTACACCACTGCCCACACCACTCCGACAGCGCTACACCACTGCCCACACCACTCCCATCGCACTACATCACTGCCCACACCACACTCAACGCACTACACCACTGCCCACACCACTCCCATCGCACTACACCACTGCCCACACCACTCCGACAGCGCTACACCACTGCCCACACCACTCCCATCGCACTACACCACTGCCCACACCACTCCCATCGCACTACACCACTGCCCACACCACACCCAGAGCACTACACCACTTCCCACACCACTCCCAAAGCGCTACACCACTGCCCACACCACTCCCACAGCGCCACCTCACTGCCCACACCAGTCCCACAGCACTACACCACTGCCCACACCACTCCCACAGCACTAAACTAATGCCCACACCACTCCCACAGAGCTACACCGCTGCCCACACCACTCTCACAGCGCTACACCACTGCCCACACCACTCCCACAGCGCTACACCACTGCCCACACCACTCCCACAGCACTACACCACTGCCCACACCACCCCCACACCGCTACACCACTGCCCACATCAATCCCACAACGCTAGACCACTGCCCACACCACTCCCACAGCGCTTCAACACTGCCCACACCACTCCCACAGCGCTACACCACTGCCCACACCACTCCCATGGCGCTACACCACTGCCCACACCACTCCCGCCGCATTTAACCAATGCCCACACCACTCCCACAGCGCTACACTACAACCCACACCACTCCCACAGCGCTACACCACTGCCCACACCACTCCGACAGCGCTACACCACTGCCCACACCACTCCCATGGCGCTACACCACTGCCCACACCACTCCCGCCGCATTTAACCAATGCCCACTCCACTCCCACAGCGCTACACCTCTGCCCACACCACTCCCACAGCGCTACACCACTGCCCACACCACTCTCAGAGCACTACACCACTGCACACACCACTCCCACAGCGCTACACCACTGCCCACACCACTTCCATCGCACTAAACCACTGCCCACACCACACCCATCGCACTACACCACTGCCCACATCAATCCCACAGCGCTACACCACTGCCCACACAACTCCCATGGCGCTACACCACTGCCCACACCACTCCCGCCGCATTTAACCAATGCCCACACCACTCCCACAGCGCTACACCTCTGCCCACACCACTCCCACAGCGCTACACCAAAACCAACACCACTCCCACAGCACTACACCACTGCCCACACCACACCCACAGCGCTACAGCACTGCCCACACCACTCCCACCGCCCTACACCACTGCCCACACCACACCCAGAGCACTACACCACTGCCCACACCACTCCCACAGCGCTACACCACTGAACACACCACTCCCACAGCGCTACACCACTGCCAACACCACTCCCGCAGCGCTACACCACAACCCACACCACTCCCACAGCGCTACACTAATGCCCACAACACACCCACAGCACTACACCACTGCCCACACCACTCCGACAGACCTTCACCACTGCACACACCACACCCACAGCACTACACCACTGCCCACACCACTCCCACAGCGCTACACACCACACCACACCCACAGCGCTACACCACTGCCCACACCACTCCCACAGCGCTACACCACTTCCCAATCCATTCCCACAGCACAACACCACTGCCCACACCACTCCCACAGCGCTACACCACTGCCCACACCACTCCCACAGCGCTACACCACAGCACACACCACTCCCACAGCGCTACACCACAACCCATACCACTCCCACAGCGCTACACTAATGCCCACAACACACCCACAGCGCGACAGCACTGCCCAAACCAATCCCACAGCGCTAGACCACTGGCCACACCACTCCCACAGCGCTACACCACTGCCCACACCACTCCCAGAGCACTACACCACTGCCCACACCACTCCGACAGCGCTACACCACTGCCCACACCACTCCCATCGCACTACATCACTGCCCACACCACACCCATCGCACTACACCACTGCCAACACCACTCCCAGAGCACTACACCACTGCCCACACCACTCCGACAGCGCTACACCACTGCCCACACCACTCCCATCGCACTATATCACTGCCCACACCACACCCATCGCACTACACCACTGCCCACACCACACCCAGAGCTCTACACCACTGCCCACACCAATCCCACAGCGCTACACCACTGCCCACACCACTCCCACAGCGCTACACCACTGCCCACACCACTCCCAAAGCGCTACACCACTGCCCACACCACTCCCACAGCGCTACACCACTGCCCACACCACTCCGACAGCGCTACACTAATGCCCACACCACTCCCACAGCGCTACTCTAATTCCAACACCACTCCTGCAGCGCTACACAACAACCCATACCTCTCCCACAGCACTACACCACTGCACACACCACTTCCACAGCGCTACAACACTGCCTACACCTCGCCCACAGCAGTACACCACTGTCCACACCACTCCCACAGCGCCACACCACTGCCCAAACCACTCCCACAGCACTACACCACTGCCCACACCACCACCGCAACGCTACACCACTGCCCACACCACTCCCACAGCACTACCCCACTGCCCGCACCACCACCGCAACGCTACACCACTGCCCACACCACTCCCACAGCACTACACCACTGCCCACACCACCACCGCAACGCTACACCACTGCCCACACCACTCCCACAGCACTACACCACTGCCCACACCACCACCGCAACGCTACACCACTGCCCAAACCACTCCCACAGCACTACACCACTGCCCACACCACACCCACAACGCTACACCACTGCCCACACCACTCCCACAGCACTACACCACTGCCCACACCACCCCCACAACGCTACACCACTGCCCACACCACCCCCACAACGCTACACCACTGCCCACACCACTCCCACAGCACTACACCACTGCCCACACCACCCCCACAACGCTACACCACTGCCCACACCACCCCCACAACGCTACACCACTGCCCACACCACTCCCACAGCGCTACACCACTGCACACACCACTCCCATGGCGCTACACCACTGCCCACACCACTCCCACCGCATTTAACCAATGCCCACACCACTCCCACAGCGCTACACCACAACCCACACCACTCCCACAGCGCTACACCTCTGCCCACACCACACCCACAGCGCTACACCACAACCCACACTACTCCCACAGCGCTACACCTCTGCCCACACCACTCCCACAGCGCTACACCTCTGCCCACACCACTCCCACAGCGCTACACCACTGCCCCCACCACTCCCACAGCGCTACACCACAACCCACAACACTCCCACAGCGCTACACCACTGCACACGCCACTCCCACAGCGCTACACCACTGCCCACACCACTCCCACAGCGCTACACCTCTGCCCACACCACTCCCACAGCGCTACACTGATGCCCACACCTCTCCCACAGCGCTACACCATTGCCCACACCAATCCCACAGCGCTACAATGATGCCCACACCTCACCCACAGCGCTACACCACTGCTCACACCACTCCCACAGCGCTACACCACTGCCCACACCACTCCCACAGCGCTACACCACTGCCCACATCACTCCCACAGCGCTACACCTCTGCCCACACCACTCCCACAGCGCTACACTGATGCCCACACCTCTCCCACAGCGCTACACCACTGCCCACACCAATCCCACAGCGCTACAATGATGCCCACACCTCTCCCACAGCACTACACCACTGCCCACACCACTCCCACAGCACTACACCACTGCCCACACCACTCCCACAGCGCTACACCACTGCCCACATCACTCCCACAGCGCTAGACCACTGCCCACAACACTCCCACAGAGCTACACCACTGCCCACACCACTCCGACAGCGCTACACCGCTGCCCACACCACTCCAACAGCGCTACACCACTGCCCACACCACTCCGACAGCGCTACACCGCTGCCCACACCACTCCCACAGCGCTTCACCACTGCCCACACCACTCCCACAGCGCTACACCACTGCCCACACCACTCCGACAGCGCTACACCACTGCCCACACCACTCCCGCCGCATTTAACCAATGCCCACACCACTCCCACAGCGCTACACCTCTGCCCACAAAACTCCCACAGCGCTACACCACTGCCCACACAACTCACACAGCAATACAACACTGCCCACACCACTCCCACAGCACTACACCACTGCCCACACCAATCCCACAGCACTACACCACTGCCAACACCACTCCCACAGCGCAACACTCCTGCCCACACCACTCCCACAGCGCTACACCACTGCCCACACCACTCCCACAGCGCTACACCACTGCCCACGCCACTCCCACAGCACTACACCACTGCCCACACCACTCCCACAGCACTACACCACTGCCTACACCACATCCACAGCGCTACACCACTGCCTACACCTCTCCCACAGCGCTACACCACTGCCCACAGCACTCCCACAGCACTACACCACTGCACACACCACTCCCACAGCGCTAGACCACTGCCCACACCACTCCGACAGCACTACACCACTGCCCACACCACTCCGACAGCGCTACACCACTACCCACACCACTCCGACAGCGCTACACCACTGCCCACACCACTCCCATGGCGCTACCCCACTGCCCACACCACTCCCGCCGCATTTAACCAATGCCCACACCAATTCCACAGCGCTACACCACTGCCCACACCACTCCCACAGCGCTACACCTCTGCCCACACCACTCCCGCCGCATTTAACCAATGCCCACACCAATTCCACAGCGCTACACCACAACACACACCACTCCCACAGCGCTACACCACTGCCCACACCACTCCCATAGCACTACACCACTGCCCACAGCACTCCCACAGCACTACACCACTGCACACACCACTCCCACAGCGATACACTAATGCCCACACCACTCCCACAGCGCTACACCACTGCACACACCACTTCCACAGCGCTACAACACTGCCTACACCTTGCCCACAGCAGTACACCACTGTCCACACCACTCCCACAGCGCCACACCACTGCCCAAACCACTCCCACAGCACTACACCACTGCCCACACCACCCCCACAACGCTACACCACTGCCCACAGCACTCCCACAGCACTACACCACTGCCCACACCACCCCCACAACGCTACACCACTGCCCACACCACTCCCACAGCACTACACCACTGCCCACACCACCCCCACAACGCTACACCACTGCCCACACCACCCCCACAACGCTACACCACTGCCCACACCACTCCCACAGCGCTACACCTCTGCCCACACCACTCACACAGCGCTACACCACTGCCCACACCACTCCCACAGCGCTACACCTCTGCCCACACCACTCCCACAGCGCTACACCACAACCCACACTACTCCCACAACGCTACACCACTGCCCACACCACCCCCACAACGCTACACCACTGCCCACACCACTCCCACAGCACTACACCACTGCCCACACCACCCCCACAACGCTACACCACTGCCCACACCACCCCCAGAACGCTACACCACTGCCCACACCACTCCCACAGCGCTACACCACTGCACACACCACTCCCATGGCGCTACACCACTGCCCACACCACTCCCGCCGCATTTAACCAATGCCCACACCACTCCCACAGCGCTACACCACAACCCACACCACTCCCACAGCGCTACACCTCTGCCCACACCACTCCCACAGCGCTACTCCACAACCCACACTACTCCCACAGCGCTACACCTCTGCCCACACCACTCCCACAGCGCTACACCTCTGCCCACACCACTCCCACAGCGCTACACCACTGCCCCCACCACTCCCACAGCGCTACACCACAACCCACACCACTCCCACAGCGCTACACCACTGCACACACCAATCCCACAGCGCTACACCACTGCCCACACCACTCCCACAGCGCTACACTGATGCCCAACCACTCCCACAGCGCTACACTGATGCCCACACCTCTCCCACAGCGCTACACCACTGCCCACACCAATCCCACAGCGCTACAATGATGCCCACACCTCTCCCACAGCGCTACACCACTGCTCACACCACTCCCACAGCGCTACACCACTGCCCACACCACTCCCACAGCGCTACACCACTGCCCACACCACTCCCACAGCACTACACCACTACCCACACCACTCCCAACAGCGCTACACCACTACCCACACCACTCCCACAGCACTACACCACTGCCCACACCACTCCCACAGCACTACACCACTGCCCACACCACTCCCACAGCACTACACCACAGCCCACACCACTCCCACAGCGCTACACCACTGCCCACATCACTCCCACAGCGCTAGACCACTGCCCACAACACTCCCACAGAGCTACACCACTGCCCACACCACTCCGACAGCGCTACACCGCTGCCCACACCACTCCAACAGCGCTACACCACTGCCCACACCACTCCGACAGCGCTACACCGCTGCCCACACCACTCCCACAGCGCTTCACTACTGCCCACACCACTCCCACAGCGCTACACCACTGCCCACACCACTCCCAAAGCGCTACACCACTGCCCACACCACTCCCGCCGCATTTAACCAATGCCCACACCACTCCCACAGCGCTACACCTCTGCCCACAAAACTCCCACAGCGCTACACTACTGCCCACACAACTCACACAGCAATACAACACTGCCCACACCACTCCCACAGCACTACACCACTGCCCACACCAATCCCACAGCACTACACCACTGCCAACACCACTCCCACAGCGCAACACTCCTTCCCACACCACTCCCACAGCGCTACACCACTGCCCACACCACTCCCACAGCGCTACACCACTGCCCACGCCACTCCCACAGCGCTACACCACTGCCCACACCACTCCCACAGCACTACACCACTGCCTACACCACATCCACAGCGCTACACCACTGCCTACACCTCTCCCACAGCGCTACACCACTGCCCACAGCACTCCCACAGCACTACACCACTGCACACACCACTCCCACAGCGCCAAACCACTGCCCACACCACTCCCACAGCACTACACCACTGCCCACACCACTCCGACAGCACTACACCACTGCCCACACCACTCCGACAGCGCTACACCACTACCCACACCACTCCGACAGCGCTACACCACTGCCCACACCACTCCCATGGCGCTACCCCACTGCCCACACCACTCCCGCCGCATTTAACCAATGCCCACACCAATTCCACAGCGCTACACCACTGCCCACACCACTCCCACAGCGCTACACCTCTGCCCACACCACTCCCGCCGCATTTAACCAATGCCCACACCAATTCCACAGCGCTACACCACAACACACACCACTCCCACAGCGCTACACCACTGCCCACACCACTCCCATAGCACTACACCACTGCCCACAGCACTCCCACAGCACTACACCACTGCACACACCACTCCCACAGCGATACACTAATGCCCACACCACTCCCACAGCGCTACACCACTGCACACACCACTTCCACAGCGCTACAACACTGCCTACACCTTGCCCACAGCAGTACACCACTGTCCACACCACTCCCACAGCGCCACACCACTGCCCAAACCACTCCCACAGCACTACACCACTGCCCACACCACCCCCACAACGCTACACCACTGCCCACAGCACTCCCACAGCACTACACCACTGCCCACACCACCCCCACAACGCTACACCACTGCCCACACCACTCCCACAGCACTACACCACTGCCCACACCACCCCCACAACGCTACACCACTGCCCACACCACCCCCACAACGCTACACCACTGCCCACACCACTCCCACAGCGCTACACCTCTGCCCACACCACTCACACAGCGCTACACCACTGCCCACACCACTCCCACAGCGCTACACCTCTGCCCACACCACTCCCACAGCGCTACACCACAACCCACACTACTCCCACAACGCTACACCACTGCCCACACCACCCCCACAACGCTACACCACTGCCCACACCACTCCCACAGCACTACACCACTGCCCACACCACCCCCACAACGCTACACCACTGCCCACACCACCCCCACAACGCTACACCACTGCCCACACCACTCCCACAGCGCTACACCACTGCACACACCACTCCCATGGCGCTACACCACTGCCCACACCACTCCCGCCGCATTTAACCAATGCCCACACCACTCCCACAGCGCTACACCACAACCCACACCACTCCCACAGCGCTACACCTCTGCCCACACCACTCCCACAGCGCTACTCCACAACCCACACTACTCCCACAGCGCTACACCTCTGCCCACACCACTCCCACAGCGCTACACCTCTGCCCACACCACTCCCACAGCGCTACACCACTGCCCCCACCACTCCCACAGCGCTACACCACAACCCACACCACTCCCACAGCGCTACACCACTGCACACACCAATCCCACAGCGCTACACCACTGCCCACACCACTCCCACAGCGCTACACTGATGCCCAACCACTCCCACAGCGCTACACTGATGCCCACACCTCTCCCACAGCGCTACACCACTGCCCACACCAATCCCACAGCGCTACAATGATGCCCACACCTCTCCCACAGCGCTACACCACTGCTCACACCACTCCCACAGCGCTACACCACTGCCCACACCACTCCCACAGCGCTACACCACTGCCCACACCACTCCCACAGCACTACACCACTACCCACACCACTCCCAACAGCGCTACACCACTACCCACACCACTCCCACAGCACTACACCACTGCCCACACCACTCCCACAGCACTACACCACTGCCCACACCACTCCCACAGCACTACACCACTGCCCACACCACTCCCACAGCGCTACACCACTGCCCACATCACTCCCACAGCGCTAGACCACTGCCCACAACACTCCCACAGAGCTACACCACTGCCCACACCACTCCGACAGCGCTACACCGCTGCCCACACCACTCCAACAGCGCTACACCACTGCCCACACCACTCCGACAGCGCTACACCGCTGCCCACACCACTCCCACAGCGCTTCACTACTGCCCACACCACACCCACAGCGCTACACCACTGCCCACAACACTCCCAAAGCGCTACACCACTGCCCACACCACTCCCGCCGCATTTAACCAATGCCCACACCACTCCCACAGCGCTACACCTCTGCCCACAAAACTCCCACAGCGCTACACTACTGCCCACACAACTCACACAGCAATACAACACTGCCCACACCACTCCCACAGCACTACACCACTGCCCACACCAATCCCACAGCACTACACCACTGCCAACACCACTCCCACAGCGCAACACTCCTTCCCACACCACTCCCACAGCGCTACACCACTGCCCACACCACTCCCACAGCGCTACACCACTGCCCACGCCACTCCCACAGCGCTACACCACTGCCCACACCACTCCCACAGCACTACACCACTGCCTACACCACATCCACAGCGCTACACCACTGCCTACACCTCTCCCACAGCGCTACACCACTGCCCACAGCACTCCCACAGCACTACACCACTGCACACACCACTCCCACAGCGCCAAACCACTGCCCACACCACTCCCACAGCACTACACCACTGCCCACACCACTCCGACAGCGCTACACCACTACCCACACCACTCCGACAGCGCTACACCACTGCCCACACCACTCCCATGGCGCTACACCACTGCCCACACCACTCCCGCCGCATTTAACCAATGCCCACACCACTTCCACAGCGCTACACCACTGCCCACACCACTCCCACAGCGCTACACCACTGCCCACACCACTCCCACAGCGCTACACCACAACCCACACCACTCCCACAGCGCTACACCACTGCCCACACCACTCCCATAGCACTACACCACTGCCCACAGCACTCCCACAGCACTACACCACTGCACACACCACTCCCACAGCGATACACTAATGCCCACACCACTCCCACAGCGCTACACCACTGCCCACACCACTCCGACAGCACTACACCACTACCCACACCACTCCGACAGCACTACACCACTTCCCACACCACTCCGACAGCGCTACACCACTACCCACACCACTCCGACAGCGCTACACCACTGCCCACACCACTCCCACAGCACTACACCACTGCCCACACCATTCCCGCAGCGCTACACCACTGCCCACACCACTCCCACAGCACTACACCACTGCCCACACCACTCCCACAGCGCTACACCACTGCCCACACCATTCCCGCAGCGCTACACCACTGCCCACACCACTCCCACAGCACTACAACACTGCCCATAAAACTGCCACAGCGCTACACCACTGCCCACACCAATCCCACAGCGCTACACCACTGCCAACACCACTCCCACAGAGCTACACCACTGCCCACACCACTCCCACAGCGCTACACTGATGCCCACAGCTCTACCACAGCGCTACACCACTGCCCACATCACTCCCACAGCGCTACACTGATGCCCACACCTTCCACAGCGCTACACCACTGCCCACACCACTCCCACAGCGCTACACCACTGCCCACACCACACCCACAGCGCTACACCACTGCTCACACCACTCCCACAGCGCTACACCACTGCCCACACCACTCCCACAGCGCTACACCACTGCCCACACCACTCCGAAAGCGCTACACCACTGCCCACACCACTCCCACAGCGCTACACCACTGCCCACACCACTTCCATGGCGCTACACCACTGCCCACACCACTCCCGCCGCATTTAACCAATGCCCACACCACTCCCACAGCGCTACACCTCTGCCCACACCACTCCCACAGCGCTACACCTCTGCCCACACCACTCCCACAGCGCTACACCACTGCACACACCACTCCCACAGCGCTACACCACTGCCCACACCACTCTCACAGCGCTACATCACTGCACACACCACTCCCATAGCACTACACCACTGCCCACACAACTCACACAACAATACACCACTGCCCGCACCACTCCCACAGCGCTACACCACTGCACACACCACTCCCACAGCGCTAGACCACAACCCACACCACTCCCACAGCGCTACACCACAACCCACACCACTCCCACAGCGCTACACCACTGCCCACACCACTCCCATCGCACTAAACCACTGCCCACACCACACCCATCGCACTACACCACTGCCCACATCAATCCCACAACGCTAGACCACTGCCCACACCACTCCCACAGCGCTACACCACTGCCCACACCACTCCCATGGCGCTACACCACTGCCCACACCACTCCCGCCGCATTTAACCAATGCCCACACCACTCCGACAGACCTTCACCACTGCACACTCCACACCCACAGCACTACACACCACACCACTCCCACAGCACAACACTGATGCCCACACCACTCCCACAGCACTACACCACTGCCCACACCACTCCCACAGCGCTACACCACTGCCCACACCACTCCCACAGCGCTACACCACTGCCCACACCACTCCCGCCGCATTTAACCAATGCCCAGACCACTCCCACAGCGTTACACCACTGCCCACAACACTCCCACAGCATAACACCAATGCCCACAACACTCCCACAGCACTACACCACTGCCCACACCACTCCCACAGCGCTAAACCACAACCCACACAACTCACGCAGCAATACAGAATTGCCCACACCAGTCCCATAGCGCTAAACCACTGCCCACACCACTCCCACAGCGCTACACCACATCACACACCACACCCACAGCGCTACACCACTGCCCACACCACTCCCACAGCGCTACACCTCTGCCCACACCAAACCCACAGCACTACACCACTGCCCACACCACACCCACAGCGCTACACCACTGCCCACACCACACCCAAAGCACTACACCACTACCCACACAAGTCCCACAGCGCTACACCACTGCCCACACAAATCCCGCAGCGCTAGACCACTGCCCACATCACTCCCACAGCACTACACCACAACCCACACCACTCCCACAGAGCTACACCACTGCCCACACCACTCCCACAGCACTACACCACTGCGCACACCACTCCCACTGCACTACACCACTGCCCACTCCGCTCCCGCCGCATTAAACCAATGACCACACCACTCCCACAGCACTGACCACTGCCAACACCAGTCCCATAGCGCTACACCACTGCCCACACCACTCCCACAGCGCTACACCACTGCCCACACCACTCCCACAGCACTACACCCGTGGACACACCACTCCCACAGCGTTACACCACTGCCCACATCACTCCCACAGCGCTACACAACTGCCCACACGACTCCCACAGCGTGACACCACTGCCCACACCACTCCCACAGCGCGACACCACTGCCCACACCACTCCCTCAGCACTACACCACAACCCACACCACTTCCACAGCGCTACACCACTGCCCACACCACTCCAAAAGCTCAACACCACTGACCACACCACTGCCCACAGCACTCCCACTGCACTACACCCCTGGACACACCACTCCCACAGCGCTACACCATTGCCCACACCACTCCCACAGCGTTACACCACTGCCCACACCACTCCCACAGCACTGCACCACCGCCCAAACCACTCCCACAGCACTACACCACTGCCCACACCACTCCCACAGCGCGCCACCACACCCCACACCACTCCCACAGCGCTACACAACTGCGTACAACACTCCCGCTGCTCTACACCACAGCCCTCACTAGTCCCACAGCACTACAACACTGCCCACACCATTGCCACAGCGCTACACCACTGCACCACTCCTACAGCGCTACACCACTGCTCACTCCACTCCCATAGCACTACACCACTGCCCACACCACTCCCACAGCGCTACACCACTGCCCACACCACTCCCTCAGCGCTACACTACATCGCACACCACTCCCACAGCACTACACCTCTGCACACACCACTCCCACAGCACTACATCACAACCCACACCACTCCCACAGAGCCACACCACTGCCCACACCACTCCCACAGCGCTACACAACTGCCCACACCACTCCCACAGCGCTACACAACAACCCACACCACTCCCACAGCACTACACCACTGCGCACACCACTCCCACAGCACTACACCACTGCCCACTCCACTCCCGCCGCATTAAACCAATGCCCACACCACTCCCACAGCACTGACCACTGCCAACACCAGTCCCATAGCGCTACACCACTGCCCACACCACTCCCACAGCGTTACACCACTGCCCACATCACTCCCACAGCACTGCACCACCGCCCAAACCACTCCCACAGCACTACACCACTGTCAACACCACTCCCACAGCGCTAGACCACTGCCCACACGACTCCCACAGCGCGCCACCACTGCCCACACCACTCCCACAGCGCGACACCACTGCCCACACAACTCCCACAGCGCGACACCACTGCCCACACCACTCCCTCAGCACTACACCACTGCCCACACCACTCCCACAGCGCTACGCAACAACCCACACCACTTCCACAGCGCTACACCACTGACCACACCACTCCAACAGCGCTACACCACTGCCCACACCACTCCAGCAGCTCAACACCACTGACCACACCACTCCAACAGCGCTACACCACTGCCCACACCACTCCAACAGCTCAACACCACTGACCACACCACTCCCACAGCGCTACACCATTGCCCACACCACTCCCACAGCGCTACACCACAACCCACACCACTCCCACAGCACTACACCACACCCCACACCACTCCCACAGCGCTACACAACTGCGTACAACACTCCCGCTGCTCTACACCACAACCCACATCAGTCCCACAGCACTGACCGTTGCCAACACCAGTCCCATAGCACTACACCACAGCCCTCACTAGTCCCACAGCACTACAACACTGCCCACACCTTTGCCACAGCGCTACACCACTGCACCACTCCTACAGCGCTACACCACTGCTCACACCACTCCCATAGCACTACACCACTGCCCACACCACTCCCACAGCGCTACACTACATCGCACACCACTCCCACAGCGTTACACCACTGCCCACACCACTCCCACAGCACTACACCACAACCCACACCACTCCCACAGCACTACACCACTGCCCACACCACTCCCACAGCGCTACACCACTGCCCACACCACTCCCACAGCGTTACACCACTGCCCACACCACTCCCACAGCGTTACACCACTGCCCACACCACTCCCACAGCGCTACACTACATCGCACACCACACCCACAGCGTTACACCACTGCCCACACCACACCCACAGCACTACACCACTGCCCACACCACACCCACAGCACTACACCACTGCCCACACCACACCCACAGCACTACACCTCTGCCCACACCACTCCCACAGCGCTACACCACTGCCCACACAAATCCCGCAGCGCTAGACCACTGCCCACATCACTCCCACAGCGCTACACCACTGCCCACACCACTCCCACAGCGCTACACCACAACCCACACCACTCCCACAGCGCTACACCACTGCGCACACCACTCCCACAGCACTACACCACTGCCCACTCCACTCCCGCCGCATTAAACCAATGCCCACACCACTCCCACAGCGCTGCACCACTGCCCACACCACTCCCACAGCACTGACCGCTGCCAACACCAGTCCCACAGCGCTACACTACTGCACACACCCGTCCCATAGCACGACAACACTGCCCACACCATTGCCACAGCGCTACACCACTGCCCACACCACACCCACAGCGCTAGACCACTGCCCACATCACTCCCACAGCGCTACACCACTGCCCACACCACTCCCACAGCGCTACACAACTGCCCACACCACTCCCACAGCATTAACCCAATGCCCACACCACTCCAACAGCACTACACCCCTGGCCACACCACTGCCCACAGCACTCACACAGCACTACACCCCTGGACACACCACTCCCACAGCGCTACACCACTGCCCACACCACTCCCACAGCACTGCACCACCGCCCAAACCACTCCCACAGCACTACATCACTGCCCACACGACTCCCACAGCGCGCCACCACTGCCCACACCACTCCCACAGCGCTACACCACTGCGCACACCACTCCCACAGCACTACACCACTGCCCACTCCACTCCCGCCGCATTAAACCAATGCCCACACCACTCCCACAGCACTACACCACTGCCAACACCAGTCCCACAGCGCTGCACCACCGCCCACACCACTCCCACAGCGCTACACCACACCCCACACCACTCCCGCTGCTCTACACCACAACCCACATCAGTCCCACAGCGCTACAGCACTGCCCACACCACTCCCACAGCACTGACCGCTGCCAACACCAGTCCCACAGCGCTACACTACTGCACACACCCGTCCCATAGCACTACAACACTGCCCACACCACTCCCACAGCACTACACCTCTGCCCACACCACACCCACAGCGCTAGACCACTGCCCACAGCACTCCCGCCGCATTAAACCAATGCCCACACCACTCCCACAGCACTGACCACTGCCAACACCAGTCCCATAGCGCTACACCACTGCCCACACCATTCCCACAGCGCTACACCACTGCCCACACCACTCCCACAACGCTACACTACTGCCCACATCAATCCCACAACGCTAGACCACTGCCCACACCACTCCCACAGCGCTTCAACACTGCCCACACCACTCCCACAGCGCTACACCACTGCCCACACCACTCCCATGGCGCTACACCACTGCCCACACCACTCCCACCGCATTTAACCAATGCCCACACCACTCCCACAGCGCAACACCACAACCCACACCACTCCCACAGCGCTACACCACTGCCCACAACACTCCGACAGCGCTACACCACTGCCCACACCACTCCCATGGCGCTACACCACTGCCCACACCACTCCCGCCGCATTTAACCAATGACCACACCACTCCCAAAGCGCTACACCTCTGCCCACACCACTCCCACAGCGCTACACCAAAACCCACACCACTCCCACAGCACTACACCACTGCCCACACCACACCCACAGCGCTACAGCACTGCCCACACCACTCCCACCGCCCTACACCACTGCCCACACCACACCCAGAGCACTACACCACTGCCCACAGCACTCCCACAGCGCTACACCACTGCACACACCACTCCCACAGCGCTACACCACTGCCAACACCACTCCCGCAGCGCTACACCACAACCCACACCACTCCCACAGCGCTACACTAATGCCCACAACACACCCACAGCACTACACCACTGCCCACACCACTCCGAAAGACCTTCACCACTGCACACACCACACCCACAGCACTACACACCACACCACTCCCACAGCGCTACACCACTGCCCACACCACTCCCACAGCGCTACACCACTTCCCAATCCATTCCCACAGCACAACACCACTGCCCACACCACTCCCACAACGCTACACCACTGCCCACACCACTCCCACAGCGCTACACCACAACCCACACCACTCCCACAGCGCTACACTAATGCCCACAACACACCCACAGCGCGACAACACTGCCCAAACCACTCCCACAGCGCTACACCACTGCCCACACCACTCCCAGAGCACTACACCACTGCCCACACCACTCCGACAGCGCTACACCACTGCCCACACCACTCCCATCGCACTACATCACTGCCCACACCACACCCATCGCACTGCACCACTGCCCACACCACTCCCAGAGCACTACACCACTGCCCACACCACTCCGACAGCGCTACACCACTGCCCACACCACTCCCATCGCACTACATCACTGCCCACACCACACCCATCGCACTACACCACTGCCCACACCACACCCAGAGCTCTACACCACTGCCCACACCAATCCCACAGCGCTACACCACTGCCCACACCACTCCCACAGCGCTACACCACTGCCCACACCACTCCCAAAGCGCTACACCACTGCCCACACCACTCCCACAGCGCTACACCACTGCCCACACCACTCCGACAGCGCTACACTAATGCCCACACCACTCCAACAGCGCTACTCTAATGCCAACACCACTCCTGCAGCGCTACACAACAACCCATACCTCTCCCACAGCACTACACCACTGCACACACCACTTCCACAGCGCTACAACACTGCCTACACCTCGCCCACAGCAGTACACCACTGTCCACACCACTCCCACAGCGCCACACCACTGCCCAAACCACTCCCACAGCACTACACCACTGCCCACACCACCCCCACAACGCTACACCACTGCCCACACCACTCCCACAGCACTACACCACTGCCCACACCACCCCCACAACGCTACACCACTGCCCACACCACTCCCACAGCACTACACCACTGCCCACACCACCCCCACAACGCTACACCACTGCCCACACCACCCCCACAACGCTACACCACTGCCCACACCACTCCCACAGCACTACACCACTGCCCACACCACCCCCAAAACGCTACACCACTGCCCACACCACCCCCACAACGCTACACCACTGCCCACACCACTCCCACAGCGCTACACCACTGCACACACCACTCCCATCGCGCTACACCACTGCCCACACCACTCCCGCCGCATTTAACCAATGCCCACACCACTCCCACAGCGCTACACCACAACCCACACCACTCCCACAGCGCTACACCTCTGCCCACACCACTCCCACAGCGCTACACCACAACCCACACTACTCCCACAGCGCTACACCTCTGCCCACACCACTCCCACAGCGCTACACCTCTGCCCACACCACTCCCACAGCGCTACACAACTGCCCCCACCAATCCCACAGCGCTACACCACAACCCACACCCCTCCCACAGCGCTACACCTCTGCCCACACCACTCCCACAGCGCTACACCACTGCCCACACCACTCCCACAGCGCAACACTGATGCCCAACCACTCCCACAGCGCTACACTGATGCCCACACCTCTCCCACAGCGCTACACCACTGCCCACACCAATCCCACAGCGCTACACTGATGCCCACACCTCTCCCACAGCGCTACACCACTGCTCACACCACTCCGACAGCGCTACACCGCTGCCCACACCACTCCCACAGCGCTACACCACTGCCCACACCACTCCGACAGCGCTACACCGCTGCCCACACCACTCCCACAGCGCTTCACCACTGCCCACACCACTCCCACAGCGCTACACCACTGCCCACACCACTCCCACAGCGCTACACCACTGCCCACACCACTCCCGCCGCATTTAACCAATGCCCACACCACTCCCACAGCGCTACACCTCTGCCCACAAAACTCCCACAGCGCTACACCACTGCCCACACAACTCACACAGCAATACAACACTGCCCACACCACTCCCACAGCACTACACCACTGCCCACACCAATCCCACAGCACTACACCACTGCCAACACCACTCCCACAGCGCAACACTCCTGCCCACACCACTCCCACAGCGCTACACCACTGCCCACACCACTCCCACAGCGCTACACCACTGCCCACACCACTCCCACAGCGCTACACCACTGCCCACGCCACTCCCACAGCACTACACCACTGCCCACACCACTCCCACAGCACTACACCACTGCCTACACCACATCCACAGCGCTACACCACTGCCTACACCTCTCCCACAGCGCAACACCACTGCCCACAGCACTCCCACAGCACTACACCACTGCACACACCACTCCCACAACGCTAGACCACTGCCCACACCACTCCCACAGCACTACACCACTGCCCACACCACTCCGACAGCGCTACACCACTACCCACAGCACTCCGACAGCGCTACACCACTGCCCACACCACTCCCATGGCGCTACACCACTGCCCACACCACTCCCGCCGCATTTAACCAATGCCCACACCACTTCCACAGCGCTACACCACTGCCCACACCACTCCCACAGCGCTACACCTCTGCCCACACCACTCCCACAGCGCTACACCACAACCCACACCACTCCCACAGCGCTACACCACTGCCCACACCACTCCCACAGCGCTACACCACAACCCACACCACTCCCATAGCACTACACCACTGCCCACAGCACTCCCACAGCACTACACCACTGCACACACCACTCCCACAGCGATACACTAATGCCCAAACCACTCCCACAGCGCTACACCACTGCCCACACCACTCCCACAGCGCTACACCACAACCCACACCCCTCCCACAGCGCTACACCTCTGCCCACACCACTCCCACAGCGCTACACCACTGCCCACACCACTCCCACAGCGCTACACTGATGCCCAACCACTCCCACAGCGCTACACTGATGCCCACACCTCTCCCACAGCGCTACACCACTGCCCACACCAATCCCACAGCGCTACACTGATGCCCACACCTCTCCCACAGCGCTACACCACTGCTCACACCACTCCCACAGCGCTACACCACTGCCCACACCACTCCCACAGCGCTACACCACTGCCCACACCACTCCCACAGCACTACACCACTACCCACACCACTCCCAACAGCGCTACACCACTACCCACACCACTCCCACAGCGCTTCACCACTGCACACACCATTCCCGCAGCGCTACACCACTGCCCACACCACTCCCACAGCACTACACCACTGCCCACACCACTCCCACAGCACTACACCACTGCCCACACCACTCCCACAGCGCTACACCACTGCCCACATCACTCCCACAGCGCTAGACCACTGCCCACAACACTCCCACAGAGCTACACCACTGCCCACACCACTCCGACAGCGCTACACCGCTGCCCACACCACTCCCACAGCGCTACACCACTGCCCACACCACTCCGACAGCGCTACACCGCTGCCCACACCACTCCCACAGCGCTTCACCACTGCCCACACCACTCCCACAGCGCTACACCACTGCCTTCACCACTCCCACAGCGCTACACCACTTCCCACACCACTCCCGCCGCATTTAACCAATGCCCACACCACTCCCACAGCGCTACACCTCTGCCCACAAAACTCCCACAGCGCTACACCACTGCCCACACAACTCACACAGCAATACAACACTGCCCACACCACTCCCACAGCACTACACCACTGCCCACACCAATCCCACAGCACTACACCACTGCCAACACCACTCCCACAGCGCAACACTCCTGCCCACACCACTCCCACAGCGCTACACCACTGCCCACACCACTCCCACAGCGCTACACGACTGCCCACACCACTCCCACAGCGCTACACCACTGCCCACACCACTCCCACAGCACTACACCACTACCTACACCACATCCACAGCGCTACACCACTGCCTACACCTCTCCCACAGCGCTACACCACTGCCCACAGCACTCCCACAGCACTACACCACTGCACACACCACTCCCACAGCGCTAGACCACTACCCACACCACTCCGACAGCGCTACACCACTACCCACAGCAGTCCGACAGCGCTAGACCACTGCCCACACCACTCCCATGGCGCTACACCACTGCCCACACCACTCCCGCCGCATTTAACCAATGCCCACACCACTTCCACAGCGCTACACCACTGCCCACACCACTCCCACAGCGCTACACCTCTGCCCACACCACTCCCACAGCGCTACACCACAACCCACACCACTCCCACAGCGCTACACCACTGCCCACACCACTCCCACAGCGCTACACCACAACCCACACCACTCCCATAGCACTACACCACTGCCCACAGCACTCCCACAGCACTACACCACTGCACACACCACTCCCACAGCGATACACTAATGCCCAAACCACTCCCACAGCGCTACACCACTGCCCACACCACTCCGACAGCGCTACACCACTACCCACACCACTCCCACAGCGCTACACCACTTCCCACACCACTCCGACAGCGCTACACCACTACCCACACCACTCCGACAGCGCTACACCACTGCCCACACCACTCCCACAGCGCTACACCACTGCCCACACCACTCCCACAGAACTACACCACTGCCCACACCATTCCCGCAGCGCTACACCACTGCCCACACCACTCCCACAGCACTACACCACTGCCCACACCACTCCCACAGCGCTACACCACTGCCCACACCATTCCCGCAGCGCTACACCACTGCCCACACCACTCCCACAGCGCTACACCACTGCCCACACCACTCCCACAGCGCTACACCACTGCCCACACCACTCCCACAGCGCTACACCACTGCCCACACCACTCCCACAGCACTACAATACTGCCCATAAAACTGCCACAGCGCTACACCACTGCCCACACCAATCCTACAGCGCTACACTACTGCCAACACCACTCCCACAGAGCTACACCACTGCCCACACCACTCCCACAGCGCTACACTGATGCCCACACCTCTCCCACAGCGCTACACCACTGCCCACACCACTCCCACAGCGCTACACTGATGCCCACACCTTCCCACAGCGCTACACCACTGCCCACACCACTCCCACAGCGCTACACCACTGCCCACACCACTCCCACAGCGCTACACCACTGCCCACACCACTCCCACAGCGCTACACCACTGCCCACACCACTTCCATGGCGCTACACCACTGCCCACACCACTCCCGCCGCATTTAACCAATGCCCACACCACTCCCACAGCGCTACACCTCTGCCCACACCACTCCCACAGCGCTACACCTCTGCCCACACCACTCCCACAGCGCTACACCACTGCACACACCACACCCACAGCGCTACAGCACTGCCCACACCACTCCCACCGCCCTACACCACTGCCCACACCACACCCAGAGCACTACACCACTGCCCACACCACTCCCACAGCGCTACACCACTGCACACACCACTCCCACAGCGCTACACCACTGCCAACACCACTCCCGCAGCGCTACACCACAACCCACACCACTCCCACAGCGCTACACTAATGCCCACAACACACCCACAGCACTACACCACTGCCCACACCACTCCGAAAGACCTTCACCACTGCACACACCACACCCACAGCACTACACACCACACCACTCCCACAGCGCTACACCACTGCCCACACCACTCCCACAGCGCTACACCACTTCCCAATCCATTCCCACAGCACAACACCACTGCCCACACCACTCCCACAACGCTACACCACTGCCCACACCACTCCCACAGCGCTACACCACAACCCACACCACTCCCACAGCGCTACACTAATGCCCACAACACACCCACAGCGCGACAACACTGCCCAAACCACTCCCACAGCGCTACACCACTGCCCACACCACTCCCAGAGCACTACACCACTGCCCACACCACTCCGACAGCGCTACACCACTGCCCACACCACTCCCATCGCACTACATCACTGCCCACACCACACCCATCGCACTGCACCACTGCCCACACCACTCCCAGAGCACTACACCACTGCCCACACCACTCCGACAGCGCTACACCACTGCCCACACCACTCCCATCGCACTACATCACTGCCCACACCACACCCATTGCACTACACCACTGCCCACACCACACCCAGAGCTCTACACCACTGCCCACACCAATCCCACAGCGCTACACCACTGCCCACACCACTCCCACAGCGCTACACCACTGCCCACACCACTCCCAAAGCGCTACACCACTGCCCACACCACTCCCACAGCGCTACACCACTGCCCACACCACTCCGACAGCGCTACACTAATGCCCACACCACTCCAACAGCGCTACTCTAATGCCAACACCACTCCTGCAGCGCTACACAACAACCCATACCTCTCCCACAGCACTACACCACTGCACACACCACTTCCACAGCGCTACAACACTGCCTACACCTCGCCCACAGCAGTACACCACTGTCCACACCACTCCCACAGCGCCACACCACTGCCCAAACCACTCCCACAGCACTTCACCACTGCCCACACCACCCCCACAACGCTACACCACTGCCCACACCACTCCCACAGCACTACACCACTGCCCACACCACCCCCACAACGCTACACCACTGCCCACACCACTCCCACAGCTCTACACCACAACCCACACCACTCCCACAGCACTACACCACTGCCCACACCACCCCCAAAACGCTACACCACTGCCCACACCACCCCCACAACGCTACACCACTGCCCACACCACTCCCACAGCGCTACACCACTGCACACACCACTCCCATGGCGCTACACCACTGCCCACACCACTCCCGCCGCATTTAACCAATGCCCACACCACTCCCACAGCGCTACACCACAACCCACACCACTCCCACAGCGCTACACCTCTGCCCACACCACTCCCACAGCGCTACACCACAACCCACACTACTCCCACAGCGCTACACCTCTGCCCACACCACTCCCACAGCGCTACACCTCTGCCCACACCACTCCCACAGCGCTACACAACTGCCCCCACCACTCCCACAGCGCTACACCACAACCCACACCCCTCCCACAGCGCTACACCTCTGCCCACACCACTCCCACAGCGCTACACCACTGCCCACACCACTCCCACAGCGCTACACTGATGCCCAACCACTCCCACAGCGCTACACTGATGCCCACACCTCTCCCACAGCGCTACCCCACTGCCCACACCAATTCCACAGCGCTACACTGATGCCCACACCTCTCCCACAGCGCTACACCACTGCTCACACCACTCCCACAGCGCTACACCACTGCCCACACCACTCCCACAGCACTACACCACTGCCCACACCACTCCCACAGCACTACACCACTGCCCACACCACTCCCACAGCACTACACCACTGCCCACACCACTCCCACAGCGCTACACCACTGCCCACATCACTCCCACAGCGCTAGACCACTGACCACAACACTCCCACAGAGCTACACCACTGCCCACACCACTCCGACCGCGCTACACCGCTGCCCACACCACTCCCACAGCGCTACACCACTGCCCACACCACTCCGACAGCGCTACACCGCTGCCCACACCACTCCCACAGCGCTTCACCACTGCACACACCACTCCCACAGCGCTACACCACTGCCCACACCACTCCCACAGCGCTACACCACTGCCCACACCACTCCCGCCGCATTTAACCAATGCCCACACCACTCCCACAGCGCTACACCTCTGCCCACAAAACTCCCACAGCGCTACACCACTGCCCACACAACTCACACAGCAATACAACACTGCCCACACCACTCCCACAGCACTACACCACTGCCCACACCAATCCCACAGCACTACACCACTGCCAACACCACTCCCACAGCGCAACACTCCTGCCCACACCACTCCCACAGCGCTACACCACTGCCAACACCACTCCCACAGCGCTACACCACTGCCCACACCACTCCCACAGCGCTACACAACTGCCCACGCCACTCCCACAGCACTACACCACTGCCCACACCACTCCCACAGCACTACACCACTGCCTACACCACATCCACAGCGCTACACCACTGCCTACACCTCTCCCACAGCGCTACACCACTGCCCACAGCACTCCCACAGCACTACACCACTGCACACACCACTCCCACAGCGCTAGACCACTGCCCACACCACTCCCACAGCACTACACCACTGCCCACACCACTCCGACAGCGCTACACCACTACCCACAGCACTCCGACAGCGCTACACCACTGCCCACACCACTCCCATGGCGCTACACCACTGCCCACACCACTCCCGCCGCATTTAACCAATGCCCACACCACTTCCACAGCGCTACACCACTGCCCACACCACTCCCACAGCGCTACACCTCTGCCCACACCACTCCCACAGCGCTACACCACAACCCACACCACTCCCACAGCGCTACACCACTGCCCACACCACTCCCACAGCGCTACACCACAACCCACACCACTCCCATAGCACTACACCACTGCCCACAGCACTCCCACAGCACTACACCACTGCACACACCACTCCCACAGCGATACACTAATGCCCAAACCACTCCCACAGCGCTACACCACTGCCCACACCACTCCCACAGCGCTACACCACAACCCACACCCCTCCCACAGCGCTACACCTCTGCCCACACCACTCCCACAGCGCTACACCACTGCCCACACAACTCCCACAGCGCTACACTGATGCCCAACCACTCCCACAGCGCTACACTGATGCCCACAACTCTCCCACAGCGCTACACCACTGCCCACACCAATCCCACAGCGCTACACTGATGCCCACACCTCTCCCACAGCGCTACACCACTGCTCACACCACTCCCACAGCGCTACACCACTGCCCACACCACTCCCACAGCGCTACACCACTGCCCACACCACTCCCACAGCACTACACCACTACCCACACCACTCCCAACAGCGCTACACCACTACCCACACCACTCCCACAGCGCTTCACCACTGCACACACCATTCCCGCAGCGCTACACCACTGCCCACACCACTCCCACAGCACTACACCACTGCCCACACCACTCCCACAGCACTACACCACTGCCCACACCACTCCCACAGCGCTACACCACTGCCCACATCACTCCCACAGCGCTAGACCACTGCCCACAACACTCCCACAGAGCTACACCACTGCCCACACCACTCCAACAGCGCTACACCGCTGCCCACACCACTCCCACAGCGCTACACCACTGCCCACACCACTCCGACAGCGCTACACCGCTGCCCACACCACTCCCACAGCGCTTCACCACTGCCCACACCACTCCCACAGCGCTACACCACTGCCCACACCACTCCCACAGCGCTACACCACTTCCCACACCACTCCCGCCGCATTTAACCAATGCCCACACCACTCCCACAGCGCTACACCTCTGCCCACAAAACTCACACAGCGCTACACCACTGCCCACACAACTCACACAGCAATACAACACTGCCCACACCACTCCCACAGCACTACACCACTGCCCACACCAATCCCACAGCACTACACCACTGCCAACACCACTCCCACAGCGCAACACTCCTGCCCACACCACTCCCACAGCGCTACACCACTGCCCACACCACTCCCACAGCGCTACACGACTGCCCACACCACTCCCACAGCGCTACACCACTGCCCACACCACTCCCACAGCACTACACCACTGCCTACACCACATCCACAGCGCTACACCACTGCCTACACCTCTCCCACAGCGCTACACCACTGCCCACAGCACTCCCACAGCACTACACCACTGCACACACCACTCCCACAGCGCTAGACCACTGCCCACACCACTCCGACAGCGCTACACCACTACCCACAGCAGTCCGACAGCGCTAGACCACTGCCCACACCACTCCCATGGCGCTACACCACTGCCCACACCACTCCCGCCGCATTTAACCAATGCCCACACCACTTCCACAGCGCTACACCACTGCCCACACCACTCCCACAGCGCTACACCTCTGCCCACACCACTCCCACAGCGCTACACCACAACCCACACCACTCCCACAGCGCTACACCACTGCCCACACCACTCCCACAGCGCTACACCACAACCCACACCACTCCCATAGCACTACACCACTGCCCACAGCACTCCCACAGCACTACACCACTGCTCACACCACTCCCACAGCGATACACTAATGCCCAAACCACTCCCACAGCGCTACACCACTGCCCACACCACTCCGACAGCGCTACACCACTACCCACACCACTCCCACAGCGCTACACCACTTCCCACACCACTCCGACAGCGCTACACCACTACCCACACCACTCCGACAGCGCTACACCACTGCCCACACCACTCCCACAGCGCTACACCACTGCCCACACCACTCCCACAGCACTACACCACTGCCCACACTATTCCCGCAGCGCTACACCACTGCCCACACCACTCCCACAGCACTACACCACTGCCCACACCACTCCCACAGCGCTACACCACTGCCCACACCATTCCCGCAGCGCTACACCACTGCCCACACCACTCCCACAGCGCTACACCACTGCCCACACCACTCCCACAGCGATACACCACTGCCCACACCACTCCCACAGCACTACAACACTGCCCATAAAACTGCCACAGCGCTACACCACTGCCCACACCAATCCTACAGCGCTACACTACTGCCAACACCACTCCCACAGAGCTACACCACTGCCCACACCACTCCCACAGCGCTACACTGATGCCCACACCTCTCCCACAGCGCTACACCACTGCCCACACCACTCCCACAGCGCTACACTGATGCCCACACCTTCCCACAGCGCTACACCACTGCCCACACCACTCCCACAGCGCTACACCACTGCCCACACCACTCCCACAGCGCTACACCACTGCCCACACCACTCCCACAGCGCTACACCACTGCCCACACCACTTCCATGGCGCTACACCACTGCCCACACCACTCCCGCCGCATTTAACCAATGCCCACACCACTCCCACAGCGCTACACCTCTGCCCACACCACTCCCACAGCGCTACACCTCTGCCCACACCACTCCCACAGCGCTACACCACTGCACACACCACTCCCACAGCGCTACACCACTGCACACACCACTCCCATAGCACTACACCACTGCCCACACAACTCACACAACAATACACCACTGCCCGCACCACTCCCACAGCGCTAGGCGAATGCCCACACCACTCCCACAGCGCCACACTAATGCCCACACCACTCCCACAGCGGTACTCTAATGCCAACACCACTCCTGCAGCGCTACACAACAACCCATACCTCTCCAACAGCGCTACACCACTGTCCACACCACACCCACAGCAGTACACCACTGCCCACACCACACCCACAGCGCTATACCACAACCCACACCACTCCCACAGCGCTACACCACTGCCCACACCACTCCCACAGCACTACACCACTGCCCACACCACTCCCACAGCACTACACCACTGCCCACACCACTCCCACAGCGCTACACCACTGTCCACACCACTCCCACAGCACTGCACCACTGCCCACACCACTCCCACAGCGCTACACCACAACCCACACCACTCCCACAGCGCTACACCACTGCCCACGCCACTCCCACAGCGCTACACCACTGCCCACGCCACTCCCACAGCGCTACACCACTGCCCACACCACTCCCACAGCACTACACCACTGCCCACACCACTCCCACAGCGCTACACCACTGCCCACACCACCCCTACACCGCTACACCACTGCCCACACCAATCTCACAGCGCTACACTGATGCCCACACCTCTCCCACAGCGCTACACCACTGCCCACACCACTCCCACCGTACTACACCACTGCCCACACCACACCCAGAGCACTACACCACTGTCCACATCACTCCCACAGCGTTACACCGCTGCCCACACCACTCCCACCGTACTACACCACTGCCCACACCACACCCAGAGCACTACAACACTGCCCACACCTCTCCCACAGCGCTACACCACTGCCCACACCACTCCCACCGTACTACACCACTGCCCACACCACACCCAGAGCACTACAACACTGCCCACACCACTCCCACAGCGCTACACCGCTGCCCACACCACTCCCACAGCACTACACCACTGCCCACACCACTCCCACAGCGCTACACCACTGTCCACACCACACCCACAGCAGTACACCACTGCCCAAACCACTCCCACAGCGCTACACCACTGCCCACACCACTCCCACAGCACTACACCACAACCCACACCACTCCCACAGCACTACACTAATGCCCACAACACACCCACAGCGCTAAACCACTGCCCACACCACTCCCACAGCGCTAAACCACTGTCCACACCACTCCCACAGCGCTAAACCACTGCCCACACCACTCCCACAGCGCTACACCACTGCCCACACCACTCCCACAGCACTACACCACTGCCCACACCACTCCCACAGCGCTACACCACTGCCCACACCAATCTCACAGCGCTACACTGATGCCCACACCACTCCCACAGCGCTACACCACTGCCCACACCATTCCCACCGTACTACACCACTGCCCACACCACCCCCACAGCGCTACACCGCTGCCCACAACACTCCCACAGTACTACACCACAACACACAACAGTGCCACAGCGCTTGACGAATGCCCACACCACTCCCACAGCGCTTCACCACTGCCCACACCAATCCCACAGCGCTACACCACTGCCAACACCACTCCCACAGCGCAACACTCCTGCCCACACCACTCCCACAGCGCTACACCACTGCCTACACCACTCCCACAGCGCTACACCGCTGCCCACACCACTCCCACAGCGCTACACCACTGCCCACACCACTCCGACAGCGCTACACCACTACCCACACCACTCCGACAGCGCGACGCCACTGCCCACACCACTCCCATGGCGCTACACCACTGCCACACCACTCCCGCCGCATTTAACCAATGCCCACACCACTCCCACAGCGCCACACCACTGCCCACACCACTCCCACAGCGCTACACCTCTGCCCACACCACTCCCACAGCGCTACACCACAACCCACACCACTCCCAAAGCGCTACACCACAACCCACACCACTCCCACAGCGCTACACCACAACCCACACCACTCCCACAGCGCAACACCACTGCCCACACGACGCCCATAGCACTACACCACTGCCCACACAACTCACACATCACTACACCACTGCCCACACAACTCACACAGCACTACACCACTGCCAACACCACTCCCACAGCGCAACACTCCTGCCCACAACACTCCCACAGCGCTACACCACTGCCCACACCACTCCCACAGCGCTACACCACTGCCCACACCAATCCCACAGCGCTACACCACTGCCCACAGCACTCCCACAGCGCTACACCACTGCCCACCCCACTCCCACAGCACTACACCACAACCCACACCACACCCACAGCGCTACACCACTGCCCACACCATTCCCGCAGCACTACACCACTGCCCACACCACTCCCACAGCACTACACCACTGCCCACACCACTCCCACAGCGCTACACCACTGCACACACCACTCCCACAGTACTACACCACAACACACAACACTCCCACAGCGCTACACCATGGCTCATACCACTCCGAAAGCGCTACACCACTGCCCACACCACTCCCACAGCGCTAAACCACTGCCCACACCACTCCCGCCGCATTTAACCAATGCCCACACCACTCCCACAGCGCTACACCACAACCCACACCACTCCCACAGCGCTACACCACAACCCACACCACTCCCACAGCGCTACACCACAACCCACACCACTCCCACAGCACTACACCACTGTCCACACCACTCCCACAGCGCTACACCACAACCCACACCACTCCCATAGCACTACAACACTGCCCACAGCACTCCCACAGCACTACACCACTGCACACATCACTCCCACAGCGCTACACCACTGCCCACACCACTCCCACAGCGCTACACCACTGCCCACACCACTCCCACAGCGCTACACCACTGCCCACACCACTCCCACAGCGCTACACCACTGCCCACACCACTCCGACAGCGCTACACCACTACCCACACCACTCCCACAGCGCTACACCACTTCCCACACCACTCCCACAGCGCTACACCACTGCCCACACCACTCCGACAGCGCTACACCACTACCCACACCATTCCGACAGCGCTACACCACTGCCCACACCACTCCCACAGCGCTAAACCACTGCCCACACCACTCCCGCCGCATTTAACCAATGCCCACACCACTCCCACAGCGCTACACCACAACCCACACCACTCCCACAGCGCTACACCACAACCCACACCACTCCCACAGCGCTACACCACAACCCACACCACTCCCACAGCACTACACCACTGTCCACACCACTCCCACAGCGCTACACCACAACCCACACCACTCCCATAGCACTACAACACTGCCCACAGCACTCCCACAGCACTACACCACTGCACACATCACTCCCACAGCGCTACACCACTGCCCACACCACTCCCACAGCGCTACACCACTGCCCACACCACTCCCACAGCGCTACACCACTGCCCACACCACTCCCACAGCGCTACACCACTGCCCACACCACTCCGACAGCGCTACACCACTACCCACACCACTCCCACAGCGCTACACCACTTCCCACACCACTCCCACAGCGCTACACCACTGCCCACACCACTCCGACAGCGCTACACCACTACCCACACCATTCCGACAGCGCTACACCACTGCCCACACCACTCCCACAGCGCTACACCACTGCCCACACCACTCCACCACTGCCCACACCATTCCCGCAGCACTACACCACTGCCCACACCACTCCCACAGCGCTACACCACTGCCCACACCATTCCCGCAGCGCTACACCACTGCCCACACCACTCCCACAGCGCTACACCACTGCCCACACCACTCCCACAGCGCTACACCACTGCCAACACCACTCCCACAGAGCTACACCACTGCCCACACCACTCCCACAGCGCTACACTGATGCCCACACCTCTCCCACAGCGCTACACCACTGCCCACACCACTCCCACAGCGCTACACTGATGCCCACACCTTCCCACAGCGCTACACCACTGCCCACACCACTCCCGCAGCGCTACACCACTGCCCACACCACACCCACAGCGCTACACCACTGCTCACACCACTCCCACAGCGCTACACCACTGCCCACACCACTCCCACAGCGCTACACCACTGCCCACACCACTCCCACAGCGCTACACCACTGCCCACACCACTTCCATGGCGCTACACCACTGCCCACACCACTCCCGCCGCATTTAACCAATGCCCACACCACTCCCACAGCGCTACACCTCTGCCCACACCACTCCCATAGCGCTACACCTCTGCCCACACCACTCCCATAGCGCTACACCTCTGCCCACACAACTCCCACAGCGCTACACCACTGCACACACCACTCCCACAGCGCTACACCACTGCACACACCACTCCCATAGCACTACACCACTGCCCACACAACTCACACAACAATACACCACTGCCCGCACCACTCCCACAGCGCTACACCACTGCCCACACCACTCCCACAGCGCTACACCATTGCCCACACCACTCCCACAGCGCTACACCACAACAAACAACACTCCCACAGCGCTAGACGAATGCCCACACCACTTCCACAGCGCCACACTAATGCCCACACCACTCCCACAGCGGTACTCTAATGCCAACACCACTCCTGCAGCGCTACACAACAACCCATACCTCTCCAACAGCACTACACCACTGCCCACACCACTCCCACAGCGCTACACCACTGTCCACACCACACCCACAGCAGTACACCACTGCCCAAACCACTCCCACAGCGCTACACCACTGCCCACACCACTCCCACAGCGCTACACCACTGCCCACACCACTCCCACAGCACTACACCACTGCCCACACCACTCCCACAGCGCTACACCACTGCCCACACCACTCCCACAGCGCTACACCACTGCCCACACCACTCCCACAGCACTACACCACTGTCCACACCACTCCCACAGCACTGCACCACTGCCCACACCACTCCCACAGCGCTACACCACTGCCCACACCACTCCCACAGCACTACACCACTGCCCACACCACTCCCACAGCGCTACACCACTGCCCACACCACCCCTACACCGCTACACCACTGCCCACACCAATCTCACAGCGCTACACTGATGCCCACACCTCTCCCACAGCGCTACACCACTGCCCACACCACTCCCACCGTACTACACCACTGCCCACACCACACCCAGAGCACTACACCACTGTCCACACCACTCCCACAGCGTTACACCGCTGCCCACACCAAACCCACAGCGCTACACCACTGCCCACACCACACCCACAGCACTACACCACTGCCCACACCACTCCCACAGCGCTACACCACTGTCCACACCACACCCACAGCAGTACACCACTGCCCAAACCACTCCCACAGCGCTACACCACTGCCCACACCACTCCCACAGCGCTACACCACAACCCATACCACTCCCACAGCGCTATACCACTGCCCACACCACTCCCACAGCGCTAACCAACTGCCCACACCACTCCCACAGCGCTACACCACTGCCCACACCACTCCCACAGCACTACACCACTGTCCACACCACTCCCACAGCGCTACACCACTACCCACACCACTCCCACAGAACTACACCACTGCCCACACCACTCCCACAGCGCTACACCACTGCTCACACCACCCCTACACCGCTACACCACTGCCCACAACACTCCCACAGTACTACACCACAACACACAACAGTGCCACAGCGCAACACTCCTGCCCACACCACTCCCACAGCGCTACACCACTGCCTACACCACTCCCACAGCGCTACACCACTACCCACACCACTCCGACAGCGCTACACCACTGCCCACACCACTCCCATGGCGCTACACCACTGCCCACACCACCCCCGCCGCATTTAACCAATGCCCACACCACTCCCACAGCGCTACACCACTGCCCACACCACTCCCACAGCGCTACACCTCTGCCCACACCACTCCCACAGCGCTACACCACAACCCACACCACTCCCACAGCGCTACACCACAACCCACACCACTCCCACAGCGCTACACCACAACCCACACCACTCCCACAGCGCTACACCACTGCCCACACAACTCACACATCACTACACCACTGCCCACACAACTCACACAGCACTTCACCACTGCCAACACCACTCCCACAGCGCAACACTCCTGCCCACAACACTCCCACAGCGCTACACCACTGCCCACACCACTCCCACAAGCGCTACACCACTGCCCACACCAATCCCACAGCGCTACACCACTGCTCACACCACTCCCACAGCGCTACACCACTGCCCACACCATTCCCGCAGCACTACACCACTGCCCACACCACTCCCACAGCACTACACCACTGCCCACACCACTCCCACAGCGCTACACAACTGCACACACCACTCCCACAGCGCTACACCACTGCCCACACCACTCCCACAGTACTACACCACAACACACAACACTCCCACAGCGCTACACCATGGCTCATACCACTCCGACAGCGCTACACCACTTCCCACATCACTCCCACAGTGCTACACCACTGCCCACACCACTCCCACAGCGCTAAACCACTGCCCACACCACTCCCGCCGCATTTAACCAATGCCCACACCACTCCCACAGCGCCACCTCACTGCCCACACCACACCCACAGCGCTACACCACTGCCCACATCACTCCCACAGCGCTAAACCACTAACCACACCACTCCCACAGCGCTACACCACTGCCCACACCACTCCCACAGCGCCACCTCACTGCCAACACCACTCCCACAGTGCTACACCACTGCCCACACCATTCCCGCAGCGCTACACCACTGCCCACACCACTCCCACAGCGCTACACCACTGCCCACACCAATCCCACAGCGCTACACCACTGCCCACAGCACTCCCACAGCGCTACACCACTGCCCACCCCACTCCCACAGCACTACACCACAACCCACACCACACCCACAGCGCTACACCACTGCCCACACCATTCCCGCAGCACTACACCACTGCCCACACCACTCCCACAGCACTACACCACTGCCCACACCACTCCCACAGCGCTACACCACTGCACACACCACTCCCACAGTACTACACCACAACACACAACACTCCCACAGCGCTACACCATGGCTCATACCACTCCGACAGCGCTACACCACTGCCCACACCACTCCCACAGCGCTAAACCACTGCCCACACCACTCCCGCCGCATTTAACCAATGCCCACACCACTCCCACAGCGCTACACCACAACCCACACCACTCCCACAGCGCTACACCACTGCCCACACCACTCCCACAGCGCTACACCACTGCCCACACCACTCCCACAGCGCTACACCACTGCCCACACCACTCCCACAGCGCTACACCACTGCCCACACCACTCCGACAGCGCTACACCACTACCCACACCACTCCCACAGCGCTACACCACTTCCCACACCACTCCCACAGCGCTACACCACTGCCCACACCACTCCGACAGCGCTACACCACTACCCACACCATTCCGACAGCGCTACACCACTGCCCACACCACTCCCACAGCGCTACACCACTGCCCACACCACTCCACCACTGCCCACACCATTCCCGCAGCACTACACCACTGCCCACACCACTCCCACAGCGCTACACCACTGCCCACACCATTCCCGCAGCGCTACACCACTGCCCACACCACTCCCACAGCGCTACACCACTGCCCACACCACTCCCACAGCGCTACACCACTGCCAACACCACTCCCACAGAGCTACACCACTGCCCACACCACTCCCACAGCGCTACACTGATGCCCACACCTCTCCCACAGCGCTACACCACTGCCCACACCACTCCCACAGCGCTACACTGATGCCCACACCTTCCCACAGCGCTACACCACTGCCCACACCACTCCCGCAGCGCTACACCACTGCCCACACCACACCCACAGCGCTACACCACTGCTCACACCACTCCCACAGCGCTACACCACTGCCCACACCACTCCCACAGCGCTACACCACTGCCCACACCACTCCCACAGCGCTACACCACTGCCCACACCACTTCCATGGCGCTACACCACTGCCCACACCACTCCCGCCGCATTTAACCAATGCCCACACCACTCCCACAGCGCTACACCTCTGCCCACACCACTCCCATAGCGCTACACCTCTGCCCACACCACTCCCATAGCGCTACACCTCTGCCCACACCACTCCCACAGCGCTACACCACTGCACACACCACTCCCACAGCGCTACACCACTGCACACACCACTCCCATAGCACTACACCACTGCCCGCACCACTCCCACAGCGCTACACCACTGCCCACACCACTCCCACAGCGCTACACCATTGCCCACACCACTCCCACAGCGCTACACCACAACAAACAACACTCCCACAGCGCTAGACGAATGCCCACACCACTTCCACAGCGCCACACTAATGCCCACACCACTCCCACAGCGGTACTCTAATGCCAACACCACTCCTGCAGCGCTACACAACAACCCATACCTCTCCAACAGCACTACACCACTGCCCACACCACTCCCACAGCGCTACACCACTGTCCACACCACACCCACAGCAGTACACCACTGCCCAAACCACTCCCACAGCGCTACACCACTGCCCACACCACTCCCACAGCGCTACACCACTGCCCACACCACTCCCACAGCACTACACCACTGCCCACACCACTCCCACAGCACTACACCACTGCCCACACCACTCCCACAGCGCTACACAACTGCACACACCACTCCCACAGCGCTACACCACTGCCCACACCACTCCCACAGTACTACACCACAACACACAACACTCCCACAGCGCTACACCATGGCTCATACCACTCCGACAGCGCTACACCACTTCCCACATCACTCCCACAGTGCTACACCACTGCCCACACCACTCCCACAGCGCTAAACCACTGCCCACACCACTCCCGCCGCATTTAACCAATGCCCACACCACTCCCACAGCGCCACCTCACTGCCCACACCACACCCACAGCGCTACACCACTGCCCACATCACTCCCACAGCGCTAAACCACTAACCACACCACTCCCACAGCGCTACACCACTGCCCACACCACTCCCACAGCGCCACCTCACTGCCAACACCACTCCCACAGTGCTACACCACTGCCCACACCATTCCCGCAGCGCTACACCACTGCCCACACCACTCCCACAGCGCTACACCACTGCCCACACCAATCCCACAGCGCTACACCACTGCCCACAGCACTCCCACAGCGCTACACCACTGCCCACCCCACTCCCACAGCACTACACCACAACCCACACCACACCCACAGCGCTACACCACTGCCCACACCATTCCCGCAGCACTACACCACTGCCCACACCACTCCCACAGCACTACACCACTGCCCACACCACTCCCACAGCGCTACACCACTGCACACACCACTCCCACAGTACTACACCACAACACACAACACTCCCACAGCGCTACACCATGGCTCATACCACTCCGACAGCGCTACACCACTGCCCACACCACTCCCACAGCGCTAAACCACTGCCCACACCACTCCCGCCGCATTTAACCAATGCCCACACCACTCCCACAGCGCTACACCACAACCCACACCACTCCCACAGCGCTACACCACTGCCCACACCACTCCCACAGCGCTACACCACTGCCCACACCACTCCCACAGCGCTACACCACTGCCCACACCACTCCCACAGCGCTACACCACTGCCCACACCACTCCGACAGCGCTACACCACTACCCACACCACTCCCACAGCGCTACACCACTTCCCACACCACTCCCACAGCGCTACACCACTGCCCACACCACTCCGACAGCGCTACACCACTACCCACACCATTCCGACAGCGCTACACCACTGCCCACACCACTCCCACAGCGCTACACCACTGCCCACACCACTCCACCACTGCCCACACCATTCCCGCAGCACTACACCACTGCCCACACCACTCCCACAGCGCTACACCACTGCCCACACCATTCCCGCAGCGCTACACCACTGCCCACACCACTCCCACAGCGCTACACCACTGCCCACACCACTCCCACAGCGCTACACCACTGCCAACACCACTCCCACAGAGCTACACCACTGCCCACACCACTCCCACAGCGCTACACTGATGCCCACACCTCTCCCACAGCGCTACACCACTGCCCACACCACTCCCACAGCGCTACACTGATGCCCACACCTTCCCACAGCGCTACACCACTGCCCACACCACTCCCGCAGCGCTACACCACTGCCCACACCACACCCACAGCGCTACACCACTGCTCACACCACTCCCACAGCGCTACACCACTGCCCACACCACTCCCACAGCGCTACACCACTGCCCACACCACTCCCACAGCGCTACACCACTGCCCACACCACTTCCATGGCGCTACACCACTGCCCACACCACTCCCGCCGCATTTAACCAATGCCCACACCACTCCCACAGCGCTACACCTCTGCCCACACCACTCCCATAGCGCTACACCTCTGCCCACACCACTCCCATAGCGCTACACCTCTGCCCACACCACTCCCACAGCGCTACACCACTGCACACACCACTCCCACAGCGCTACACCACTGCACACACCACTCCCATAGCACTACACCACTGCCCGCACCACTCCCACAGCGCTACACCACTGCCCACACCACTCCCACAGCGCTACACCATTGCCCACACCACTCCCACAGCGCTACACCACAACAAACAACACTCCCACAGCGCTAGACGAATGCCCACACCACTTCCACAGCGCCACACTAATGCCCACACCACTCCCACAGCGGTACTCTAATGCCAACACCACTCCTGCAGCGCTACACAACAACCCATACCTCTCCAACAGCACTACACCACTGCCCACACCACTCCCACAGCGCTACACCACTGTCCACACCACACCCACAGCAGTACACCACTGCCCAAACCACTCCCACAGCGCTACACCACTGCCCACACCACTCCCACAGCGCTACACCACTGCCCACACCACTCCCACAGCACTACACCACTGCCCACACCACTCCCACAGCGCTACACCACTGCCCACACCACTCCCACAGCGCTACACCACTGCCCACACCACTCCCACAGCACTACACCACTGTCCACACCACTCCCACAGCACTGCACCACTGCCCACACCACTCCCACAGCGCTACACCACTGCCCACACCACTCCCACAGCACTACACCACTGCCCACACCACTCCCACAGCGCTACACCACTGCCCACACCACCCCTGCACCGCTACACCACTGCCCACACCAATCTCACAGCGCTACACTGATGCCCACACCTCTCCCACAGCGCTACACCACTGCCCACACCACTCCCACCGTACTACACCACTGCCCACACCACACCCAGAGCACTACACCACTGTCCACACCACTCCCACAGCGTTACACCGCTGCCCACACCAAACCCACAGCGCTACACCACTGCCCACACCACACCCACAGCACTACACCACTGCCCACACCACTCCCACAGCGCTACACCACTGTCCACACCACACCCACAGCAGTACACCACTGCCCAAACCACTCCCACAGCGCTACACCACTGCCCACACCACTCCCACAGCGCTACACCACAACCCACACCACTCCCACAGCGCTAAACCACTGCCCACACCACTCCCACAGCGCTAACCAACTGCCCACACCACTCCCACAGCGCTACACCACTGCCCACACCACTCCCACAGCACTACACCACTGTCCACACCACTCCCACAGCGCTACACCACTACCGACACCACTCCCACAGAACTACACCACTGCCCACACCACTCCCACAGCGCTACACCACTGCTCACACCACCCCTACACCGCTACACCACTGCCCACAACACTCCCACAGTACTACACCACAACACACAACAGTGCCACAGCGCAACACTCCTGCCCACACCACTCCCACAGCGCTACACCACTGCCTACACCACTCCCACAGCGCTACACCACTACCCACACCACTCCGACAGCGCTACACCACTGCCCACACCACTCCCATGGCGCTACACCACTGCCCACACCACTCCCGCCGCATTTAACCAATGCCCACACCACTCCCACAGCGCTACACCACTGCCCACACCACTCCCACAGCGCTACACCTCTGCCCACACCACTCCCACAGCGCTACACCACAACCCACACCACTCCCACAGCGCTACACCACAACCCACACCACTCCCACAGCGCTACACCACAACCCACACCACTCCCACAGCGCTACACCACTGCCCACACAACTCACACATCACTACACCACTGCCCACACAACTCACACAGCACTTCACCACTGCCAACACCACTCCCACAGCGCAACACTCCTGCCCACAACACTCCCACAGCGCTACACCACTGCCCACACCACTCCCACAAGCGCTACACCACTGCCCACACCAATCCCACAGCGCTACACCACTGCTCACACCACTCCCACAGCGCTACACCACTGCCCACACCATTCCCGCAGCACTACACCACTGCCCACACCACTCCCACAGCACTACACCACTGCCCACACCACTCCCACAGCGCTACACCACTGCACACACCACTCCCACAGCGCTACACCACTGCCCACACCACTCCCACAGTACTACACCACAACACACAACACTCCCACAGCGCTACACCATGGCTCATACCACTCCGACAGCGCTACACCACTTCCCACATCACTCCCACAGTGCTACACCACTGCCCACACCACTCCCACAGCGCTAAACCACTGCCCACACCACTCCCGCCGCATTTAACCAATGCCCACACCACTCCCACAGCGCCACCTCACTGCCCACACCACACCCACAGCGCTACACCACTGCCCACATCACTCCCACAGCGCTAAACCACTAACCACACCACTCCCACAGCGCTACACCACTGCCCACACCACTCCCACAGCGCCACCTCACTGCCAACACCACTCCCACAGTGCTACACCACTGCCCACACCATTCCCGCAGCGCTACACCACTGCCCACACCACTCCCACAGCGCTACACCACTGCCCACACCATTCCCGCAGCGCTACACCACAACCCACACCACACCCACAGCGCTACACCACTGCCCACACCACTCCCACAGCGCTACACCACAGCCCACACCATTCCGCAGCGCTACAACACTGCCCACACCACTCCCACAGCGCTACACCACTGCCCACACCACTCCCACAGCGCTACACCACTGCCCACACCACTCCCACAGCACTACACCACTGTCGACACCACTCCCACAGCGCTAGACCACTTCCCACACCACTCCCACAGCGCTACACCACTGCCCACACCACTCCCGCCGCATTAGACCAATGCCCACACCACTGCCCACAACACTCCCAAAGCACGACACCACTGCCCACACCACTCCCACAGCGCTACACCACTGCCCACACCATTCCCGCAGCGCTACACCACAACCCACACCACACCCACAGCGCTACACCACAACCCGCACCACTCCCACAGCGCTACACCACTGCCCTCACCACTCCCACAGAACTTCACCACTGCCCACACCACTCCCACAGCGCTACACCACTGCTCACACTACTCCCACAGCGCTACACCACTGCCTACACTACACCCGCGGGGTGTGCTGCACTATTGGAGTCTCAGATACTGAGGGTGTGCTGCACTATTGGAGTGTCAGTAATTGAGGGTGTGCTGCACTATTGGAGGGTCAGTAATTGAGTGTGTGCTGCACTATTGGAGTGTCAGTAATTGAGGGTGTGCTGTACTATTGGAGGGTCAGTAATTGAGGGTTGTGCTGCACTATTGGAGTGTCAGTAATTGAGGGTGTGCTGCACTAATGGAGTGTCAGTTATTGAGTGTGTGCTGCACTATTGGAGGGTAAGTAATTGAGGGTGTGCTGCACTATTGGAGTGTCAGTAATTGAGGGTGTGCTGCACTATTGGAGGGTCAATAATTGAGGGTGTGCTGCACTATTGGAGGGTAAGTAATTGAGGGTGTGCTGCACTATTGGAGTGTCAGTAATTGAGGGTGTGCTGCAATATTGGGGTGTCAGTAATTGAGGGTGTGCTGCACTATTGGAGTGTCAGTATTTGAGGGTGTGCTGCACTATTGGAGGGTCAGTAATTGAGGGTGTGCTGCACTATTGGAGGGTCAGTAATTGAGGGTGTGCTGCACTATTGGAGTGTCAGTATTTGAGGGTGTGCTGCACTATTGGAGGGTCAGTAATTGAGGGTGTGTTGCACTATTGGAGTGTCAGTAATTGAGGGTGTGCTGCACTATTGGAGGGTCAGTAATTGAGGGTGTGCTGCACTATTGGAGTGTCAGTATTTGAGGGTGTGCTGCACTATTGGAGTGTCAGTAATTGAGGGTGTGCTGCACTATTGGAGGGTCAGTAATTGAGGGTGTGCTGCACTATTGGAGGGTCAGTAATTGAGGGTGTCCTGCACTATTGGAGGGTCAGTAATTGAGGGTGTGCTGCACTATTGTAGGCTCAGTAATTGAGGGTGTGCTGCACTTTTGGAGGGTCAGTAATTGAGGGTGTGCTGCACTATTGGAGGGTCAAAAATTGAGGGTGTGCTGCACTACTGGAGGGTCAGTAATTGAGGGTGTGCAGCGCTATTGGAGTGTCAGTAATTGAGGTTGTGCTGCACTATTGGAGTGTCAGTAATTGAGGGTGTGCTGCACTATTGGAGTGTCAACAATTGAGGGTGTTCTGCACTATTGAAGGGTCAGTAATTGAGGGTGTGCTGCACTATTGGAGTGTCAGTAATTGAGGTTGTGCTGCACTATTGGAGGGTCAGTAATGAGGGTGTGCTGCACTATTGGAGTATCAGTAATTGAGGGTGTGCTGCACTATTGGAGTGTCAGTAATTGAGGGTGTGCTGCACTATTGGAGTGTCAGTTATTGAAGGTGTGCTGCACTATTGGAGGTTAAGTAATTGAGGGTCAGCTGCACTATTGGAGGGTCAATAATTGAGGGTGTGCTGCACTATTTAAGTGTCAGTAATTGAGGGTGTGCTGCACTATTGGAGTGTCAGTAATTGAGGTTGTGCTGCACTATTGCAGTGTCAGTAATTGAGGGTGTGCTGCACTATTGGAGTGTCAGTAATTGAGGGTGTGCTGCACTATTGGAGTGTCAGTAATTGAGGGTGTGCTGCACGATTGGAGTGTCAGTAATTGAGGTTGTGCTGCACTATTGGAGTGTCAGTAATTGAGGGTGTGCTGCACTATTGGAGGGTCAGTAATTGAGGGTGTGCTGCACTATTGGAGTGTCAGTAATTGAGTGTGTGCTGCACTATTGGAGTGTCAGTAATTGAGGGTGTGCTGCCCTATTGGGGAGTCAGTATTTGAGGGTCTGCTGCACTATTGGAGTGTCAGTAATTGAGGGTGTGCTGCACTATTGGAGTGTCAGTATTTGAGGGTGTGCTGCACTATTGGAGGGTCAGTAATTGAGGGTGTGCTGCACTATTGGAGGGTCAGTAATTGAGGGTGTGCTTCACTATTGTAGGCTCAGTAATTGAGGGTATGCTGCACTATTGGAGGGTCAGTAATTGAGGGTGTGCTGCACTATTGGAGAATCAGTAATTGAGGGTGTGCTGCACTTTTGGACGGTCAGTAATTGAGGGTGTGCTTCACTATTGGACGGTCAGTATTTGAGGGTGTGCTGCACTATTGGAGAATCAGTAATTGAGGGTGTGCTGCACTATTGGAGTGTCAGTAATTGAGGGTGTGCTGCACTATTGGAGTGTCAGTAATTGAGGGTGTGCTGCACTATTGGAGTGTCAGTAATTGAGGGTGTGCTGTACTATTGGAGTGTCAGTAATTGAGGGTGTGCTGCACTATTGGAGTGTCAGTAATTGAGGGTGTGCTGTACTATTGGAGTGTCAGTAATTGAGGGTGTGCTGCACTATTGGAGTGTCAGCAATTGAGGGTGTGCTGCACTATTGGAGTGTCTGTAATTGAGGGTGTGCTGCTCTATTGGAGTGTCTGTAATTGAGGGTGTGCAGCAATATTGGAGGGTCAGTAATTGAGGTTGTGTTGCACTATTGGACTGTCATTAATTGAGTGTTTGCTGCACTATTGGAGGGTCAGTAATTGAGGGTGTGCTGCACTATTGGAGAGTCAGTAATTGAGGGTGTGCTGCACTATTGGAGTGTCAGTAATTGAGGGTGTGCTGCACTATTGGAGGGTCTGTAATTGTGGGTGTGCTGCACTATTGGACGGTCAGTAATTGAGGGTGTGCTGCACTATTGGAGTGTCAGTAATTGAGTGTGTGCTGCACTATTGGAGTGTCAGTAATTGAGGTTGTGCTGCACTATTGGAGAGTCAGTAATTGAGGGTGTGCTGCACTATTGGAGTGTCAGTAATTGAGGGTGTGCTGCACTATTGGAGTGTCAGTAATTGAGGGTGTGCTGCACTATTGGAGTGTCAGTAATTGAGGGTGTGCTGCAATATTGGAGGGTCAGTAATTGAGGGTGTGCTGCACTATTGGAGTGTCACTAATTGAGGGTGTGCTGCACTATTGGAGCGTCAGTAATTGAGGGTGTGCTGCACTATTGGAGTGTCAGTAATTGAGGGTGTGCTGCACTATTGGACTTTCAGTAATTGAGGGTGTGCTGCACTATTGGACTTTCAGTAATTGAGGGTGTGCTGCACTATTGGACTTTCAGTAATTGAGGGTGTGCTGCACTATTGGACTTTCAGTAATTGAGGGTGTGCTGCACTATTGGACTTTCAGTAATTGAGGGTGTGCTGCACTATTGGACTTTCAGTAATTGAGGGTGTGCTGCACTATTGGACTTTCAGTAATTGAGGGTGTGCTGCACTATTGGACTTTCAGTAATTGAGGGTGTGCTGCACTATTGGACTTTCAGTAATTGAGGGTGTGCTGCACTATTGGACTTTCAGTAATTGAGGGTGTGCTGCACTATTGGAGCGTCAGTAATTGAGGGTGTGCTGCACTATTGGAGCGTCAGTAATTGAGGGTGTGCTGCACTATTGGAGTGTCAGTAATTGAGGGTGTGCTGCACTATTGGAGTGTCAGTAATTGAGGGTGTGCTGCACTATTGGAGCGTCAGTAATTGAGGGTGTGCTGCACTATTGGAGTGTCAGTAATTGAGGGTGTGCTGCACTATTGGAGCGTCAGTAATTGAGGGTTTTCTGCACTATTGGAGTGTCAGTAATTGAGGGTGTGCTGCACTATTGGACTTTCAGTAATTGAGGGTGTGCTGCACTATTGGACTTTCAGTAATTGAGGGTGTGCTGCACTATTGGACTTTCAGTAAGTGAGGGTGTGCTGCACTATTGGTCTTTCAGTAATTGAGGGTGTGCTGCACTATTGGACTTTCAGTAATTGAGGTTGTGCTGCACTATTGGAGTGTCAGTAATTGAGGGTGTGCTGCACTATTGGAGTGTCAGTAATTGAGGGTGTGCTGCACTATTGGAGTGTCAGTAATTGAGGGTGTGCTGCACTATTGGACTTTCAGTAATTGAGGGTGTGCTGCACTATTGGACTTTCAGTAATTGAGGTTGTGCTGCACTATTGGAGTGTCAGTAATTGAGGGTGTGCTGCACTATTGGAGTGTCAGTAATTGAGGGTGTGCTGCACTATTGGAGTGACCGTAATTGAGGGTGTGCTGCACTATTGGAGTGTCAGTAATTGAGGGTGTGCTGCACTATTGGACTTTCAGTAATTGAGGGTGTGCTGCACTATTGGAGTGTCAGTAATTGAGGGTGTGCTGCACTATTGGACTTTCAGTAATTGAGGGTGTGCTGCACTATTGGACTTTCAGTAATTGAGGGTGTTCTGCACTATTGGACTTTCAGTAATTGAGGGTGTGCTGCACTATTGGACTTTCAGTAATTGAGGGTGTGCTGCACTATTGGACTTTCAGTAAGTGAGGGTGTGCTGCACTATTGGACTTTCAGTAATTGAGGGTGTGCTGCACTATTGGACTTTCAGTAATTGAGGTTGTGCTGCACTATTGGAGTGTCAGTAATTGAGGGTGTGCTGCACTATTGGAGTGTCAGTAATTGAGGGTGTGCTGCACTATTGGAGTGTCAGTAATTGAGGGTGTGCTGCACTATTGGACTTTCAGTAATTGAGGTTGTGCTGCACTATTGGAGTGTCAGTAATTGAGGGTGTGCTGCACTATTGGAGTGTCAGTAATTGAGGGTGTGCTGCACTATTGGAGTGTCAGTAATTGAGGGTGTGCTGCACTATTGGACTTTCAGTAATTGAGGGTGTGCTGCACTATTGGACTTTCAGTAATTGAGGGTGTGCTGCACTATTGGAGTGTCAGTAATTGAGGGTGTGCTGCACTATTGGAGTGTCAGTAATTGAGGGTGTGCTGCACTATTGGAGTGTCAGTAATTGAGGGTGTGCTGCACTATTGGACTTTCAGTAATTGAGGGTGTGCTGCACTATTGGAGTGTCAGTAATTGAGGGTGTGCTGCACTATTGGAGTGTCAGTAATTGAGGGTGTGCTGCACTATTGGAGTGTCAGTAATTGAGGGTGTGCTGCACTATTGGAGTGTCAGTAATTGAGGGTGTGCTGCACTATTGGAGTGTCCGTAATTGAGGGTGTGCTGCACTATTGGAGTGTCAGTAATTGAGGGTGAGCTGCACTATTGGAGTGTCCGTAATTGAGGGTGTGCTGCACTATTGGAGTGTCAGTAATTGAGGGTGCGCTGCACTAATGGAATGTCAGTAATTGAGGGTGTGCTGCACTATTGGAGTGTCAGTAATTGAGGGTGTGCTGCACTATTGGAGTGTCTGTAATTGAGGGTGTGCTGCACTATTGGAGTGTCAGTAATTGAGGGTGTGCTGCACTATTGGAGTGTCAGTAATTGAGGGTGTGCTGCACCATTGGAGTGTCAGTAATTGAGGGTGTGCTGCACTATTGGAGTGTCTGTAATTGAGGGTGTGCTGCACTATTGGAGTGTCAGTAATTGAGGGTGCGCTGCACTAATGGAGTATCAGTAATTGAGGGTGTGCTGCACTATTGGAGTGTCAGTAATTGAGGGTGTGCTGCACTATTGGAGTGTCAGTAATTGAGGGTGTGCTGCACTATTGGAGGGTCAGTAATTGAGGGTGTGCTGCACTTTTGGAGTGTCAGTGATTGAGGCTGTGCTGCACTTTTGGAGTGTCAGTAATTGAGGGTGTGCTGCACTATTGGAGTGTCCGTAATTGAGGGTGTGCTGCACTATTGGAGTGTCAGTAATTGAGGGTGTGCTGCACTATTGGAGTGTCAGTAATTGAGGGTGTGCTGCACTATTGGAGTGTCAGTAATTGAGGGTGTGCTGCACTATTGGAGTCTCAGTAATTGAGGGTGTGCTGCACTAATGGAGTATCAGTAATTGAGGGTGTGCTGCTCTATTGGAGTGTCAGTAATTGAGGGTGTGCTGCACTTTTGGAGGGTCAGTAATTGAGGGTGTGCTGCACTATTGGAGGGTCAGTAATTGAGGGTGTGCTGCACTTTTGGAGTGTCAGTAATTGAGGGTGTGCTGCACTTTTGGAGTGTCAGTAATTGAGGGTGTGCTGCACTATTGGAGTGTCAGTAAGTGAGGGTGTGCTGCACTATTGGAGGGTCAGTAAGTGAGGGTGTGCTGCACTATTGGAGTGTCAGTAATTGAGGGTGTGCTGCACTATTGGGGTGTCAGTAATTGAGGGTGTGCTGCACTTTTGGAAGGTCAGTAATTGAGGGTGTGCTGCACTATTGGAGAGTCAGTAATTGAGGGTGTGTTGCACTATTGGAGTGTCAGTAATTGAGGGTGTGCTGCACTATTGGAGAGTCAGTAATTGAGGGTGTGCTGCACTATTGGAGAGTCAGTAATTGAGGGTGTGCTGCACTTTTGGAGTGTCAGTAATTGAGGGTGTGCTGCACTATTGGAGTGTCAGTAATTGAGGGTGAGCTGCACTATTGGAGTGTCAATAATTGAGGGTGTGCTGCACTATAGGAGTGTCAGTAATTGAGGGTGTGCTGCACTATTGGAGTGTCAGTAATTGAGGGTGTGCTGCACTATTGGAGTGTCAGTAATTGAGTGTGTGCTGCACTATTGGAGTGTCAGTAATTGAGGGTGTGCTGCACTATTGGAGTGTCAGTAATTGAGGGTGTGCTGCACTATTGGAGTGTCAGTAATTGAGGGTGAGCTGCACTTTTGGAGTGTCAGTAATTGAGGGAGTGCTGCACTATTGGAGTGTCAGTAATTGAGGGTGTGCTGCACTATTGGAGTGTCAGTAATTGAGGGTGTGCTGCACCTTTGGAGTGTCAGTAATTGAGGGTGTGCTGCACTATTGGAGTGTCAGTAATTGAGGGTGTGCTGCACTATTGGAGGGTCAGTAATTGAGTGTCTGCTGCGCTATTGGAGGGTCAGTAATTGAGGGTGTGCTGCACTATTGTAGTGTCAGTAATTGAGGGTGTGCTGCACTATTGGAGTGTCAGTAATTGAGGGTGTGCTGCACTATTGGAGTGTCAGTAATTGAGGGTGTGCTGCACTATTGGAGTGTCAGTAATTGAGGGTGTGCTGCACTATTGGAGTGTCAGTAATTGAGGGTGAGCTGCACTATTGGTGAGTCAGTAAATGAGGGTGTGCTGCACTATTGGAGTGTCAGTAATTGAGGGTGTGCTGCACTATTGGAGTGTCAGTAATTGAGGGTGTGCTGCACTATTTTAGTGTCAGTAATTGAGGGTGTGCTGCAATATTGGAGTGTCAGTAATTGGGGGTGTGCTGCACTTTTGGAGTGTCAGTGATTGAGGCTGTGCTGCACTTTTGGAGTGTCAGTAATTGAGGGTGTGCTGCACTATTGGAGTGTCAGTAAGTGAGGGTGTGCTGCACTATTGGAGTGTTAGTAATTGAGGGTGTGCTGCACTATTGGAGTGTTAGTAATTGAGGGTGTGCTGCACTATTGGAGTGTCTGTAATTGAGGGTGTTCTGCACTATTGGAGTGTCAGTAAGTGAGGGTGTGCTGCACTATTGGAGAGTCAGTAATTGAGGGTGTGCTGCACTTTTGGAGTGTAAGTAATTGAGGGTGTGCTGCAATTTTGGAGTGTCAGTAATTGAGGGTGTGCTGCTCTATTGGAGTGTCAGTAATTGATGGTGTGCTGCACTATTGGAGAGTCAGTAATTGAGGGTGTGCTGCACTATAGGAGTGTCAGTAATTGAGGGTGTGCTGCACTATTGGAGTGTCAGTAATTGATGGTGTGCTGCACTATTGGAGAGTCAGTAATTGAGGGTGTGCTGCACTATTGGAGTGTCAGTAATTGAGGGTGTGCTGCACTATTGGAGTGTCAGTAATTGAGGGTGTGCTGCACTATTGGAGAGTCAGTAATTGAGGGTGTGCTGCACTATTGGAGAGTCAGTAATTGAGGGTGTGCTGCACTATTGGAGTGTCAGTAATTGAGGGTGTGCTGCACTATTGGAGTGTCAGTAATTGATGGTGTGCTGCACTATTGGGGTGTCAGTAATTGAGGGTGTGCTGCACTATTGGAGTGTCAGTAATTGAGGGTGTGCTGCACTATTGGAGAGTCAGTAATTGAGGGTGTGCTGCACTATTGGAGTGTCAGTAATTGAGGGTGTGCTGCACTATTGGAGTGTCAGTAATTGAGGGTGTGCTGCACTATTGGAGTGTCAGTAATTGAGGGTGTGCTGCACTATTGGAGTGTCAGTAATTGAGGGTGTGCTGCACCTTTGGAGTGTCAGTAATTGAGGGTGTGCTGCACTATTGGAGTGTCAGTAATTGAGGGTGTGCTGCACTATTGGAGGGTCAGTAATTGAGTGTCTGCTGCACTATTGGAGGGTCAGTAATTGAGGGTGTGCTGCACTATTGGAGGGTCAGTAATTGAGGGTGTGCTGCACTATTGGAGTGTCAGTAATTGAGGGTGTGCTGCACTACTGGAGTGTCAGTAATTGAAGGTTTGCTGCACTATTGGAGGGTCAGTAATTGAGGTTTTGCTGCACTATTGGAGGGTCAATAATTGAGGCTGTGCTGCACTATTGGAGGGTCAGTAATTGAGGGTGTGCTGCACTATTGGAGTGTCAGTGATTGAGGGTGTGCTGCACTATTGGAGTGTCAGTAATTGAGGGTGTGCTGCACTATTGGAGGGTCAGTAATTGAGGGTGTGCTGCACTATTGGAGTGTCAGTAATTGAGGGTGTGATGCATCTATTGGAGTGTCAGTAATTGAGGGTGTGCTGCACTATTGGAGTGTCAGTAATTGAGGGTGTGCTGCACTAATGGAGTGTCAGTAATTGAGGGTGTGCTGCACTAATGGAGTGTCTGTAATTGAGGGTGTGCTGCAATATTGGAGGGTCATTAATTGAGTGTGTGCAGCACTTTTGGAGTGTCTGTAATTGAGGGTGTGCTGCACTATTGGAGGGTCATTAATTGAGTGTGTGCAGCACTTTTGGAGTGTCTGTAATTGAGTGTCTGCTGCACTATTGGAGGGTCAGTTATTGAGGGTGTGCTGCACTATTGGAGTGTCCTTAATTGAGGGTGTGCTGCACTATTGGAGGGTCAGTAATTGAGGGTGTGCTGCACTATTGGAGTGTCAGTAATTGAGGGTGTGCTGCACTTTTGGAGTGTCAGTGATTGAGGCTTTGCTGCACTTTTGGAGTGTCAGTGATTGAGGGTTTGCTGCACTATTGGAGGGTCAGTAATTGAGGGTGTGCTGCACTATTGAAGTGTCAGTAATTGTGGGTGCGCTGCACTATTGGAGTGTCAGTAATTGTGGGTGTGCTGCACTATTGGAGTGTCTGTAATTGAGGGTGTGCTGCACTATTGGAGTGTCTGTAATTGAGGGTGTGCTGCACTATTGGAGTGTCAGTAATTGAGGGTGTGCTGCACTATTGGAGAGTCAGTAATTGAGGGTGTGCTGCACTATTGGAGTGTCAGTAATTGTGGGTGTGCTGCACTATTGGAGTGTCTGTAATTGAGGGTGTGCTGCACTATTGGAGTGTCAGTAATTGAGGGTGTGCTGCACTATTGGAGAGTCAGTAATTGAGGGTGTGCTGCACTATTGAAGTGTCAGTAATCGTGGGTGCGCTGCACTATTGGAGTGTCTGTAATTGAGGGTGTGCTGCACTATTGGAGTGTCAGTAATTGTGGGTGTGCTGCACTATTGGAGTGTCAGTAATTGAGGGTGTGCTGCACTATTGGAGTGTCAGTAATTGAGGGTGTGCTGCACTATTGGAGAGTCAGTAATTGAGGGTGTGTTGCACTATTGGAGTGTCAGTAATTGAGTGTGTGCTGCTCTATTGGAGTGTCAGTAATTGAGGGTGTGCTGCACTATTGGAGTGTCAGTAATTGAGGGTGTGCTGCACTATTGGAGAGTCAGTAATTGAGGGTGTGTTGCACTATTGGAGTGTCAGTAATTGAGGGTGTGCTGCTCTATTGGAGTGTCAGTAATTGAGGGTGTGCTGCACTATAGGAGTGTCAGTTATTGAGTGTGTGCTGCACTATTGGAGGGCCAGTAATTGATGGTGTGCTGCACTATTGGAGTGTCAGTAATTGAGGGTGAGCTGCACTATTGGTGAGTCAGTAAATGAGGGTGTGCTGCACTATAGGAGTGTCAGTTATTGAGTGTGTGCTGCACTATTGGAGTGTCAGTAATTGAGGGTGTGCTGCACTATTGGAGTGTCAGTAATTGAGGGTGAGCTGCACTATTGGTGAGTCAGTAAATGAGGGTGTGCTGCACTATTGGAGGGTCAGTTATTGAGTGTCTGCTGCACTATTGGAGTGTCAGTAATTGAGGGTGTGCTGCACTATTGGAGTGTCAGTAATTGAGGGTGTGCTGCACTATTTTAGTGTCAGTAATTGAGGGTGTGCTGCACTATTGGAGTGTCAGTAATTGAGTGTCTGCTGCACTATTGGAGTGTTAGTATTTGAGGGTGTGCTGCACTATTGGAGTGTCAGTAATTGAGGGTGTGCTGCACTATTGGAGTGTCAGTAATTGAGGGTGTCCTGCACTATTGGAGTGTCAGTAATTGAGGGTGTGCTGCACTATTGGAGGGTCAGTAATTGATGGTGTGCTGCACTATTGGAGTGTCAGTAATTGAGGGTGTGCTGCACTATTGGAGTGTCAGTAATTGAGGGTGTGCTGCACTATTGGAGTGTCAGTAATTGAGGGTGTGCTGCACTATTGGAGTGTCAGTAATTGAGGGTGTGCTGCACTATTGGAGTTTGAGTAATTGAGGTTGTGCTGCACTATTTGAGTGTCAGTAATTGAGGGTGTGCTGCACTATTGCAGTGTCAGTAATTGAGGGTGTGTTGCACTACTGGAGTGTCAGTAATTGAGGGTTTGCTGCACTATTGGAGGGTCAATAATTGAGGCTGTGCTGCACTATTGGAGTGTCAGTAATTGAGGGTGTGCTGCACTATTGGAGGGTCAGTAATTGAGGGTGTGCTGCACTATTGGAGGGTCAGTAATTGAGGATGTGCTGCACTATTGGAGTGTCAGTAATTGAGGGTGTGCTGCACTATTGGATGGTCAGTAATTGAGGGTGTGCTGCACTATTGGACTGTCAGTAATTGAGGGTGTGCTTCACTATTGGAGGGTCAGTAATTGAGGGTGTGCTGCACTATTGGAGTGTCAGTAATTGAGGGTGTGCTGCACTATTGGAGTTTCAGTAATTGAGGGTGTGCTGCACTATTGGAGTGTCAGTAATTGAGGGTGTGCTGCACTATTGGAGAGTCAGTAATTGAGGGTGTGCTGCACTATTGGAGTGTCAGTAATTGAGGGAGTGCTGCACTATTGGAGAGTCAGTAATTGAGGGTGTGCTGCACTATTGGAGTGTCAGTAATTGAGGGTGTGCTGCACTATTGGAGTGTCAGTAATTGAGGGTGTGCTGCACTATTGGAGGGTCAGTAATTGAGGGTGTGCTGCACTATTGGAGTGTCAGTAATTGAGGGTGTGCTGCACTATTGGAGTTTCAGTAATTGAGGGTGTGCTGCACTATTGGAGTGTCAGTAATTGAGGGTGTGCTGCACTATTGGAGTGTCAGTAATTGAGGGTGTGCTGCAGTATTGGATTGTCAGTAATTGAGGGTGTGCTGCACTATTGGAGTGTCAGTAATTGAGGGTGTGCTGCACTATTGGAGTGTCAGTAATTGAGGGTGTGCTACACTATTGGAGTGTCAGTAATTGAGTGTCTGCTGCACTATTGGAGTGTGAGTATTTGAGGGTGTGCTGCACTATTGGAGGGTCAGTAATTAATGGGACAGTGAGTGAGATCACCGATTGGTTAATTGTACAGACAGTGAGATCACGGGGAGGTTAAAGGGACAGAGAGTGTGATCACCGGGAGGTTAAAGTGATAGAGAGTGAGATCACGGGGAGTTTAAAGGGACAGAGAGTGAGATCACGGGGGAGGTTAAAGGGACAGAGAGTGAGATCACGGGGTGCTTAAAGGGACAGAGATTGAAATCACGGGGAGGTTAATGGTACAGAGAGTGAGATCACGGGGAGGTTAAAGCGACAGAGTGAGATCACGGGGAGGTAAAATGGACAGAGAGTGAAATCACGAGGAGGTTAACGGGACCGGGAGTGAGATCATGGGTAGGTTAACGGTACAATGAGTGATATCACGGGGATGTTAAAGGGACAGAGAGTGAGAACGCGGGGAGTTTAAAGGCGAAAGAAAGAGATCACTGGGAGGTTAAAGGTACAGACTGTGACATCACGGATTGGTTAACGGGACAGAGAGAGATTACAGGGTGGTTAAAGCGACAGAGAGTGAGATCACGGGGAGGTTAAAGGGACAGAAAGTGAGATCACGGGGAGGTTAAAGGGACAGAGAGTGAGATCACGGGGAGGTTAAAGGGACAGAGAGTGAGATCACGGGGAGGTTAAAGGGACAGAGAGTGTGATCACCGGGAGTTTAAAGGGACAGTGAGTGAGATTGCGGGGAGGTTAATGGGACAGAGAGTGAGATCACGGGGAGGTTAAAGGGACAGAGAGTGTGATCACCGGGAGTTTAAATGGACAGTGAGTGAGATTACGGGGTGGTTAAAGCGACAGAGTGAGATCACGGGGAGGTAAAAGGGACAGAGAGTGATTTCACGGGGAGGTTAAAGGGACAGAAAGTTAGATCACGGGGAGGTTAAAGGGACAGAGAGTGAGATCACGGGGAGGTTAAAGGGACAGAGAGTGAGATCACGGGCAGGTTAAAGGGACAGTGATTGAGATCACCGATTGGTTAATGGGACAGAGAGTGAGATCACGGGGAGGTTAAAGGGACAGAGTGTGAGATCAATGTGAGTGTAAAGGGACAGAGAGTGAGGTTACGGGGAGGTTAATGGGACAGAGATTAAGTTCAAGGGAAGATTAATGGGACAGAGTGAGATCACGGGGAGGTTAAATGGTAAGAGAGTGAGTTCACGGGGAGGTTAAAGGGACAGTGAGTGAGATCACGGGGAGGTTAAAGGGACAGAGTGTGAGATGACGGGGAGTTTAAAGGGACAGAGAGTGTGATCATGGGGACGTTAAAGCGACAGACAGTGAGATCACGGGGAGTTTAAAGGGACAGAGAGTGAGATCACGGGGTGGTTAAAGGGATAGAGAGTGAGATCACGGAGAGTTTAAAGGGACAGAGAGTGAGATCACGAGGAGGTAAAATGGACAGAGAGTGAGATCACGGGGATGTTAAAGGGACAAAGAGTGATATCACGTTGAGTTTAAAGGGACAGAGAGTGAGAACACGTGGAGTTTAAAGGGAAAGAAAGAGATCACTGGGAGGTTAAAGGGACAGAGAGAGAGATCACGGGGAGGTTAAAGGGACAGAGAGAGATTACGGGGAGGTGAAAGCGACAGAGAGGGATCACGGGTTGGTTAAAGGGACAGAGAGTGAAATCACGGGGAGGTTAAAGGGACAGAGTGCTAAATCAGGGAGGTTAAAGGGACAGAGAGTGAGATCACTGGGTAGTTAAAGGGACAGAGAGTGAGATCACGGGGAGGTTAAAGGGACAGTGAGTGCGATAACGGGGAGGTTAAAGGGACAGAGAGTGAGAACACGGGGAGGTTAAAGGGTCAAAGAGTGAGATCACGGGGAGATTAAAGGGACAGTGAGTGAGATCACGGGGAGTTTAAAGGGGTAGAGAGTGTGATCACGGGGAGGTTAAAGGGACAGAGAGTGAGATCACGGGAAGTTTAAAGGGACAGAGAGTGAGATCACGGGAAGGTTAAAGGGACAGAGAGAGTTAAGGGGGTGGTTAAATGGACAGAGATTGAGATCACGGGAAGATTAAATGGACAGAGTGAGATCACTGGGATGTTAAAGGGACAGAGATTGGGATCACGGTGAGGTTAAAGGGACAGAGAGAGAGATCACGGGGCTGTTAAAGGGACAGAGAGTTAGATCAAGGGGTAGTTAAAGGGACAGAGAGTGAGATTACGGGGTGGTTAGAGGGACAGAGAGTTAGATGACAGGGACGTCAAATGGACAGAGAGTGAGATCACGGGGAGGTTAATGGGACAGAGATTGAGCTCACGGGGAGGTTAAAGGGACAGACAGTCAGATAACGGGGAGGATAAAGGGACAGAGAGTTAGATGACGGAGAGGATAAATGGACAGAGAGTGAGATCACGGGGAGGTTAATGGGAGAGAGAGTGAGATCACGGCGAGGTTAAAGGGACAGAGAGTTAGATGACGGGGTGGTTAAAGTGACAGAGAGTGAGATCACTGGGAGGTAAATGGGACAGAGTGTGAGATCACGGGGAGGTTAAAGGGATAGAGAGTGACATCACGTGTAGGTTAAGGGGACAGGGAGTGAGATCACGGTTAGGTTAACGGGACAAAGAGTGAGATCACGGGGATGTTAAAGGGACAGAGAGTGTGATCATGGGGAGGTTAAAGGGACAGAGAGTGAGATCACGGGATATTTAAAGGAACAGAGAGTGAGATCACGGGGAGTTTAAAAGGACAGAGAGAGCTAAGGGGCAGGTTAAAGCGGCAGAGTGAGATCACGGGGAGGTTGAAGGGACAGAGAGTGAGATCACGGGGAGGTTAAAGGGACAGAGAATGAGATCACGGGGAGTTTAACGGGACAGAGAGTGAGATCACGGGGAGGTAAAAGGGACATAGTGTGAGATCACGGGGAGGTTAAAGGGACAGAGAGTGAGATCAGGGGAAGTTTAAAAGGACAGAGATTTAGATCACGGGGAGGTTAACTGGACAGAGTGAGATCACTGGGACGGTAAAGGGACAGAGAATGAGATCACGGGGAGGTTAAAGGGACAGAGAGTGAGATCACGGGGAGGTTAAAGGGACAGAGAGTGAGATCACGGGCAGGGTAAATGGACAGAGATTGAGATCACGGGAAGATTAAATGGACAGAGTGAGATCACTGGCACGTTAAAGGGACAGAGATTGAGATCACGGGGAGGTTAAAAGTACAGAGTGAGATCACTGGGACGTTAAAGGGACAGAGATTGGGATCATGGGGAAGTAAATGGGACAGAGAGTGAGATCACAGATAGGTTAAAGGGATAGAGAGAGATTACGGGGAGGTTAAAGCGACAGAGATTGAGATCACTGGGACGTTAAAGGGACAGAGATTGGGATCACGGGGAAGTAAATGGGACAGAGAGTGAGATCACAGATAGGTTAAAGGGATAGAGAGAGATTACGGGGAGGTTAAAGCGACAGAGATTGAGATCACGGGGACGTTAAAGGGACAGAGAGTTAGATCACGGGGAAGTTAAAGGGACAGAGAGTAAGATTACGGGGTGGTTAAACGGACAGAGAATGAGATCACGGGGAGGTTAAAGGGACAGAGAGTGAGATCACGGGTAGGATAAAGGGACAGAGAGTGAGATCAGGGGCAGGTTAAGGGGAGGGAAAGTGAGATCACGGGGAGGTTAAAGGGACTGAGAGTGAGATCACGGGGCGGTTAAAGGGACAGAGAGTAACATCACGGGGAGGTTAATGGGACAGAGATTAAGATCACGGGAAGATTAAGGGGACAAAGTGAGATCACGGGGAGGTTAAAGGGACAGAGAGTGAGATCACGGGGAGGTTAAAGGGACAGAGAGTGAGATCTCGGGGAGGTTAAAAGGACAGAGAGAGTTAAGGTGGAGGTTAAAGCGACAGAGTGAGATCACGGGGAGGTTGAAGGGACAGAGAGTGAGATCACGGGGAGGTTAACGGGATAGAGAATGAGATCACAGGGAGTTTAAAGGGACAGAGAGTGAGAATACCTGGAGTTTAAAGGGACAGAGAGTGAGATCACTGGGAGGTTAAAGATACAGAGAGTGAGATCACGGGGAGGTAAAAGGGACAGATAGTGAGATCACGGGGAGGTTAAAGGGACAGTGAGAGAGATCACGGGTAGGTTAACGGGTCAAAGAGTGAGATTACGGGGAGGTTAAAGGGAAAGAGAGTGAGATCACGGGGAGTTTAAATGGACAGTGAGTGCAATCACGGGGAAGTTAAACGGACAGAGAGTGAAATCACGGGGAGATTAAAGGGACAGGGAGTGAGATCACGGGTAGGTTAACGGGACAAAGAGTGAGATCACGGGGAGGACAAAGGGACAGAGAGTGAGATCACGTGGAGGTTAGTGGGACAGAGAGTGAGATCAAGGGGAGGTTAAAGGGTCAAAGTGTGAGATCACGGGGAGGTTAAAGGGACAAAGAGTGAGATGACGGGGAGTTTAAAGGGACAGAGAGTGAGAATACCGGGAGGATAAACGGACAGAGAGTGAGATCACGGGGAGGTTAAAGGGATAGAGAGTGAGATCACGGGGAGTTTAAAGGGAAAGAGAGTGAGATCACGGGGAGGTTAAAGGGACAGGGAGAGGGATCACGGGTAGGTTAACGGGACAAAGAGTGAGATCACGGGGATGTTAAAGGGACAGAGAGTGATATCACGGTGAGTTTAAAGGGACAGAGAGTGAGAACACGGGGAGTTTAAAGGGAAAGACAGAGATCACTGGGAGGTTAAAGGGACAGAGAATGAGATCACGGGGAGGTTAAAGGGACAGAGAGTGTGATCATGGGGAGGTTAAAGGGACAGAGAATGAGATCACGGGAAATTTAAAGGAACAGAGAGTGAGATCACGGGGAGGTTAAAAGGACAGAGAGAGTTAAGGGGCAGGTTAAAGCGGCAGAGTGAGTTCACGGGGATGTTGAAGGGACAGAGAATGAGATCACGGGGAGTTTAACGGGACAGAGAATGAGATCACGGGGAAGTTAAAGGGACAGAGATTGAGATCAGGGGAAGTTTAAAAGGACAGAGATTGGGATCACGGGGAGGTTAAAGGGACAGAGCGTTAGATCACGGGGATGCAAATGGGACAGAGAGTGAGATCACGGATAGGTTAAAGGGATAGAGAGAGATTACGGGGAGGTTAAAGCGACAGAGAGTGAGATCACGGGGAGGTTAAATGGACAGAGATTGAGATCACGGGGAGGTTAAAGGGACAGTGTGAGATCACTGGGACGTTAAAGGGACAGAGAGTTAGATCACAGGGAAGTTAAAGGGACAGAGAGTAAGATTACGGGGTGTTTAAAGGGACAGAGAATGAGATCACGGGGAGGTTAAAGGGACAGAGAGTGAGATCACGGGGAGGATAAAGGGACAGAGAGTGAGATCAGGGGCAGTTTAAGGGGAGAGAGAGTGAGATCACGGGGAGGTTAAAGGGACAGAGAGATAGATGACGGGGAGGTTAAATGGACAGACAGTGAGATCGTCCCAGTGACCTCTCTCTTGTCCATTTAATCTTCCCGTGATGTCAATCTCTGTCCATTTAACCTGTCGGTGATCTCACTCTCTTTCCCTTTAACCTCCCTGTGATTTCATTCTCTGTCGCTTTCAGCTCCCCGTGATCTCACTATCTGACCCATTAATCTCCCCGTGATCTCACTCTCGGTCCCTTGAACTTCCCTGTGATCTCACTGTCTGTCCCTTTAATCTTCCTGATCTAGCTTTCTGTCCCTTTAACGTCCCCGTGATCTCAATCTCGGTCCATTTATCCTCCCCGTATTCTCACTCTCTGTACCTTTAAACTCCCCATGATCTCAATCTCTGTCCCTTTAATCTGCCCGTGAACTCTTTCTCTGTCCCTTTAACCTCCCTGTGTTCTCATTCTCTGTCCCTTTAACCTGCCCGTGATCTCACCCTCTGTCCCTATAACATCCCCGTGATCTCACTCTCTGTTCCTTTAACCTCCTCGTGATCTCACTATCTGTCCCTTTAACCACCTCTTGATCTAACTCTCTGTCCCTTTAACCTCCCCGTTAACTCTCTCTGACCCATTAACCTCCCCGTAATCTCAATGCCTGTCCCATTAACCTCCCCCTGATCTCACTCTCTGTCCCCTTAAATTTCCCGTGATCTCACTCTCTATCCCAAAAAACTCCCCGTGATATCACACTATTTCCCATTAACCTCCCCGTGATCTCACTCTCTGTCCCTTTAACCTCCCCGTGATCAAACTATCTGACCCTTTAACCTTCCCGTGATCTCACTCTCTGTCCCTTTATCCTCCCCGTGATCTCAAACATTGACCCTTTAACCTCCCCGTGATCTTACACTCTGTCCCTTTAACCACCTCTTGATCTAACTCTCTTTCCCTTTAACCTCCCCGTGATCTCACTCTCTGTCGCTTTAACCTCTCCGTGATCTCAATCTCTGTACCTTTAACGTCCCAGTGATCTCACTTGGTCCCTTTATCCTTCCCGTGATCTCAATCACTGTACCTTTAACGTCCCTGTGATCTCACCCTCTTTCCCTTTAACCACCCTGTGATCTCATTCTCTGTTGCTTTCACCTCCCCGTGATCTCACTCTCTGAGCCATTAATCTTTCCGTGATCCTACTCTCGGTCCCTTTAACCTCCCCGTGATCTCACTCTCTGTCCCTTTAACTTCCCCGTGATCTCACCCTCTGTCCCTTTCACCTCCCCGTGATCTCACTCTCTGTCCCTTTAACCTCCCCATGACCTCACTCTCTGTGCCATTATCATCCCCGTGAGCTCAATCTCTGTCCCTTTAACTTCCCCGTAATCTCACTCTCTGTCCCTTTAACCTTCCCGTGATTTCGATCTCTGTCCCTTTAATCTCCCCGTGATCACACTCTCTGTCACTTTAACCTCCCCGTGATCTCACTCTCTGTCCCTTTAACCTCCCCGTGATCTCACTCACTCTCCCTTTAACCTCCCCGTGAGCTCACTCTCTGGCCATTTCACTTCCCCGTGATCTCACTCTCTGTCCCTTTAATCTCCCCGAGACCACATTCTCTGTCCCTTTAAATTCCCCGTGATCTCACTCTCTGCCCATTTAACCTCCCCGTGATCACATTCTCTGTCCCTTTAAACTACCCGTGATATCACTCTTTATTCCTTTAACCTCCCCGTGATCTCACTCCCTGGCCCTTTAACTTCCCCGTGATCTCACTCTCTGTCCCTTAAACCTCCCCGTGATCTCACTCTCTGTCCCTTTAACCTCCCGGTGATCTCACTCTCTGTCCCTTTAATCTCCCCGTGATCTCGCTCTCTGTCCCGTTAACATTCCCATGATCTCTCTCTCTGTCCCTTTAATCTCCCCGTGATCTCACTCTCTGTCCCGTTAACATTCCCGTGATCTCACTCTCTGTCCATTTAACCTCCCCGTGATTTCACTCTCTGTCCCTTTAACGTCCCCGTGATGTCACTCTCTGTCTCTTTAACCTCCCCGTGATCTCATTCTCTGTCCCTTTAACCACCCTGAGTTCTCATTCTCTGTCCCTTTAACCTCCCCGTGATCTCACTCTCTGTCCCATTAACCTCCTTGTGATCTTACTCTCTGTCGCTTCATCCTCCCCCTTAACTCTCTCAGTCCCTTTAACCTCCCCGTGATATCACTCTCTGTCTCTTTTACCTCCCCGTGATCTCGCTCACTGTCCCGTTAACCTCCCCGTGATCTCACTCTCTGTTCCATTAACCTCCCCCAGGTCTCAATCGCTGTCCCCTTAACTTTCCCGTGATCTCACTTTCTATCCCTTAAACCTTCCCGTGATATCACTCTCTGTCCCATTAACCTCCCTGTGATCTCACTCTCTGTCCCTTTTACCTCCCCGTGATCTCACTCCCAGTCCCTTTAACCTCTCCGTGATCTCAATCTCTGTCCATTTAACCTCCCCGAGATCTCACTCTCTGTCCCGTTAACCTCCCGGTGATCTCACTCTCGGTGCTTTAACTTCCCCATGATCTAACTCTCTGTCGCTTTCACCTCCCCGTGATCTCAGTCTTTGACCCATTAAACTCCCCGTGATCTCAATCTCGGTCCCTTTAGCCTACCCGTCATCTCACTCACTGTCCCTTTAACTTCCCCGTGATCTCACTCTCAGTCCCGTTAACCTCCCCATGATCTCACTCTCTGTCCCTTTAACTTCCCCGTGATCTCACTCTCGGTCCCGTTAACCTCTCCGCCATCTCACTCTCTGTCCCATTAACCTCCCCGTAATCTCACTCTCTGTCCCATTAACCTCACCGTGATCTCACTCTCTGTCCCTTTAACTTCCCCGTGATCTCACTCTCTGTCCCATTAACCTCCAAGTAATCTGACTCTCTGTCCCTTTAACGTTCCCGTGATATCAGTCACTGTCCCTCTAACCTCCCCGTGATCTCATTCTCTGTCCCTTTAACCTCCCTGTGTTCTCATTCTCTGTCCCTTTAACCTCCCCGTGATCTCACCCTCTGTCCCTATAACATCCCCGTGATCTCACTCTCTGTCCCTTTAACCTCCTCGTGATCTCACTATCTGTCCCTTTAACCTCCCCGTGATCTCACTCTGTCGCTTTAACCTCCCCGTTAACTCTCTCTGTCCCATTAACCTCCCCCGATCTCACACTCTGTCCCCTTAACTTTCTCGTGATCTCACTCTCTATCCCAAAAACCTCCCCGTGATATCACTCTATTTCCCATTAACCTCCCCGTGATCTCACTCTCTGTCCCTTTAACATCCCCGTGATGTCAATCTCTGTCCCATTAACCTCCCGGTGATCTCACTCTCTGTCCCATTAACCTCCCCGTGATCTCACTCTCTGTCCCTTAAACCTACCAGTCATCTCACTCACTCTCCCTTTAACCTCCCCGTGATCTCACTCTCTGTCCCTCTAATCTCCCTGTGATCACATTCTCTGTCCCTTTAACCCCCCCTTGATCTCATTCTCTCTCCCTTTAACCTGTCCGTGATCTCACTCTCTGCCCCTTTAACCTCACCGTGATCTCGCTCTCTGTCCCTTTAACCTCCCCGTGATTTCACTCTCCGTCCCTTTAACGACCCCGTGATGTCACTCTCTCTCCCTTTAACCTCCCCATGATCTCACTCTCTGTCTCTTTAACCTCCCCGTGATCTCATTCTCTGTCCCTTTAACCTCCCTGAGTTCTCACTCTCTGTCCCTTTAACCTCCCCGTGATCTCACTCTGTCGCTTTAACCTCACCGTTAACTCTCTCAGTCCCTTTAACCTCCCCGTGACATCACTCACTGTCCCCTTAACTTTCCCGTGATTTCACTCGCTCTCCCTTAAACCTCCCCGTGATCTCACTCTCTGTCCCATTAACCTCCCCGTGATCTCACTCGCTCTCCCTTAAATCTCCCCGTGATCTCAATCTCTGTCCCTTTAACCACCCCGTGATGTCACTCTCTGTCCCTTTAACTTCCCCGTGATCAAAATCTCTGTCCCTTTAACCTCCCCGTGATCTCACTCTCTGTCCCTTTAACCTCCCCTTCATCTCAATCTTTGTACCTTTAACGTCCCAGTGATCTCACTCTGTCCATTTAATCATCCCGTGATCTCACACTCTGTCGCTTAAACCTCCCCGTAATCACACTCTCTGTCCCTTTAAACTCCCCGTGATCACACTCTCTGTCCCTTTAACCTCCCCGTGCACTCAATCTCAGTCCCTTTAGCCTTCCCGTGATCTCACTCTCTGTCCCTTTAACCTGCCCGTGATCTCACTCTCTTTCCCATTAACCTCCTGGTGATCGCACTCTCTTTCCCTTTAGCCTCCCCGTGATCTCACTCTCTGTCCCTTTAATTTCCACATTACCTCCATCTCAGCCCCTTTAACCTCCCCGAGATCTCACTCTCTGTCCCTTTAACCTGCCCGTGATCTCATTGTCTGTCCATTTAACCTCCCCGTGATCTCACTCTCTGTCCCATTAACCTCCCGGTGATCTCACTCGCTGTCCCGTAAACCTTCCCGTGATCTCACTCTCTGACCCTTTAAACTTCCCCTGATCTCATTCTCTGTCCCTTTAACCTCCCCCTGATCTCACTGTCTGTCCATTTAACCTCCCGATGATCACATTCTCTGTCCCTTTAACCTCCCCGTGATATCACTCTCTGTCCCTTTAACCTCCCCGTGATCTCACTTTGTCCCCTTAATCTTCCCGTGATCTTAATCTCTGTCCCATTAAACTCCCCTTGATGTAACTCTCTGTACCTTTAACCGCCCCGTGATCTCACTCTCAGTCCCATTAACCTCCCCGTGATCTCACTCTCTGTCCCTTTAACCGCACCGTGATCTCTCTGTCCCTTTAACCTCCCCGTGATCTCACTCTCTGTCCCATTAACCTCCCCGTGATCTCGCTGTCTGTCCAGTTAACCTCCCCGTCATCTAACTCTCTGTCCCTTTAACCTCCCCGTGATTTCACTCTCTCTCCCCTTAAACTGCCCGTGATCCCAATCTCTGTCCCTTTAACGTCCCAGTGATCTCACACTGTCCCTTTAACCTCCCCGTGATCTCAATCTCTGTCCATTTAACCTCCCTGTGATCTCACTCTTTGTCCCGTTAACCTACCCGTGATCTCACTCTCTGTCCCTTTTACCTCCCTGTGATTTCACTCTCTGTCCCTTTAACATCCCCGTGATCTCACTCTCTGTCCCTTTAAACTTCCCGTGATCACACTCACTGTCCCTTTAACGTCCCCATGATCACACTCTCTGTCTCTTTAAACTCCCCGTCATCTCACTCTCTGTCCCTTTAACCTCCCCGTGATCTCACTCTCTTTCACTTTAACCTCCCCGTGATCTCACTCTGTCCCATTAATCTTCCCTTGATCTTAATCTCTGCCCCATTAACCACCCCGTCATCTCACACTCTGTCCCTTTAACCTCCCCGTGATCTCACCCTCTGTCCCATTAACCATCCCGTAATCTCTCTCTGTCCCATTAACCTCCCCGTGATATCATTCTCTGTCCCTTTAACCAATCCGTGACCCCTCTCTGTCCCTTTAACCTCCCAGCGATCTCTGTCTTTCCCTTTAAACTCCTCGTGTTCTCACTCTCTGTCCCTTTAAACTCACCGTGATCTCACTCTCTGTCCCTTTAACATCCCCGTGATCTCACTCTTTGTCCCGTTAACCTACCCGTGATCTCACTCCCTGTCCCTTTAATCTCCCCGTGATCTCACTCTCTGTACCTTTTACCTCCCCGTGATCTCAATCTCTGACTCTTTCACCTCTCCGTGGGATTTTGATCATGGGGAGTTTAAAGGGACAGAGAGTGAGAACACGGGGAGGTTAAAGGTACAGAGAGTGAGATCACGGGGAGGTTAAAGGGACAGAGAGTGAGATCACGGGGAGGTTAAAGGGACAGTGTTTGAGATCACGGGAAGGTTAAAGGGACAGAGAATGAGATCACGGTGAGGTTAAAGGGACAGAGAGTGAGAACAGGGGGAGTTTAAAGGGACAGTGGGTGAGATCACGGGGAGGGTAAATGGACAGAGAGTGAGATCACGGGGATGTTAAAGGGACAGTAATTGAGATCACGGGGAAGTTTAAGGGACACAGAGTGAGATCACGGGGAAGTTAAAGGAACAGAGAGTGAGATCACGGGGAGGTTAATGGGACAGAGTCTGAGATCACGAGGAAGTTAAAGGGACAGAGTCTAAGATCACGGGTAGGTTAAAGGGACAGAGAGTGGCATCACGGGGCGGTTAAAGGGACAGTGATTGAGACGACGGGGAGTTTATAGTGACAGAGGGAGAGATCACGGGGAGGTTAAAGGGACAGAGAGTGATATCAAGGGGAGGTTTAAGGGACAGAAAGTGAAACCACGTGGAGGTTAAAGGGACAGAGAGTGAGATCACGGGGATGTTAAAGGGACAGAGAGTGAGATCACGCGGACTTTAAAGGGACAGAGAGTGAGATCACGGGGATGTTAAAGGCACAGTGAGTGAGATCACGGGGAGGATTAGGCGACAGAGAATGAGATCACGTGCAGGTTAAAGGGACAGTGTTTGAGATCACGGGAAGTTTAAAGGGACAGACAGTGAGATCACGGGGAGGGTAAAGGGACAGAGAGTTGGAGCACAGGGAGTTTAAAGGCACAGAGAGTGAGATCATGGGGAGTATTATGGGACAGAGAGAGAGATCACGGGGAGGTTAAATGGACAGAGAGTGAGATCGCCGCGTCATTAAATGGACAGAGAGTGAGATCATGGGGAGGTTAAAGGGACAGAGTCTGAGATCACGGGTAGGTTAAAGGGAAAGAGAGAGACATCACGGGGCGGTTAATGGGACAGAGAGTGAGATCAGGGGGAGGTTATAGGGACAGAGCGTGACATCACGGGTAGGTTAAAGGGATAGAGAGTGAGATCACGGTAAGGTTAAAGGGACAGAGAGTAAAATCACGGGGACGTTAAATGGACAGAGAGTAAAATCACGGGGACGTTAAAGGTACAGAGACTGATATCACGGGGGGTTTAAAGCAACAGAGATTGTGATCACGGGGAGGTTAAAGGTACAGAGATTGAGATCACGGGGAGGTTAAAGGGACAGAGAATGAGATCAGGCACAGTTAAATGGACAGAGATTGAGATCAGGGACTGTAATTGGGACGGAGAGTGAGATCATGGACTGTTAAAGGGACAGAGATTGAGATCATGGACTGTTAAAGGGACAGAGATTGAGATCAGGGACAGTTATAGGGACAGAGAGTGAGATCATGGACTGTTAAAGAGACAGAGATTGAGATCAGGGACAGTTATAGGGACAGAGAGTGAGATCATGGACTGTTAAAGAGACAGAGATTGAGATTAGGGACAGTTAAAGGGACAGAGATTGAGATCATGGACTGTTAAAGGGACAGAGATTGAGATTAGGGACAGTTAAAGGGAATAATGTGAGATCAGGGACAGAAAAAGGGACAGACATTGAGATCAGGGGGACAGTTACCGTGACAAAGAGTGAAATCAGGGTAAGCTAAAGGGACAGAAAGAGAACAGGGATTATTAAAGGGACAGCAAGTGTGATCAGGGGGTGAATTAAACGGACAGAGAGTGAGATCAGGGGGACAGTTAAAGGGACAGCGAGTGAGATCAGGCGGAGTTTAAAGGGAGAGAGAGTGAGATCACAGGGATATTAAAGAGACAGAGTGTGAGATCACGGGGAGTTTAAAGGGACCGAGAGTGAGGTCACGGGACGGTTAAATGGACAGAGAGTGAGATCACTGGGAGGTTATATGGAGAGAGAGTGAGATCACGGGGAGGTTAAAGTGACAGAGATTGAGATCACAGGGAGATTAAAGGGACAGAGAATGAGATAAGGGGGAGGTTACAGGGACAGAGAGTGAGTTCACGGGGAGGTTAAAGGGACAGAGAGTGAGATTACGGGGATGTTAAAGGGACAGTGAGTGATATGACGGGGAGGTTAAAGGGACAGAGAGTGAGACCACGGGAAGCTTAAAGGGACAGAGAGTGAGATCACGGGGAGGTTAAAGGGACAGAGAGTGAGATGACGGGGTGGTTAAAGGAACAGTGAGTGTGATCACGGGGTGTTTAAAGTGACAGAGAATGAAATCAAGGGGAGGATAAAGGGAGAGAGAGTGAGATCAAGGGGAGGTTAAATGGACAAAGAGGGAGATCACGGGGAGATTAAAGGGACAAAGAGTGAGAACACGGGGAGGTTAAAGGGACAGAGAATGAGTTCACGGGGAGTTCAAAGGGACAGAGAGTGAGAACACACGGAGGTTAAAGGGACAGAGATTGTGATCCCGGGGAGTATAAAGGGACAGCGAGTGAGATCACGGGGATGAAAAAGGGACAGAGGGTGAGATCACAGGGAGGTTAAAGGAACAGAGAGTGAGATCACGGGGAGGTTAAAGGGACCCAGAGTGAGATCACGGGGAGGTCAAAGGGACAGAGAGTGAGATAAGGGGGAGGTTACAGGGACAGAGAGTGAGTTCACGGGGAGGTTAAAGGGACAGAGAGTGAGATCACGGGGAGGTTAAAGGGACAGAGAATGAGACCACGGGAAGCTTAAAGGGACAGAAGAGAGAGATTACGGGGAGGTTAAAGTGACAGAGAGTGAGATCACGGGGAGCTTAAAGGGACAGAGAGTGAGATCACGGGGAGGTTAAAGGGACAGAGAGTGAGATCACGGGACATTCAAAGGGACAGAGTGTGAGATCACGGGGAGTTTAAAGGGACAGTGACTGAGATTACGGAGAGTTTAAAGGGAATGAGAGTGAGATCACGGGGAGGTCAAAGGGACAGAGAGTGAGATCACGGGGAGGTCAAAGGGACAGAGAGTGAGATTACGGAGAGGTTAAAGGGACAGAGAGTGAGATCACGGGGAGGTCAAAGGGACAGAGAGTGAGATTACGGAGAGTTTAAAGGGAATGAGAGTGAGATCACGCGGAGGTTAAAGGGACAGAGAGTGAGATCACAGGGAGGTTAAAGGGACAGAGAGTGAGATCACGGGGAGGTTAAACGGACAGTGAATGTTATAACTTTGAGGATTAGGGGACAGAGAATGAGTTCACGGGCAGGTTCAAGGGACAGTGTTTGAGTTCACGGGAAGGTTAAAGGGACAGTGTGAGATCACGGGGAGGTTAAAGGGACAGAGAGTGAGATCACGGGGAGGATTTGGAGACAGAGAATGAGATCACGGGCAGGTTAAAGGGACAGTGTTTGAGATCACGGGAAGGTTAAAGGGACAGAGAATGAGATCACGGGGAGGTTAAAGGGACAGAGAGTTGGATGACAGGGAGTTTAAAGGGACAGTGAGTGAGATCACGGGGAGGGTAATTGGACAGAGAGTGAGATCACGGGGAGGTTAATGAGACAGATTCTGAGATCACGAGGAAGTTAAAGGGACAGAGTCCGAGATCACGGGTAGGTTAAAGGGACAGAGAGTGGCATCACGGGGCGGTTAAAGGGACAGTGATTGAGACGACGGGGAGTTTATAGTGACAGAGAGAGAGATCACGGGGAGGTTAAATGGACAGAGAGTGAGATCAAATGGAGGTAAAAGGGACAGAAAGTGAAACCACGAGGAGGTTAAAGGGACAGAGAGTGAGATCACTGGGAGGTTAATGGGACAGATAGTGAGTTCACGGGAAGTTGAAAGGGACAGTGAGTGAAATTACGGAGAGGTTAAAGGGAATGAGAGTGAGATCACGGGGATGTTAAAGGGACAGAGAGTGAGATCACGCGGAGTTTAAAGGGAGAGACAGTGAGATATCAGGGTGGATAAATGGACTGTGAGTGAGATCACGGGGACATTAAATAGAAAGAGAATGAGATCATGGGGAGGTTAAAGGGATAGAAAGTGAGATAACGGAGAGGATTATGGGACAGAGAATGCGATGACGGGCAGGTTCAAGGGACAGTCTTTGAGATCACGGCAAGGTTAATGGGACAGTGTGAGATCACGGGAAGGTTAAAGGGACAGAGAGTGAGATCACGGGGAGGTTAAAGGGACAGAGAGTGAGATCACTGGGAGGTTAAAGGGAGAGAGAGTGAGATCACGCGTAGGTTAAACGGACAGAGAGTGAGATCACGGGGAGGTTAAAGTGACTGATAGTGAGATCATGGGGAGATTTAAGGGAATGAGAGTGAGATCACCGGGAGGTTAATGGGACGGAGAGTAAGTTCACCGGGAGGTTAAAGGCACAGTGAGTGAGATCACGGGAAGGATTAGGCGACAGAGAATGAGATCACCTGCAGGTAAAGGGACAGTGTTTGAGATCACGGGAAGTTTAAAGGGACAGAGAGTGAGATCACGTGAGGTTAAAGGGACAGAGAGTTGGAGCAGAGGGAGTTTAAAGGCACAGGGAGTGAGATCATGGGGAGTATTATGGGGCAGAGAGAGAGATCACGGGGAGCTTAAATGGACACAGAGTAAGATCGCCGCGTCATTAAATGGACAGAGAGTGAGATCATGGGGAGGTTAAAGGGACAGAGAGTGAGATCACGGGGAGGTTAAAGGGACAGAGAGTGAGATCATGGGTAGGTTAAAGGGACCGACAGTGAGATCATGGGGAGGTTAAAGGGACAGAGAATGAGATCATGGGGTGTTTAAAGGGACAGAGAGTGAGATCACGGGCAGGTTAAAGGGACAGAGAGTGAGTTCACGGGAGGTTAAAGAGACAGAGATTGAGATCACGGGGTGGTTAAAGGGACTGAGAGTGAGATCACAGGGAGGTTAAAGGGACAGAGAGTGAGGTCATGGGGAGTTTAAAGGGACAGAGAGTGAGATCTCGGGGAGTTCAAAGGGACAGAGAGTGAGAACTCGCGGAGGTTAAAGGGACAGTGAGTGAGATCATTGGGAGGTTAAAGGGACAGGGAGTGAGATCAGAGGGATGTTAAAGGGACAGAGAGTGTGATCACGGGGAGGTTAAAGGGACAGAGAGTGAGATCACAGGGAGGTTAAAGGGACAGAGAGTGAGATCACGGGGAGGTTAATGGGACAGAGAGTGAGATCACGGGAGGTAAAAGAGACAGAGAGTGAGATCACGGGAGGATAAAGAGACAGAGAGTGAGATCACGGGGAGGTTAAAGGGACAGAGAGTGAGATCACAGGGAGGTTAAAGGGACAGAGAGTGAGATCACGGGAGATTAAAGGGACAGAGAGTGAGACCACGGGAGGTTAAAGAGACAGAGAGTGAGATCACGGGTTGGTCAAAGGGACAGAGAGTGAGATCACGGGGAGGTTAAAGGGACCGAGAGTGAGATCACAGGGAGGTTAAAGGGACAGAGAGTGATATCTCGGGGAGATTAAAGGGACAGAGAGTGAGATCAGGGGTAGGTTAAAGGGACAGAGAGTGAGATCACGGGGAGGTTAAAGGGACTGAGAGTGAGATCACGGGAGGTTAAAGGGACAGAGAGTGAGATCATGGGGAGTTTAAAGGGACAGAGATTGAGATCTCAGGGAGGTTATAGGGACAGAGAGTGAGATCACGGTGTGGTTAATGGGTCAGAGAATGAGTTCACGGGGAGTTCAAAGGGACAGAGAGTGAGAACTCGCGGAGGTTAAAGAGACAGTGAGTGAGATCATTGGGAGGTTAAAGGGACAGGGAGTGAGATCAGAGGGATGTTAAAGGGACAGAGAGTGAGATCACGGGGAGGTTAAAGGTACAGAGAGTGAGATCACAGGGAGGTTAAAGGGACAGAGAGTGAGATCACAGGGAGGTTAAAGGGACAGAGAGTGTGATCACGGGAGGTAAAAGAGACAGAGAGTGAGATCACGGGAGGTTCAAGGGACAGAGAATGAGATCAGGGGGTGGTTAAAGAGACAGAGAGTGAGACCACGGGGAGGTTTAAGGTATAGAGACTGAGATCACGGGGAGGTTAAAGGGACAGAGAGAGTTAAGGGGAGGTTAAAGGAACAGAGTGAGATCACGGAGAGGTTAAAATGACAGAGAGTCATATCACGGGGAGGATAAAGGGACAGAGATTGAGATAACGGGGAGGTTAAAGGGATAGAGAGTGAGATCACGGGGAGGTTAGAGGGACAGAGAGTGAGATCACGGGGATGTTAGAGGGACAGAGAGTGAGATCACGGGGAAGTTAAAAGGTCAGAGGGTGAGATCACTTGAAGGTTAAAGGGACAGAGAGTGATCACGGGGAGGTTAAAGGGGCAGAGTGTGAGATCACGGGGAGGTTAATGGGACAGAGAGTGAGATCACGGGCAGCATAATGGGAACGAGAGTGAGATGACGGGGAGATTTAAGGGAAATGGAGTGAGATCACGGGGAGGTTAAAGGGACAGGGAGTGAGATCACTGGGAAGTTAAAGGGACAGAGATCGAGATAACGGGGAGGTTAAAGGGACAGAGAATGAGATCACTTGGAGGTTAAAGGGACAGAGAATGAGATTAGGGACAGTTAAAGGGAATAATGTGAGATCAGGGAGAGAAAAAGGGACAGACATTGAGATCAGGGGGACAGTTACCGTGACAAAGAGTGTAATCAGGGTAAGCTAAAGGGACAGAAAGAGATCAGGGACTATTAAAGGGACAGAAAGTGAGATCGGGGGTCAGTTAAAGGGAGAGAGAGTGAGATCAGAGGGACAGTTAAAGGGACAGCGAGTGAGATCAGGCGGAATTTAAAGGGAGAGTGAGATTACAGGGATATTAAAGTGACAGAGTGTGAGATCACGGAGAGGTTAAAGGGACCGAGAGTGAGGTCACGGGACGGTTAAATGGACAGAGAGTGAGATCACTGGGAGGTTATATGGAGAGAGAGTGAGATCACGGGGAGGTTAAAGGGACAGAGATTGAGATCACAGGGAGGTTAAAGGGACAGAGAGTGAGATCATTGGGAGGTTAAAGGGACAGGGAGTGAGATCAGAGGGATGTTAAAGGGACAGAGAGTGAGATCACGGGGAGGTTAAAGGGACAGAGAGTGAGATCACAGGGAGGTTAATGAGACAGAGAGTGAGATCACAGGAGGTTAAAGAGACAGAGAGTGAGATCACGGGTTGGTCAAAGGGACAGAGAGTGAGATCACGGGGAGGTTAAAGGGACAGAGAGTGAGATCATGGGTAGGTTAAAGGGACCGACATTGAGATCACGGGGAGGTTAAATGGACAGAGAATGAGATCATGGGGTGTTTAAAGGGACAGAGAGTGAGATCACGGGCAGGTTAAAGGGACAGAGAGTGAGTTCACGGGACGTTAAAGAGACAGAGATTGAGATCACGGGGTGGTTAAAGGGACAGAAAGTGAGATCACAGGGAGGTTAAAGGAACAGAGAGTGAGGTCATGGGGAGTTTAAAGGGACAGAGAGTGAGATCTCGGGGAGTTCAAAGGGACAGAGAGTGAGAACTCGTGGAGGTTAAAGGGACAGTGAGTGAGTTCATTGGGAGGTTAAAGGGACAGGGAGTGAGATCAGAGGGATGTTAAAGGGACAGAGAGTGTGATCACGGCGAGGTTAAAGGGACAGAAAGTGAGATCACAGGGAGGTGACAGGGACAGAGAGTGAGATCACGGGGAGGTTAAAGGGACAGAGAGTGAGATCACGGGGAGGTTAAAGGGACAGAGAGTGAGATCACGGGAGGTTAAAGAGACAGAGAGTGAGATCACGGGAGGTTAAAGGGACAGAGAGTGAGATCACGGGTTGGTCAAGGGGACAGAGAGTGAGATCACGGGGAGGTTAAAGGGACAAAGAGTGAGATCATGGTGAGTTCAAAGGGACAGAGAGTGAGATCACGGGCAGGTTAAAGGGACAGAGAGTGAGTTCACGGGAAATTAAAGAGACAGAGAATGAGATCACGGGGTGGTTAAAGGGACTGAGAGTGAGATCACAGGGAGGTTAAAGGGACAGAGAGTGAGGTCATGGGGAGTTTAAAGGGACAGAGAGTGAGATCTCGGGGAGGTTAAAGGGACAGAGAGTGAGATCAGGGGTAGGTTAAAGGGACAGAGAGTGAGATCAAGGGGAGGTTAAAGGGACTGAGAGTGAGATCACGGGAGGTAAAAGGGACAGAGAGAGAGCTCATGGGTAGGTTAAAGGGACTGAGAGTCAGATCACGGGAGGTTAACAAGACAGAGAGTGAGATCACGGGAGGTTAAAGAGACAGAGAGTGAGATCACGGGTTGGTCAAAATGGACAGAGAGTGAGATCATGGGGTGGTTAAAGGGACAGAGAGTGAGATCATGGGTAGGCTAAAGGGACCGACAGTGAGATCATGGGGAGGTTAAAGGGACAGAGAATGAGATCATGGGGTGTTTAAAGGGACAGAGAGTGAGATCACGGGCAGGTTAAAGGGACAGAGAGTGAGTTCACGGGAGGTTAAAGAGACAGAGATTGAGATCACGGGGTGGTTAAAGGGACTGAGAGTGAGATCACAGGGAGGTTAAAGGGACAGAGAGTGAGGTCATGGGGAGATTAAAGGGACAGAGAGTGAGATCTCGGGGAGTTCAAAGGGACAGAGAGTGAGAACTCGCGGAGGTTAAAGGGACAGTGAGTGAGATCATTGGGAGGTTAAAGGGACAGGGAGTGAGATCAGAGGGATGTTAAAGGGACAGAGAGTGTGATCACGGGGAGGTTAAAGGGACAGAGAGTGAGATCACAGGGAGGTTAAAGGGACAGAGAGTGAGATCACGGGGAGGTTAATGGGACAGAGAGTGAGATCACGGGCAGCATAATGGGAACGAGAGTGAGATGACGGGGAGATTTAAGGGAAATGGAGTGAGACGGGGAGGTTAAAGGGACAGGGAGTGAGATCACTGGGAAGTTAAAGGGACAGAGATCGAGATAACGGGGAGGTTAAAGGGACAGAGAATGAGATCACTTGGAGGTTAAAGGGACAGAGAATGAGATTAGGGACAGTTAAAGGGAATAATGTGAGATCAGGGAGAGAAAAAGGGATAGACATTGAGATCAGGGGGACAGTTACCGTGACAAAGAGTGTAATCAGGGTAAGCTAAAGGGACAGAAAGAGATCAGGGACTATTAAAGGGACAGAAAGTGAGATCGGGGGTCAGTTAAAGGGAGAGAGAGTGAGATCAGAGGGACAGTTAAAGGGACAGCGAGTGAGATCAGGCGGAATTTAAAGGGAGAGAGAGTGAGATTACAGGGATATTAAAGTGACAGAGTGTGAGATCACGGAGAGGTTAAAGGGACCGAGAGTGAGGTCACGGGACGGTTAAATGGACAGAGAGTGAGATCACTGGGAGGTTATATGGAGAGAGAGTGAGATCACGGGGAGGTTAAAGGGACAGAGATTGAGATCACAGGGAGGTTAAAGGGACAGAGAGTGAGATCATTGGGAGGTTAAAGGGACAGGGAGTGAGATCAGAGGGATGTTAAAGGGACAGAGAGTGAGATCACGGGGAGGTTAAAGGGACAGAGAGTGAGATCACAGGGAGGTTAATGAGACAGAGAGTGAGATCACAGGAGGTTAAAGAGACAGAGAGTGAGATCACGGGTTGGTCAAAGGGACAGAGAGTGAGATCACGGGGAGGTTAAAGGGACAGAGAGTGAGATCATGGGTAGGTTAAAGGGACCGACATTGAGATCACGGGGAGGTTAAATGGACAGAGAATGAGATCATGGGGTGTTTAAAGGGACAGAGAGTGAGATCACGGGCAGGTTAAAGGGACAGAGAGTGAGTTCACGGGACGTTAAAGAGACAGAGATTGAGATCACGGGGTGGTTAAAGGGACAGAAAGTGAGATCACAGGGAGGTTAAAGGAACAGAGAGTGAGGTCATGGGGAGTTTAAAGGGACAGAGAGTGAGATCTCGGGGAGTTCAAAGGGACAGAGAGTGAGAACTCGTGGAGGTTAAAGGGACAGTGAGTGAGTTCATTGGGAGGTTAAAGGGACAGGGAGTGAGATCAGAGGGATGTTAAAGGGACAGAGAGTGTGATCACGGCGAGGTTAAAGGGACAGAAAGTGAGATTACAGGGAGGTGAAAGGGACAGAGAGTGAGATCACGGGGAGGTTAAAGGGACAGAGAGTGAGATCACGGGAGGTTAAAGAGACAGAGAGTGAGATCACGGGAGGTTAAAGGGACAGAGAGTGAGATCACGGGTTGGTCAAGGGGACAGAGAGTGAGATCACGGGGAGGTTAAAGGGACACAGAGTGAGATCATGGTGAGTTCAAAGGGACAGAGAGTGAGATCACGGGCAGGTTAAAGGGACAGAGAGTGAGTTCACGGGAAATTAAAGAGACAGAGAATGAGATCACGGGGTGGTTAAAGGGACTGAGAGTGAGATCACAGGGAGGTTAAAGGGACAGAGAGTGAGGTCATGGGGAGTTTAAAGGGACAGAGAGTGAGATCTCGGGGAGGTTAAAGGGACAAAGAGTGAGATCAGGGGTAGGTTAAAGGGACAGAGAGTGAGATCAAGGGGAGGTTAAAGGGACTGAGAGTGAGATCACGGGAGGTAAAAGGGACAGAGAGAGAGCTCATGGGTAGGTTAAAGGGACTGAGAGTCAGATCACGGGAGGTTAACAAGAAAGAGAGTGAGATCACGGGAGCTTAAAGAGACAGAGAGTGAGATCACGGGTTGGTCAAAATGGACAGAGAGTGAGATCATGGGGAGGTTAAAGGGACAGAGAGTGAGATCATGGGTAGGTTAAAGGGACCGACAGTGAGATCATGGGGAGGTTAAAGGGACAGAGAATGAGATCATGGGGTGTTTAAAGGGACAGAGAGTGAGATCACGGGCAGGTTAAAGGGACAGAGAGTGAGTTCACGGGAGGTTAAAGAGACAGAGATTGAGATCACGGGGTGGTTAAAGGGACTGAGAGTGAGATCACAGGGAGGTTAAAGGGACAGAGAGTGAGGTCATGGGGAGATTAAAGGGACAGAGAGTGAGATCTCGGGGAGTTCAAAGGGACAGAGAGTGAGAACTCGCGGAGGTTAAAGGGACAGTGAGTGAGATCATTGGGAGGTTAAAGGGACAGGGAGTGAGATCAGAGGGATGTTAAAGGGACAGAGAGTGTGATCACGGGGAGGTTAAAGGGACAGAGAGTGAGATCACAGGGAGGTTAAAGGGACAGAGAGTGAGATCACGGGGAGGTTAATGGGACAGAGAGTGAGATCACGGGAGGTAAAAGAGACAGAGAGTGAGATCGCGGGGAGGTTAAAGGGACAGAGAGTGAGATCACAGGGAGGTTAAAGGGACAGAGAGTGAGATCACGGGAGGTTAAAGGGACAGAGAGTGAGACCACGGGAGGTTAAAGAGACAGAGAGTGAGATCACGGGTTGGTCAAAGGGACACAGAGTGAGATCACGGGGAGGTTAAAGGGACCGAGAGTGAGATCACAGGGAGGTTAAAGGGACAGAGAGTGATATCTCGGGGAGGTTAAAGGGACAGAGAGTGAGATCAGGGGTAGGTTAAAGGGACAGAGAGTGAGATCACGGGGAGGTTAAAGGGACTGAGAGTGAGATCACGGGAGGTTAAAGGGACAGAGAGTGAGATCATGGGGAGTTTAAAGGGACAGAGATTGAGATCTCAGGGAGGTTATAGGGACAGAGAGTGAGATCACGGTGTGGTTAATGGGTCAGAGAATGAGTTCACGGGGAGTTCAAAGGGACAGAGAGTGAGAACTCGCGGAGGTTAAAGAGACAGTGAGTGAGATCATTGGGAGGTTAAAGGGACAGGGAGTGAGATCAGAGGGATGTTAACGGGACAGAGAGTGAGATCACGGGGAGGTTAAAGGTACAGAGAGTGAGATCACAGGGAGGTTAAAGGGACAGAGAGTGAGATCACAGGGAGGTTAAAGGGACAGAGAGTGTGATCACGGGAGGTAAAAGAGACAGAGAGTGAGATCACGGGGAGGTTCAAGGGACAGAGAATGAGATCAGGGGGTGGTTAAAGAGACAGAGAGTGAGATCACGGGGAGGTTTAAGGTATAGAGACTGAGATCACGGGGAGGTTAAAGGGACAGAGAGAGTTAAGGGGAGGTTAAAGGAACAGAGTGAGATCACGGAGAGGTTAAAATGACAGAGAGTCATATCACGGGGAGGTTGAAGGGACAGAGATTGAGATAACGGGGAGGTTAAAGGGATAGAGAGTGAGATCACGGGGATGTTAGAGGGACAGAGAGTGAGATCACGGGGAAGTTAAAAGGTCAGAGGGTGAGATCACTTGAAGGTTAAAGGGACAGAGAGTGATCACGGGGAGGTTAAAGGGGCAGAGTGTGAGATCACGGGGAGGTTAATGGGACAGAGAGTGAGATCACGGGCAGCATAATGGGAACGAGAGTGAGATGACGGGGAGATTTAAGGGAAATGGAGTGAGATCACGGGGAGGTTAAAGGGACAGGGAGTGAGATCACTGGGAAGTTAAAGGGACAGAGATCGAGATAACGGGGAGGTTAAAGGGACAGAGAATGAGATCACTTGGAGGTTAAAGGGACAGAGAATGAGATTAGGGACAGTTAAAGGGAATAATGTGAGATCAGGGAGAGAAAAAGGGACAGACATTGAGATCAGGGGGACAGTTACCGTGACAAAGAGTGTAATCAGGGTAAGCTAAAGGGACAGAAAGAGATCAGGGACTATTAAAGGGACAGAAAGTGAGATCGGGGGTCAGTTAAAGGGAGAGAGAGTGAGATCAGAGGGACAGTTAAAGGGACAGCGAGTGAGATCAGTCGGAATTTAAAGGGAGAGAGAGTGAGATCACAGGGATATTAAAGTGACAGAGTGTGAGATCACGGAGAGGTTAAAGGGACCGAGAGTGAGGTCACGGGACGGTTAAATGGACAGAGAGTGAGATCACTGGGAGGTTATATGGACAGAGAGTGAGATCACGGGGAGGTTAAAGGGACAGAGATTGAGATCACAGGGAGGTTAAAGGGACAGAGAGTGAGATCATTGGGAGGTTAAAGGGACAGGGAGTGAGATCAGAGGGATGTTAAAGGGACAGAGAGTGAGATCACGGGGAGGTTAAAGGGACAGAGAGTGAGATCACAGGGAGGTTAATGAGACAGAGAGTGAGATCACAGGAGGTTAAAGAGACAGAGAGTGAGATCACGGGTTGGTCAAAGGGACAGAGAGTGAGATCACGGGGAGGTTAAAGGGACAGAGAGTGAGATCATGGGTAGGTTAAAGGGACCGACATTGAGATCACGGGGAGGTTAAATGGACAGAGAATGAGATCATGGGGTGTTTAAAGGGACAGAGAGTGAGATCACGGGCAGGTTAAAGGGACAGAGAGTGAGTTCACGGGACGTTAAAGAGACAGAGATTGAGATCACGGGGTGGTTAAAGGGACAGAAAGTGAGATCACAGGGAGGTTAAAGGAACAGAGAGTGAGGTCATGGGGAGTTTAAAGGGACAGAGAGTGAGATCTCGGGGAGTTCAAAGGGACAGAGAGTGAGAACTCGTGGAGGTTAAAGGGACAGTGAGTGAGTTCATTGGGAGGTTAAAGGGACAGGGAGTGAGATCAGAGGGATGTTAAAGGGACAGAGAGTGTGATCACGGCGAGGTTAAAGGGACAGAAAGTGAGTTCACAGGGAGGTGAAAGGGACAGAGAGTGAGATCACGGGGAGGTTAAAGGGACAGAGAGTGAGATCACGGGAGGTTAAAGAGACAGAGAGTGAGACCACGGGAGGTTAAAGAGACAGAGAGTGAGATCACGGGAGGTTAAAGAGACAGAGAGTGAGATCACGGGAGGTTAAAGGGACAGAGAGTGAGATCACGGGTTGGTCAAGGGGACAGAGAGTGAGATCACGGGGAGGTTAAAGGGACACAGAGTGAGATCATGGTGAGTTCAAAGGGACAGAGAGTGAGATCACGGGCAGGTTAAAGGGACAGAGAGTGAGTTCACGGGAAATTAAAGAGACAGAGAATGAGATCACGGGGTGGTTAAAGGGACTGAGAGTGAGATCACAGGGAGGTTAAAGGGACAGAGAGTGAGGTCATGGGGAGTTTAAAGGGACAGAGAGTGAGATCTCGGGGAGGTTAAAGGGACAGAGAGTGAGATCAGGGGTAGGTTAAAGGGACAGAGAGTGAGATCAAGGGGAGGTTAAAGGGACTGAGAGTGAGATCACGGGAGGTAAAAGGGACAGAGAGAGAGCTCATGGGTAGGTTAAAGGGACTGAGAGTCAGATCACGGGAGGTTAACAAGACAGAGAGTGAGATCACGGGAGGTTAAAGAGACAGAGAGTGAGATCACGGGTTGGTCAAAATGGACAGAGAGTGAGATCATGGGGAGGTTAAAGGGACAGAGAGTGAGATCATGGGTAGGTTAAAGGGACCGACAGTGAGATCATGGGGAGGTTAAAGGGACAGAGAATGAGATCATGGGGTGTTTAAAGGGACAGAGAGTGAGATCACGGGCAGGTTAAAGGGACAGAGAGTGAGTTCACGGGAGGTTAAAGAGACAGAGATTGAGATCACGGGGTGGTTAAAGGGACTGAGAGTGAGATCACAGGGAGGTTAAAGGGACAGAGAGTGAGGTCATGGGGAGTTTAAAGGGACAGAGAGTGAGATCTCGGGGAGTTCAAAGGGACAGAGAGTGAGAACTCGCGGAGGTTAAAGGGACAGTGAGTGAGATCATTGGGAGGTTAAAGGGACAGGGAGTGAGATCAGAGGGATGTTAAAGGGACAGAGAGTGTGATCACGGGGAGGTTAAAGGGACAGAGAGTGAGATCACAGGGAGGTTAAAGGGACAGAGAGTGAGATCACGGGGAGGTTAATGGGACAGAGAGTGAGATCACGGGAGGTAAAAGAGACAGAGAGTGAGATCACGGGAGGATAAAGAGACAGAGAGTTAGACCACGGGAGGTTAAAGAGACAGAGAGTGAGATCACGGGTTGGTCAAAGGGACACAGAGTGAGATCACGGGGAGGTTAAAGGGACCGAGAGTGAGATCACAGGGAGGTTAAAGGGACAGAGAGTGATATCTCGGGGAGGTTAAAGGGACAGAGAGTGAGATCAGGGGTAGGTTAAAGGGACAGAGAGTGAGATCACGGGGAGGTTAAAGGGACTGAGAGTGAGATCACGGGAGGTTAAAGGGACAGAGAGTGAGATCATGGGGAGTTTAAAGGGACAGAGATTGAGATCTCAGGGAGGTTATAGGGACAGAGAGTGAGATCACGGTGTGGTTAATGGGTCAGAGAATGAGTTCACGGGGAGTTCAAAGGGACAGAGAGTGAGAACTCGCGGAGGTTAAAGAGACAGTGAGTGAGATCATTGGGAGGTTAAAGGGACAGGGAGTGAGATCACGGTGTGGTTAAAGAGACAGAGAGTGAGATCACGGGTTGGTCAAAGGGACAGAGAGTGAGATCACGGGGAGGTTAAAGGGACAGAGAGTGAGATCATGGGTAGGTTAAAGGGACCGACATTGAGATCACGGGGAGGTTAAATGGACAGAGAATGAGATCATGGGGTGTTTAAAGGGACAGAGAGTGAGATCACGGGCAGGTTAAAGGGACAGAGAGTGAGTTCACGGGACGTTAAAGAGACAGAGATTGAGATCACGGGGTGGTTAAAGGGACAGAAAGTGAGATCACAGGGAGGTTAAAGGAACAGAGAGTGAGGTCATGGGGAGTTTAAAGGGACAGAGAGTGAGATCTCGGGGAGTTCAAAGGGACAGAGAGTGAGAACTCGTGGAGGTTAAAGGGACAGTGAGTGAGTTCATTGGGAGGTTAAAGGGACAGGGAGTGAGATCAGAGGGATGTTAAAGGGACAGAGAGTGTGATCACGGCGAGGTTAAAGGGACAGAAAGTGAGTTCACAGGGAGGTGAAAGGGACAGAGAGTGAGATCACGGGGAGGTTAAAGGGACAGAGAGTGAGATCACGGGAGGTTAAAGAGACAGAGAGTGAGACCACGGGAGGTTAAAGAGACAGAGAGTGAGATCACGGGAGGTTAAAGAGACAGAGAGTGAGATCACGGGAGGTTAAAGGGACAGAGAGTGAGATCACGGGTTGGTCAAGGGGACAGAGAGTGAGATCACGGGGAGGTTAAAGGGACACAGAGTGAGATCATGGTGAGTTCAAAGGGACAGAGAGTGAGATCACGGGCAGGTTAAAGGGACAGAGAGTGAGTTCACGGGAAATTAAAGAGACAGAGAATGAGATCACGGGGTGGTTAAAGGGACTGAGAGTGAGATCACAGGGAGGTTAAAGGGACAGAGAGTGAGGTCATGGGGAGTTTAAAGGGACAGAGAGTGAGATCTCGGGGAGGTTAAAGGGACAGAGAGTGAGATCAGGGGTAGGTTAAAGGGACAGAGAGTGAGATCAAGGGGAGGTTAAAGGGACTGAGAGTGAGATCACGGGAGGTAAAAGGGACAGAGAGAGAGCTCATGGGTAGGTTAAAGGGACTGAGAGTCAGATCACGGGAGGTTAACAAGACAGAGAGTGAGATCACGGGAGGTTAAAGAGACAGAGAGTGAGATCACGGGTTGGTCAAAATGGACAGAGAGTGAGATCATGGGGAGGTTAAAGGGACAGAGAGTGAGATCATGGGTAGGTTAAAGGGACCGACAGTGAGATCATGGGGAGGTTAAAGGGACAGAGAATGAGATCATGGGGTGTTTAAAGGGACAGAGAGTGAGATCACGGGCAGGTTAAAGGGACAGAGAGTGAGTTCACGGGAGGTTAAAGAGACAGAGATTGAGATCACGGGGTGGTTAAAGGGACTGAGAGTGAGATCACAGGGAGGTTAAAGGGACAGAGAGTGAGGTCATGGGGAGTTTAAAGGGACAGAGAGTGAGATCTCGGGGAGTTCAAAGGGACAGAGAGTGAGAACTCGCGGAGGTTAAAGGGACAGTGAGTGAGATCATTGGGAGGTTAAAGGGACAGGGAGTGAGATCAGAGGGATGTTAAAGGGACAGAGAGTGTGATCACGGGGAGGTTAAAGGGACAGAGAGTGAGATCACAGGGAGGTTAAAGGGACAGAGAGTGAGATCACGGGGAGGTTAATGGGACAGAGAGTGAGATCACGGGAGGTAAAAGAGACAGAGAGTGAGATCACGGGAGGATAAAGAGACAGAGAGTTAGACCACGGGAGGTTAAAGAGACAGAGAGTGAGATCACGGGTTGGTCAAAGGGACACAGAGTGAGATCACGGGGAGGTTAAAGGGACCGAGAGTGAGATCACAGGGAGGTTAAAGGGACAGAGAGTGATATCTCGGGGAGGTTAAAGGGACAGAGAGTGAGATCAGGGGTAGGTTAAAGGGACAGAGAGTGAGATCACGGGGAGGTTAAAGGGACTGAGAGTGAGATCACGGGAGGTTAAAGGGACAGAGAGTGAGATCATGGGGAGTTTAAAGGGACAGAGATTGAGATCTCAGGGAGGTTATAGGGACAGAGAGTGAGATCACGGTGTGGTTAATGGGTCAGAGAATGAGTTCACGGGGAGTTCAAAGGGACAGAGAGTGAGAACTCGCGGAGGTTAAAGAGACAGTGAGTGAGATCATTGGGAGGTTAAAGGGACAGGGAGTGAGATCAGAGGGATGTTAAAGGGACAGAGAGTGAGATCACGGGGAGGTTAAAGGTACAGAGAGTGAGATCACAGGGAGGTTAAAGGGACAGAGAGTGAGATCACAGGGAGGTTAAAGGGACAGAGAGTGTGATCACGGGAGGTAAAAGAGACAGAGAGTGAGATCACGGGCTGTTAAGGTGACAGACAGTGAGATCACGGGAGGTTCAAGGGACAGAGAATGAGATCAGGGGGTGGTTAAAGAGACAGAGAGTGAGACCACGGGGAGGTTTAAGGTATAGAGACTGAGATCACGGGGAGGTTAAAGGGACAGAGAGAGTTAAGGGGAGGTTAAAGGAACAGAGTGAGATCACGGAGAGGTTAAAATGACAGAGAGTCATATCACGGGGAGGATAAAGGGACAGAGATTGAGATAACGGGGAGGTTAAAGGGATAGAGAGTGAGATCACGGGGATGTTAGAGGGACAGAGAGTGAGATCACGGGGAAGTTAAAAGGTCAGAGGGTGAGATCACTTGAAGGTTAAAGGGACAGAGAGTGATCACGGGGAGGTTAAAGGGGCAGAGTGTGAGATCACGGGGAGGTTAATGGGACAGAGAGTGAGATCACGGGCAGCATAATGGGAACGAGAGTGAGATGACGGGGAGATTTAAGGGAAATGGAGTGAGATCACGGGGAGGTTAAAGGGACAGGGAGTGAGATCACTGGGAAGTTAAAGGGACAGAGATCGAGATAACGGGGAGGTTAAAGGGACAGAGAATGAGATCACTTGGAGGTTAAAGGGACAGAGAATGAGATTAGGGACAGTTAAAGGGAATAATGTGAGATCAGGGAGAGAAAAAGGGACAGACATTGAGATCAGGGGGACAGTTACCGTGACAAAGAGTGAAATCAGGGTAAGCTAAAGGGACAGAAAGAGATCAGGGACTATTAAAGGGACAGAAAGTGAGATCGGGGTTCAGTTAAAGGGAGAGAGAGTGAGATCAGAGGGACAGTTAAAGGGACAGCGAGTGAGATCAGGCGGAATTTAAAGGGAGAGAGAGTGAGATCACAGGGATATTAAAGTGACAGAGTGTGAGATCACGGAGAGGTTAAAGGGACCGAGAGTGAGGTCACGGGACGGTTAAATGGACAGAGAGTGAGATCATTGGGAGCTTATATGGAGAGAGAGTGAGATCACGGGGAGGTTAAAGGGACAGAGATTGAGATCACAGCGAGGTTAAAGGGACAGAGAGTGAGATAAGGGGGAGGTTACAGGGACAGAGAGTGAGATCACGGGGTGGATAAAGGGCCAGAGAGTGAGATTACGGGGAGGTTAAAGGGACAGAGAGTGATATGACGGGGAGGTTAAAGGGACAGAGAGTGAGACCACGGGAAGATTAAAGGGACAGAGAGTGAGATCACGGGGAGGTTAAAGGGACAGAGAGTGAGACCACGGGGTGGTTAAAGGGACAGAGAATGAGTTCACGGGGAGTTCAAAGGGACAGAGATTGAGAACACGCGGAGGTTAATGGGACAGTGAGTCAGATCATGGGGCGGGTAAAGGGACAGAGAATGAGATCACGGGGAGGTTAAAAGGACATAGAGTGAGATCACGGGAGATTAAAGAGACAGAGAGTGAGACCACGGGAAGTTAATGAGACAGAGAGTGAGATCACAGGATGTTAAAGAGACAGAGAGTGAGATCACGGGTTGGTCAAAGGGACAGAGAGTGAGATCACGGGGAGGTTAAAGGGACTGAGAGTGAGATCACGGGAAGTTAAAGGGACAGAGAGTGAGATCATGGGGAGTTTAAAGAGACAGAGATTGAGATCTCAGGGAGGTTAAAGGGACAGAGAGTGAGATCACGGGTAGGTTAAAGGGACAGACAGTGTGATCACGGGAGGTTCAAGGGACAGAGAATGAGATCAGGGGGTGGTTAAAGAGACAGAGAGTGAGATCACGGGGAGGTTTAAGGTATAGAGACTGAGATCACGGGGAGGTTAAAGGGACAGAGAGAGTTAAGGGGAGGTTAAAGGAACAGAGTGAGATCACGGAGAGGTTAAAATGACAGAGAGTGATATCACGGGGAGGTTAAAGGGACAGAGATTGAGATAACGGGGAGGTTAAAGGGATAGAGAGTGAGATCACGGGGATGTTAGAGGGACAGAGAGTGAGATCACGGGGAAGTTAAAAGGTCAGAGGGTGAGATCACTTGAAGGTTAAAGGGACAGAGAGTGATCACGGGGAGGTTAATGGGACAGAGAGTGAGATCACGGGGAGGTTAATGGGACAGAGAGTGAGATCACGGGGAGGTTAATGGGACAGAGAGTGAGATCACGGGCAGCATAATGGGAACGAGAGTGAGATGACGGGGAGGTTTAAGGGAAAGGGAGTGAGATCACGGGGAGGTTAAAGGGACAGGGAGTGAGATCACTGGGACGTTAAAGGGACAGAGAATGAGATTACGGGGAGGTTAAAGGGGCAGAGAGTGAGATCACTTGGAGGTTAAAGGGACAGAGAACGAGATTACGGGGAGGTTAAAGGTGCAGAGAGTGAGATCACGGGGAAGTTAAAAGGACAGAGGGTGAGATCACGAGAAGGTTAAAGGGACAGAGAGTGATCACGGGGACGTTAACGGGACAGAGTTTGAGATCACGGGGCGGTTAAAGGGACAGAGGGTGAGATCACGGGGAGGTTAATGGGCCAGAGGTTGAGATCACGGGGTGGTTAAAGGGAGAGAGAGTGAGATCAGGCGGAGGTTAAAGGGACTGAGCGTGAGATCACTGGGACGTTAAATGGACAGAGAGTGAGATCGCGCCGACATCAAATGGACAGGGAGTGAGATCACGGGGAGGTTAAAGGGTCAGAGAGTGAGATGACGTTAGGTTAAAGGGACAGAGAATGAGATCATGGGGAGTTTAAAGGGACAGAGAGTGAGATCACGGGCAGGTTGAAGGGACAGAGAGTGAGTTCACGGGAGGTTAAAGAGACAGAGATTGAGATCACGGGGTGGTTAAAGGGACAGAGAGTGAGGTCATGGGGAGTTTAAAGGGACAGAGAGTGAGATCTCGGGGAGTTCAAAGGGACAGAGAGTGAGAACTCGCGGAGGTTAAAGGGACAGTGAGTGAGATCACGGGGAGGTTAAAGGGACAGGGAGTGAGATCAGAGGGATGTTAAAGGGACAGAGAGTGAGATCACGGGGAGGTTAAAGGGACAGAGAGTGAGATCACAGGGAGGTTAAAGGGACAGAGAGTGAGATCACGGGAGGTTAAAGAGACAGAGAGTGAGACCACGGGAGGTTAAAGAGACAGAGAGTGAGATCACGGGAGGTTAAAGAGACAGAGAGTGAGATCACGGGTTGGTCAAAGGGACAGAGAGTGAGATCACGGGGAGGTTAAAGGGACAGAGAGTGAGATCATGGGTAGGTTAAAGGGACCGACAGTGAGATCACGGGGAGGTTAAAGGGACAGAGAGTGAGATCATGGGGAGCTTAAAGGGACAGAGAGTGAGATCACGGGCAGGTTATAGGGACAGAGAGTGAGTTCACGGGAGGTTAAAGAGACAGAGAGTGAGATCACGGGTAGGTTAAAGGGACAGAGAGTGAGATCACGGGGAGGTTAAAGGGACTGAGAGTGAGATCACGGGAGGTTAAAGGGACAGAGAGTGAGATCATGGGGAGTTTAAAGAGACAGAGATTGAGATCTCAGGGAGGTTAAAGGGACAGAGAGTGAGATCACGGTGTGGTTAATGGGTCAGAGAATGAGTTCACGGGGAGTTCAAAGGGACAGAGAGTGAGAACTCGCGGAGGTTAAAGGGACAGTGAGTGAGATCACGGGCAGGTTAAAGGGACAGAGAGTGAGTTCACGGTAGGTTAAAGAGACAGAGATTGAGATCACGGGGTGGTTAAAGGGACAGAGAGTGAGGTCATGGGGAGTGTAAAGGGACAGAGAGTGAGATCTCGGGGAGTTCAAAGGGACAGAGAGTGAGAACTCGCGGACGTTAAAGGGACAGTGAGTGAGATCATTGGGAGGTTAAAGGGACAGGGAGTGAGATCAGAGGGATGTTAAAGGGACAGAGAGTGTGATCTCGGGGAGGTTAAAGGGACAGAGAGTGAGATCACAGGGATGTTAAAGGGACAGAGAATGAGATCACGGGGAGGTTAAAGGGACAGAGAGTGAGATCACGGGAGGTAAAAGAGACAGAGAGTGAGATCACGGGAGGTTAAAGAGACAGAGAGTGAGACCAGGGGAGGTTAAAGAGACAGAGAGTGAGATCACGGGAGGTTAAAGGGACAGAGAGTGAGATCACGGGTTGGTCAAAGGGACAGAGAGTGAGATCACGGGGAGGTTAAAGGGACAGAGAGTGAGATCATGGGTAGGTTAAAGGGACCGACAGTGAGATCACGGGGAGGTTAAAGGGACAGAGAATGAGATCATGGGGAGTTTAAAGGGACAGAGAGTGAGATCACGGGCAGGTTAAAGGGACAGAGAGTGAGTTCACGGGAGGTTAAAGGGACTGAGAGTGAGATCACGGGGAGGTTAAAGGGACAGAGAGTGAGGTCATGGGGAGTTTAAAGGGACAGAGAGTGAGATCTCGGGTAGTTCAATGGGACAGAGAGTGAGAAATCGCGGAGGTTAATGGGACAGAGAGTGAGATAAGGGGGAGGTTACAGGGACAGAGAGTGAGTTCACGGGGAGGTTAAAGGGACAGAGAGTGAGATTACGGGGATGTTAAAGGGACAGAGAGTGATATGACGGGGAGGTTAAAGGGACATGGAATGAGACCACGGGAAGATTAATGGGTCAGTGAGTGAGATCACAGGGAGGTTTAAGGGACAGTGAATGAGTTCACGGGGAGTTCAAAGGGACAGAGATTGAGAACACGCGGAGGTTAAAAGGACATAGAGTGAGATCACGGGAGATTAAAGAGACAGAGAGTGAGACCACGGGAGGTTAAAGAGACAGAGAGTGAGATCACGGGAGGTTAAAGAGACAGAGAGTGAGATCACGGGTTGGTTAAAGGGACAGAGAGTGAGATCACGAGGAGGTTAAAGGGACAGAAAGTGAGATCATGGGTAGGTTAAAGGGACCGACATTGAGATCACTGGGAGGTTAAAGGGACAGAGAATGAGATCATGGGGAGTTTAAAGGGACAGAGAGTGAGATCACGGGCAGGTTAAAGGGACAGAGAGTGAGTTCACGGGAGGTTAAGGAGACAGAGATTGAGGTCACGGGGTGGTTAAAGGGACTGAGAGTGAGATCACAGGGAGGTTAAAGGGACAGAGAGTGAGGTCATGGTGAGTTTAAAGGGACAGAGAGTGAGATCTCGGGGAGAACAAAGGGACAGAGAGTGAGAACTCGCGGAGTTTAAAGGGACAGTGAGTGAGATCATTGGGAGGTTAAAGGGGCAGGGAGTGAGATCAGAGGGATGTTAAAGGGACAGAGAGTGAGATCACGGGGAGGTTAAAGGGACAGAGAGTGAGATCACAGGGAGGTTAAAGGGACAGAGAGTGAGATCACGGGGAGGTTAAAGGGACAGAGAGTGAGATCACGGGAGGTAAAAGAGACAGAGAGTGAGTTCACGGGAGGTTAAAGAGACAGAGATTGAGATCACGGGGAGGTTAAAGGGACAGAGAGTGAGATCATGGGTAGGTTAAAGGGACAGACAGTGAGATCACGGGGTGGTTAAAGGGACACAGAGTGAGATCATGGGGAGTTTAAAGGGACAGAGAGTGAGATCACGGGCAGGTTAAAGGGACAGAGAGTGAGTTCACGGGAGGTTAAAGAGACAGAGAGTGAGATCACGGGGTGGTTAAAGGGACTGAGAGTGAGATCACAGGGAGGTTGAAGGGACAGAGAGTAAGATCACGGGGAGGTTAAAGGGACAGAGATTGACAGCACTGGGAGGTTAAAGGGACAGAGAGTGAGATAAGGGGGAGGTTACAGGGACAGAGAGTGAGTTCACGGGGAGGATAAAGGGACAGAGAGTGAGATTACGGGGATGTTAAAGGGCCAGAGAGTGATATGACGGGGAGGTTAAAGGGACAGAGAGTGAGACCACGGGAAGATTAAAGGGACAGAGTGTGAGATCACGGGGAGGTTAAAGGGACAGAGAGTGAGACCACGGGGTGGTTAAAGGGACAGAGAATGAGTTCACGGGGAGTTCAAAGGGACAGAGATTGAGAACACGCGGAGGTTAATGGGACAGTGAGTCAGATCATGGGGCGGGTAAAGGGACAGAGAATGAGATCATGGGTAGGTTAAACGGACCGACAGTGAGATCACGGGGAGGTGAAAGCGACAGAGAGTGAGGTCATGGGGAGTTTAAAGGGACAGAGAGTGATATCTCGGGGAGGTTAAAGGGACAGAGAGTGAGTTCACGGGAGGTTAAAGAGACAGAGAGTGAGATCACGGGGTGGTTAAAGGGACTGAGAGTGAGATCACAGGGAGGGTAAAGGGACAGAGAGTGAGGTCATGGGGAGTTTAAAGGGACAGAGAGTGATATCTCGGGGAGGTTAAAGGGACAGAGAGTGAGATCAGGGGTAGTTTAAAGGGACAGAGAGTGAGATCACGGGGAGGTTAAAGGGACTGAGAGTGAGATCACGGGAGGTTAAAGGGACAGAGAGTGAGATCGTGGGGAGTTTAAAGGGACAGAGATTGAGATCTCAGGGAGGTTAAAGGGACAGAGAGTGAGATCACGGGGTGGTTAATGGGTCAGAGAGTGAGATCACGGGGAGGTTAATGGGTCAGAGAATGAGTTCACGGGGAGTTCAAAGGGACAGAGAGTGAGAACTCGCGGAGGTTAATGGGACAGTGAGTGAGATCATTGGGAGGTTAAAGGGACAGGGAGTGAGATCAGAGGGATGTTAAAGGGATAGAGAGTGAGATCACGGGGAGGTAAAGGTACAGAGAGTGAGATCACAGGGAGGTTAAAGGGACAGAGAGTGAGATCACGGGGAGGTTCAAGGGACAGAGAGTGTGATCACAGGAGGTAAAAGAGACAGAGAGTGAGATCACGGGAGGTTAAAGGGACAGAGAGTGAGATCACGGGATGTTAAGGTGACAGACAGTGAGATCACGGGAGGTTCAAGGGACAGAGAATGAGATCAGGGGGTGGTTAAAGAGACAGAGAGTGAGATCACGGGGAGGTTTAAGGTATAGAGACTGAGATCACGGGGAGGTTAAAGGGACAGAGAGAGTTAAGGGGAGGTTAAAGGAACAGAGTGAGATCACGGAGAGGTTAAAATGACAGAGAGTGATATCACGGGGAGGTTAAAGGGACAGAGATTGAGATAACGGGGAGGTTAAAGGGATAGAGAGTGAGATCACGGGGATCTTAGAGGGACAGAGAGTGAGATGACGGGGAGGTTTAAGGCAAAGCGAGTGAGATCACGGGGAGGTTAAAGTGACAGGGAGTGAGATCACTGGGAAGTTAAAGGGACAGAGATCGAGTTAACGGGGAGGTTAAAGGGTCAGAGAATGAGATCACTTGGAGGTTAAAGGGACAGAGAATGAGATTACGGGGAGGTTAAAGGGGCAGAGAGTGAGATCACGGGGAAGTTAAAAGGACAGAGGGTGAGATCACGAGAAGGTTAAAGGGACAGAGAGTGATCACGGGGACGTTAAAGGGACAGAGTTTGAGATCACGGGGCGGTTAAAGGGACAGAGGGTGAGATCACGGGGAGGTTAATGGGCCAGAGGTTGAGATCACGAGAATGTTAAAGGGACAGAGAGTGATCACTGGGACGTTAAAGGGACAGAGTTTGAGCTCGCAGGGAGGTTAAAGGGACAGAGGGTGAGATCACGGGGAGGTTAAAGGGATAGTCGGTGAGATCTCGGGGAGGTTAAAGGGAGAGAGAGTGAGATCAGGGGGAGGTTAAAGAGAGAGAGAGTGAGATCACGGGGACGTTAAATGGACAGAGAGTGAGATCGCGCCGACATTAAATGTACTGACGGTGAGATCACGGAGAGGTTAAAGGGACAGAGAGTGAGATCACGGGGAGTTTAAAGTGACAGAGAGGGAGATCACGGGTAGGTTAAAGGGACAGATAGTGAGATCACGGGGAGTTTAAAGTGACTGAGAGAGAGATCACGGGGATATTTAAGGGAATGAGAGTGAGATCACAGGGAGGTTAATGGGAAAGAGAGTAAGTTCACGGGGAGGTTAAAGGGACAGAGAGTGACACTCTCTGTCCCTTTAACTTCCCCGTGATCTCAGTCTCTGTCCCTTTAACCTCCCCGTGATCTCACTCTCTGTCCCTTTAACCTCCCCGTGATCTCACTCTCTGTCCCTTTAACTTCCCCGTGATCTCACTCTCTGTCCCTTAATCTTCCCCGTGATCTCACTCTCTGTCCCTTTAACCTCCCTGTGATCTCACTCACTGTCCCTTTAACCTCCCCGTGATCTCACTCACATCCCATTAACCTCCCCGTGATCTCACTCTCTGTCCATTTAACCTCCCCGTGATCTCACTCACAGTCCATTAACCTCCCCGTGATCTCACTCTCTGTCCCTTTAACCTCCCCGTGATCTCACTCTCTGTCTCTTTAACTTCCCCGTGATCTCACTCTCTGTCCCTTTAACTTCCCCGTGATCTCACTCTCTGTCCCTTTAACCTCCCCGTGATCTCACTCACTGTCCCTTTAACCTCCCCCTGATCTCACTCTCTGTCCCTTAAACCTTCCCGTAATCTAAATCTCTGTCCCTTTAACTTCCCAGTGAACTCACTCTCTGTCCCTTTAACCACCCTGATTTAGCACTCTGTCCCTTTAACCTCCCCGTGATCTCAGTGTCAGTCCCTATATCTTTCCCGTGATCTCACTTTCTGTCCCTTTAACCTCCCTGATCTAGCTCACTGTGCCTGCAACCTCCCCGATTTCACACTTTCTGTCCCTTTAACCTCCCCGTGATATCACTCCCTGTCCCGTTAACCTTCCAGTAATCTCACACTCTGTCCATTTAACCTCACCGTGATCTCACTCTCTGTCCATTTAACCTCCCTGTCATTTAACTCTGTGTCCCTGTAACCACCCCGTGATCTCACTCACTGTCCCTTTAACCTCCCTGTGATCTCACTCTCTGTCCCTTTAACTTCCCCGTGATCTCTCTCACTGTCCCTTTAACCTGCCCGTGATCTCACTCTCTGTGCCATTAACCTCACCGTGTTCTCACTCTCTGTCCCTTTAACCTCCCCGTGATCTCACTCTCTGTCCCTTTAACCTCTCCGTGATCTTACTCTCTGTCCCTTTAAACTCCCCGTGATCTCACTCTCTTTCCGTTTAACTTCCAAATCTAGCTCTCTGTCCTTTAAACTCCCCGTAATCTCACTCTCTGTCCATTTAACCTTCCCGTGATCTCACTCTCTGTCCCTTTAACTTCCCCGTGATCTCACTATCTGTCCCTTTAACGTCCACGTAATCTCACTCTCTGTCCCATTAACCTCCCTGTGATCTCACTCACTGTCCCTTTAACCTCCCTGTGATCTCACTCACTGTCCCTTTAACCTCCCCGTGATCTCACTCTCTGTCCCTTTAACCTCCCCGTGATCTAAATCTCTGTCCCTTTAACTTCCCAGTGATCTCACTCTCTGTCCCTTTAACCTCCCTGATTTAGCACTCTGTCCCTTTAACCTCCCCGTGATCTCAGTGTCAGTCCCTATATCCTTCCCGTGATCTCACTCTCTGTGCCTTTAACCACCCCGTGTTCTCACTCTCTGTCCCTTTAACCTCCCCGTGATCGCACTCAATGTCCCTTTAACCTCACCGTGACCTCACTCTCATTTCTATTAACCTCCCCGTGATCTCACTCTCTGTCCCTTTAACCTCCCCGTGATCTCACTATCTGTCCCTTTAACCTCCCCGTGACCTCACTCTCATTTCTATTAACCTCCCCGTGATCTCACTCTCTGTCCCTTTAACCTCCCCGTGATCTCACTCACAGTCCCTTTAACCTCCCCGTGATCTGACTCTCTGTCCCTTTAACCTCCCCGTGATCTCACTCACAGTCCCTTTAACCTCCCCGTGATCTGACTCTCTGTACCTTTAACCTCAACTTGATATCACTCTCTTTCCCGTTAACCTCCCCGTGATCTCACTCACAGTCCCATTAACCTCCCCGTGATCTCAGTCTCTGTCCCTTTAACCACTCCGTGATCTCACTCACAGTCCCATTAACCTCCCCGTGATCTCACTCTCTGTCCCTTTAACTTCCCCATGATCTCACTCTCTGTCCCTTTAACATCCATGTGATCTCACTCTCTGTCACTTTAACCTCCCCGTGATCTAAATCTCTTTCCCCTTAACCTCCGCGTGATCTCAGTGCCTGTCCCTATATCCTTCCCATGATCTCACTCTCTGTCCCTTTAACCTCCCTGATCTAGCTCACTGTGCCTGTAACCTCCCCGTTTCACACTCTCTGTCCCTTTAACCTCCCCGTGATATCACTCCCTGTCCCGTTAACCTTCCAGTAATCTCACACTCTGTTCATTTAACCTCACCGTGATCTCACTCTCTGTCCATTTAACCTCCCTGTCATTTAACTCTGTGTTCCTGTAACCTCCCCGTGATCTCACTCACTGTCCCTTTAACCTCCCTGTGATCTCACTCTCTGTCCCTTTAACTTCCCCGTGATCTCACTCACTGTCCCTTTAACCTCCCCGTGATCTCACTCTCTGTGCCATTACCCTCACCGTGTTCTCACTCTCTGTCCCTTTAACCTCCCCGTGATCTTACTCTCTGTCCCTTTAAACTCCCCATGATCTCAATCTCTTTCCCTTTAATCATCCAAATCTAGCTCTCTCTCCTCTAAACTCCCCGTAATCTCACTCTCAGTCCAATTTACCTCCCCGTGACCTCACTCTCATTCCTATTAACCTCCCCGTGATCTCACGCTCTGTCCCTTTAACCTCCCCGTGAGCTCACTCACAGTCACTTTAACCTCCCCGTGATCTCACCCTCTGTTCCTTTAACCTTCCCGTGATATCACTGTCCCTTTAAGCTCCCCGTGATCTCATTCACTGTCCCTTTCACGTCCCAGTGATCTCACTCTGTCCAATTAATCTTCCCGTGATCTCAATCTCTGGCCATTTAACCTGCACGTGATCTCATTCTCTGTCTCTTTCAACTCCCAGTGATCTCACTCTCTGTCCCATTAACCTCCCCGTCATCTCACTCTCTGTCCCTTTAACCTCCCCGTGTTCTCACTCTCTGTCCCTTTAACGTCCACATAATCTCAATCTCTGTCTCATTAACCTCCCTGTGATCTCACTCACTGTCCCTTTAACCTCCCCGTGATCTCACTCTCTGTCCCTTTAACCTCCCCGTGATCTATATCTCTGTCCCTTTACGTAACCAGTGAACTCACTCTCTGTCCCATTAACCTCCCCGTGATCTCAGTGTCAGTCCCTATATACTTCCCGTGATCTCAAACTCTGTGCCTTTAAACACCCCGTGTTCTCACTCTCTGTCCCTTTAACCTCCCCGTGATCTCACTCTCTGTCCATTTAACCTCCCCGTCATTTAACACTCTGTCCCTGTATCAACCCCGAGATCTCACTTTCTGTTCCTTTAACCTCCCCGAGATCTAACTCTCTGTCCCTTTAACCTCCCCATGATCTCACTCTGTCCCTTTAATCTTCCCGTGATGTCAATTTCTGTCCCTTTAACCTCCCCGTGATCTCACTCACTGTCCCTTTAACATCCCAGTGATCTCACTCACAGTCCCTTTAACCTCCCCGTGATCTCAGTCTCTGTCCCTTTAACCTCCCCGTGATCTCACTCACAGTCCCTTTAACCTCCCCGTGATCTCACTCACAGTCCCTTTAACCTCCCCGTGATCTCACTCACTGTCCCTTTAACGTCCCCTTGATATCACTCTCTTTCCCTTTAACCTTCCGGTGAACTCACTCTCTGTCACTTTAACCTCCCCGTGATTTAACTCTCTGTCCCTATAACCTCCCCGTGATCTCACTCACTGTCCCTTTAACGTCCCAGTGATCTCACTCTATCCATTTAATCATCCCGCGATCTCAATCAATGTCCATTTAACCTCCCCGTGATCTCACTCTCTGTCCCTTTAACTTCCCCGTGATCTCACTCTCTGTCCCTTTAACCTGCCCGTGTTCTCACTCTCTGTCCCTTTAAACTCCCCGTTATCTCACTCACTGTCCCTTTAATCTTCCCGTGATCTCAATCACTGTCCCTTTAACCTCCCCGTAATCTGACTCTCTGTCCCTTTAATCTTCCCGTGATCTCAATCACTGTCCCTTTAACCTCCCCGTGATCACACTATCTGTACCTTTAAGTTCCCCGTGATCTCATTCGCTGTCCCTTTAATTCCCCGTCATCTTACTCTCTGTCATTTAACCTCTCCGTGATCTCACTCTCTGTCCCTTTAACCTCCCCGTGATCTCACTCTCTGTACTTTTAACCTCCCCGTGATCTCACTCTCTGTCCCTTTAACCTCCCCGTGATCTCACTCTCTGTCCCTTTAACTTCCCCGTGATCTCACTCTCTGTCCCTTTAACCTCCCCGTGATCTAGCTCTCTGTCCCTTTAAACTCCCCGTAATCTCACTCTCTGTCCGTTTAACCTTTTTGTGATCTCACTCTCTGTCCCTTTAACCTCCCCATGCTCTCACTCTCTGTAACTTTAACCTCCAAGTGATGGCACTCAGTGTCCCATTAACTTACCCGTGATCTCACTCTCTGTCCCTTTAACCTCCTAGTGATCTCACTCTCTATCCCTTTAACCTTCCTGATCTAGATCTCTGTCACTTTAACCTCCCCGAAATCTCATTCTCTGTCCATTTAATATTCCAGTGATCTCACTCTCTGTTCCTTTAAAACTCCCCGTGATCTCACTCGCTGTCCCTTTAACCACCCCGTGATATCACTCTCTGTCCCGGTAAACTTCCCGTAATCTCACTCTCTGTCCCTTTAAAATTCCCCTGATCTCACTCTCTGTCCCTTTAACCTCCCCGAGATCTAACTCTCTGTCCCTTTAACCTCCCCGTGATCTCACTCTCTGTCCCCTTAACCTCCCCGTGAACTCAATCTCTGTGCCTTTAACCTCCCCGTGATCTCACTCTCTGTCCCTTTTACCTTCCTGATTTAGCACTCTGTCCCTTTAACCTCCCCGTGATCTCACTCACAGTCATTTGAACCTCCCCGTGATCTCACCCTCTGTTCCTTTAACCTCCCCGTGATATCACTGTCCCTTTAACCTCCCCGTGATCTAAATCTCTGTCCCTTTAACTTCACAGTGATCTCACTCTCTGTCCCTTTAACATTCCTGATTTAGCACTCTGTCCCTTTAACCTCCCCGTGATCTCAGTGTCTGTCCCATTAAACTCCCCGTGATCTCACTCTCTATCCCATTATCCTCCCCGTGATCTCACTCTCTATCCCATTAACCTCCCCGTGATCACACTCTCTGTCGCTTTAACCTCCCCGTAATCTCATTCTCTGTCCCTTTAACCTCCCCGTAATCTCATTCTCTGTCCCTTTAACCTCCCCGTGACCTCACTCTCATTCCTATTAACCTACCCGTGATCTCACGCTCTGTCCCTTTAACCTCCCCGTGAGCTCACTCACAGTCACTTTAACCTCCCCGTGATCTTACCCTCTGTTCCTTTAACCTCCCCGTGATATCACTGTCCCTTTTAGCTCCCCGTGATCTCATTCACTGTCCCTTTCACGTCCCAGTGATCTCACTCTGTCCAATTAATCTTCCCGCGATCTCAATCTCTGGCCATTTAACCTGCACGTGATCTCATTCTCTGTCTCTTTCAACTCCCAGTGATCTCACTCTCATTCCTATTTACATCCCCGTGATCTCAGTCTCTGTCCCTTTAACCTCCCCGTGATCACACTCAATGTCCATTTAACCAGCCCATGATCTCATCCTCTGTCCCTTTAACCTCCCCGTGATCTCACTCACTGTCCCTTTAACCTCCCCGTGATCTCACTCTTTGTCCCTTTAACCACCCCGTGATCTCATTCTCTGTCCCTTTAACGTCCCCGTAATCTCACTCTCTGTCCCATTAACCTCCCTGTGATCTCACTCACTGTCCCTTTAACTTCCCAGTGATCTCACTCTCTGTCCCTTTAACCTCCCTGATTTAGCACTCTGTCCCTTTAACCTCCCCGTGATCTCAGTGTCAGTCCCTATATCCTTCCCGTGATCTCACTCTCTGTGCCTTTAACCTCCCCGTGTTCTCACTCTCTGTCCCTTTTACCTCCCCGTAATCTGACTCCCTGTCCATTTAACCTTCCTGTGATCTCACTCTCTGACCCTTTAACCTCCCCGTGATCTCACTCTCTGTCCATTTAACCTCCCCGTCATTTAACACTCTGTCCCTGTAACAACCCGGTGATCTCACTTTCTGTCCCTTTAACCTCCCCGAGATCTAACTCTCTGTCCCTTTAACCTCCCCGTGCTCTCGCTCTCTGTACCGTTAACCTCCCCCTGATCGCACTCAATGTCCCTTTAACCTCCCTTTGATCTCAGTCTCTGTCCCATTACCCTCCCCGTGATCTCACTCTGTCCCTTTAATCTTCCCGTGATCTCAATCTCTGTCCCTTTAACCTCTCCGTGATCTCACTCACAGTCCGTTTAACCTCCCCATGATCTCACTCTCTGTCCCTTTAACCTCCCCGTGATCTCACTCACAGTCCCTTTAACCTCCCCATGATCTCACTCACAGTCACTTGAACCTCCCCGTGATCTCACCCTCTGTTCCTTTAACCTCCCCGTGATATCACTGTCCCTTTAACCTCCCCGTGATCTAAATCTCTGTCCCTTTAACTTCACAGTGATCTCACTCTCTGTCCCTTTAACATTCCTGATTTAGCACTCTGTTCCTTTAACCTCCCCGTGATCTCACTCTCTATCCCAATATCCTCCCCGTGATCTCACTCTCTATCCCATTAACCTCCCCGTGATCACACTCTCTGTCGCTTTAACCTCCCCGTAATCTCATTCTCTGTCCCTTTAACCTCCCCGTAATCTCATTCTCTGTCCCTTTAACCTCCCCGTGACCTCACTCTCATTCCTATTAACCTCCCCGTGATCTCACGCTCTGTCCCTTTAACCTCCCCGTGAGCTCACTCACAGTCACTTTAACCTCCCCGTGATCTTACCCTCTGTTCCTTTAACCTTCCCGTGATATCACTGTCCCTTTTAGCTCCCCGTGATCTCATTCACTATCCCTTTCACGTCCCAGTGATCTCACTCTGTCCAATTAATCTTCCCGTGATCTCAATCTCTGGCCATTTAACCTGCACGTGATCTCATTCTCTGTCTCTTTCAACTCCCAGTGATCTCACTCTCATTCCTATTTACATCCCCGTGATCTCAGTCTCTGTCCCTTTAACCTCCCCGTGATCACACTCAATGTCCATTTAACCAGCCCGTGATCTCATCCTCTGTCCCTTTAACCTCCCCGTGATCTCACTCACTGTCCCTTTAACCTCCCCGTGATCTCACTCTTTGTCCCTTTAACCTCCCCGTGATCTCATTCTCTGTCCCTTTAACGTCCCCGTAATCTCACTCTCTGTCCCATTAACCTCCCTGTGATCTCACTCACTGTCCCTTTAACCTCCCCGTGATCTCACTCTCTGTCCCTTTAACCTCCCCGTTATCTAAATCTCTGTCCCTTTAACTTCCCAGTGATCTCACTCTCTGTCCCTTTAACCTCCCTGATTTAGCACTCTGTCCCTTTAACCTCCCCGTCATCTCAGTGACAGTCCCTATATCCTTCCCGTGATCTCACTCTCTGTGCCTTTAACCTCCCCGTGTTCTCACTCTCTGTCCCTTTTACCTCCCCGTGATCTCACTCTCTGTCCATTTAACCTTCCTGATCTAGCTCTCTGTCCCTTTAAACTCCCCGTAATCTGACTCTCTGTCCATTTAACCTTCCTCTGATCTCACTCTCTGACCCTTTAACCTCCCCGTGATCTCACTCTCTGTCCATTTAACCTCCCCGTCATTTAACACTCTGTCCCTGTAACAACCCCGTGATCTCACTTTCTGTCCCTTTAACCTCCCCGAGATCTAACTCTCTGTCCCTTTAACCTCGCCGTGCTCTCGCTCTCTGTACCATTAACCTCCCCCTGATCGCACTCAATGTCCCTTTAACCTCCCTTTGATCTCAGTCTCTGTCCCATTACCCTCCCCGTGATCTCACTCTGTCCCTTTAATCTTCCCGTGATCTCAATCTCTGTCCCTTTAACCTCCCCGTGATCTCACTCACAGTCCCTTTAACCTCCCCATGATCTCACTCTCTGTCCCTTTAACCTCCCCGTGATCTCACTCACAGTCCCTTTAACCTCCCCGTGATCTCACTCACAGTCACTTTAACCTCCCCGTGATATCACTGTCCCTTTAACCTCCCCGTGATCTAAATCTCTGTCCCTTTAACTTTACAGTGATCTCTCTCTCTGTCCCTTTAACATTCCTGATTTAGCACTCTGTCCCTTTAACCTCCCCGTGATCTCAGTGTCTGTCCCATTAACCTCCCCGTGATCTCACTCTCTATCCCATTATCCTCCCCGTTATCTCACTCTCTATCCCATTAACCTTCCTGATCTAGCTCTCTGTCCCTTTAAACTCCCCGTAATCTCACTCTCTGTCCATTTAACCTTCCCGTGATCTCACTCTCTGTCCATTTAACCTCCCCGTGATCACACTCTCTGTCCCTTTAACCTCCCCGTGATCTCACTCTCTGTCCCTTTAACCTCCCCGTGATCTCACTCTCTGTCCCTGTAACAACCCCGTGATCTCACTTTCCGTCCCTTTAACTTCCCCGAGATCTAACTCTCTGTTCCTTTAACCTCCCAGTGATCTCATTCTCTGTCCCTTTAACCTCCCCGTGATCTCACTTACAGTCACTTTAACCTCCCCGTGATCTCACACACTGTCCCTTTAACGTCCCCTTGATATCACTGTCTTTCCCGTTAACGTTCGAGTAATCTCACTCTCTGTCCCTTTAACCTTCCGGTGAACTCACTCTCTGTCACTTTAACCTCCCCGTGATTTAACTCTCTGTCCCTTTAACCTCCCCGTGATCGCACTCACTGTCCCTTTAACGTCCCAGTGATCTCACTCTGTCCATTTAATCATCCCGCGATCTCAATCAATGTCCATTTAACCTCCCCGTGATCTCACTCTCTGTCCCTTTAACTTCCCCGTGATCTCACTCTCTGTCCCTTTAACCTGCCCGTGATCTCACTCTCTGTCCCTTTAACCTCCCCGTTATCTCACTCACTGTCCCTTTAATCTTCCCGTGATCTCAATCACTGTCCCTTTAACCTCCCCGTGATCACACTATCTGTACCTTTAAGTTCCCCGTGATCTCACTCGCTGTCCCTTTAATTCCCCGTCATCTTACTCTCTGTCATTTAACCTCCCCGTGATCTCACTCTCTGTCCCTTTAACCTCCCCGTGATCTCACTCTCTGTACTTTTAACCTCCCCGTGATCTCACTCTCTGTCCCTTTAACCTCCCCGTGATCTCACTCTCTGTCCCTTTAACTTCCCCGTGATCTCACTCTCTGTCCCTTTAACCTCCCCGTGATCTAGCTCTCTGTCCCTTTAAACTCCCCGTAATCTCACTCTCTGTCCGTTTAACCTTTTCGTGATCTCACTCTCTGTCCCTTTAACCTCCCCATGCTCTCACTCTCTGTAACTTTAACCTCCAAGTGATCGCACTCAGTGTCCCATTAACTTACCCGTGACCTCACTCTCTGTCCCTTTAACCTCCTAGTGATCTCACTCTCTATCCCTTTAACCTTCCTGATCTAGATCTCTATCACTTTAACCTCCCCGAAATCTCATTCTCTGTCCATTTAATATTCCAGTGATCTCACTCTCTGTCCCTTTAAAACTCCCCGTGATCTCACTCGCTGTCCCTTTAACCACCCCGTGATATCACTCTCTGTCCCGGTAAACTTCCCGTAATCTCACTCTCTGTCCCTTTAAAATTCCCCTGATCTCACTCTCTGTCCCTTTAACCTCCCCGAGATCTAACTCTCTGTCCCTTTAACCTCCCCGTGATCTCACTCTCTGTCCCCTTAACCTCCCCGTGAACTCAATCTCTGTCCCATTAACCTACCCGTGATCTCACTCTCTGTCCATTTAACCTCCCCGTGATCTAAATCTCTGTCCCTTTAACTTTACAGTGATCTCACTCTCTGTCCCTTTAACATTCCTGATTTAGCACTCTGTCCCTTTAACCTCCCCGTGATCTCAGTGTCTGTCCCATTAACCTACCCGTGATCTCACTCTCGATCCCATTATCCTCCCCGTGATCTCACTCTCTATCCCATTAACCTCCCCGTGATCACACTCTCTGTCGCTTTAACCTCCCCTTAACCTCATTCTCTGTCCCTTTAACCTCCCCGTAATCTCATTCTCTGTCCCTTTAACCTCCCCGTGAGCTCACTCACAGTCACTTTAAGCTCCCCGTGAGCTCACCCTCTGTTCCTTTAACCTCCCCGTGATATCACTGTCCCTTTAAGCTCCCCGTGATCTCATTCACTGTCCTTTTCACGTCCCAGTGATCTCACTCTGTCCGTTTAATCTTCCCGTGATCTCAATCTCTGGCCATTTAACCTGCACGTGATCTCATTCTCTGTCTCTTTCAACTCCCAGTGATCTCACTCTCTGTCCCATTAACCTCCCCGTCATCTCACTCTCTGTCCCTTTAACCTCCCCGTGTTCTCACTCTCTGTCCCTTTAACGTCCACATAATCTCAATCTCTGTCCCATTAACCTCCCTGTGATCTCACTCACTGTCCCTTTAACCTCCCCGTGATCTCACTCTCTGTCCCTTTAACCTCCCCGTGATCTAAATCTCTGTCCCTTTACGTTCCAAGTGAACTCACTCTCTGTCCCATTAATCTCCCCGTGATCTCAGTGTCAGTCCCTATATACTTCCCGTGATCTCAAACTCTGTGCCTTTAAACTCCCTGTGTTCTCACTCTCTGTCCATTTTACCTCCCCGTGATCTCACTCTCTGTCCCATTAACCTCCCCGTGATCTCACTCTGTCCCTTTAATCTTCCCGTGATGTCAATTTCTGTCCCTTTAACCTCCCCGTGACCTCACTCTCATTCCTATTAAACTCCCCGTGATCTCACTCACTGTCCCTTTAACCTCCCTGTGATCTCACTCACAGTCCCTTTAACCTCCCCGTGATCTCAGTCTCTGTCCCTTTAACCTTCCCGTGATCTCACTCACAGTCCCTTTAACCTCCCCGTGATCTCACTCACTGTCCCTTTAACGTCCCCTTGATATCACTCTCTTTCCCTTTAACCTTCCGGTGAACTCACTCCCTGTCACTTTAACCTCCCCGTGATTTAATTCTCTGTCCCTATAACCTCCCCGTGATCTCACTCACTGTCCCTTTAACGTCCCAGTGATCTCACTCTGTCCTTTTAACCTCCCCGTGATCTCACTCTCTGTCCCTTTAACTTCCCCGTGATCTCACTCTCTGTCCCTTTAAACTACCCGTGATCTCACTCTCTGTCCCTTTAACCTCCCCGTGATCTCTCTCTGTCACTTTAACCTCCCCGTAATCGCTCGATGTCTCTTTAACCTCCCGTGATCTCACTCTATTCCCTTTAACCTCCCTGATTTAGCTCTCTGTCCCTTTATCCTCCCCGTGATCTTACTCTCAGTCCCTTTAACCTCCCCGTTATCTCACGCTCTGTCCCTTTAACCTCCCCGTGAACTCAAACTCTGTCCCTTTAACCTCCCCGAGATCTAACTCTCTGTCCCTTTAACCTCCCCGTGCTCTCGCTCTCTGTACCATTAACCTCCCCCTGATCGCACTCAATGTCCCTTTAACCTCCCTTTGATCTCAGTCTCTGTCCCATTAACCTCCCCGTGATCTCACTCTGTCCCTTTAATCTTCCCGTGATCTCAATCTCTGTCCCTTTAACCTCCCCGTGATCTCACTCACAGTCCCTTTAACCTCCCCATGATCTCACTCTTTGTCCCTTTAACCTCCCCGTGATCTCACTCACAGTCCCTTTAACCTCCCTGTGATCTCACTCACAGTCACTTGAACCTCCCCGTGATCTCACCCTCTGTTCCTTTAACCTCCCCGTGATATCACTGTCCCTTTAACCTCCCCGTGATCTAAATCTCTGTCACTTTAACCTCCCCGTGATCTTACCCTCTGTTCCTTTAACCTCCCCGTGATATCACTGTCCCTTTTTGCTCCCCGTGATCTCATTCACTATCCCTTTCACGTCCCAGTGATCTCACTCTGTCCAATTAATCTTCCCGTGATCTCAATCTCTGGCCATTTAACCTGCACGTGATCTCATTCTCTGTCTCTTTCAACTCCCAGTGATCTCACTCTCATTCCTATTTACATCCCCGTGATCTCAGTCTCTGTCCCTTTAACCTCCCCGTGATCACACTCAATGTCCATTTAACCAGCCCGTGATCTCATCCTCTGTCCCTTTAACCTCCCCGTGATCTCACTCACTGTCCCTTTAACCTCCCCGTGATCTCACTCTTTGTCCCTTTAACCTCCCCGTGATCTCATTCCCTGTCCCTTTAACGTCCCCGTAATCTCACTCTCTGTCCCATTAACCTCCCTGTGATCTCACTCACTGTCCCTTTAACCTCCCCGTGATCTCACTCTCTGTCCCTTTAACCTCCCCGTTATCTAAATCTCTGTCGCTTTAACTTCCCAGTGATCTCACTCTCTGTCCCTTTAACCTCCCTGATTTAGCACTCTGTCCCTTTAACCTCCCCGTGATCTCAGTGTCAGTCTCTATATCCTTCCCGTGATCTCACTCTCTGTGCCTTTAACCTCCCCGTGTTCTCACTCTCTGTCCCTTTTACCTCCCCGTGATCTCACTCTCTGTCCATTTAACCTTCCTGATCTAGCTCTCTGTCCCTTTAAACTCCCCGTAATCTGACTCTCTGTCCATTTAACCTTCCTGTGATCTCACTCTCTGACCCTTTAACCTCCCTGTGATCTCACTCTCTGTCCATTTAACCTCCCCGTCATTTAACACTCTGTCCCTGTAACAACCCCGTGATCTCACTTTCTGTCCCTTTAACCTCCCCGAGATCTAACTCTCTGTCCCTTTAACCTCCCCGTGCTCTCGCTCTCTGTACCGTTAACCTCCCCCTGATCGCACTCAATGTCCCTTTAACCTCCCTTTGATCTCAGTCTCTGTCCCATTACCCTCCCCGTGATCTCACTCTGTCCCTTTAATCTTCCCGTGATCTCAATCTCTGTCCCTTTAACCTCCCCGTGATCTCACTCACAGTCCCTTTAACCTCCCCATGATCTCACTCTCTGTCCCTTTAATCTTCCCGTGATCTCAATCACTGTCCCTTTAACCTCCCCGTGATCACACTATCTGTACCTTTAAGTTCCCCGTGATCTCACTCGCTGTCCCTTTAATTCCCCGTCATCTTACTCTCCGTCATTTAACCTCCCCGTGATCTCACTCTCTGTCCCTTTAACCTCCCCGTGATCTCACTCTCTGTACTTTTAACCTCCCCGTGATCTCACTCTCTGTCCCTTTAACCTCCCCGTGATCTCACTCTCTGTCCCTTTAACTTCCCCGTGATCTCACTCTCTGTCCCTTTAACCTCCCCGTGATCTAGCTCTCTGTCCCTTTAAACTCCCCGTAATCTCACTCTCTGTCCGTTTAACCTTTTCGTGATCTCACTCTCTGTCCCTTTAACCTCCCCATGCTCTCACTCTCTGTAACTTTAACCTCCAAGTGATGGCACTCAGTGTCCCATTAACTTACCCGTGATCTCACTCTCTGTCCCTTTAACCTCCTAGTGATCTCACTCTCTATCCCTTTAACCTTCCTGATCTAGATCTCTGTCACTTTAACCTCCCCGAAATCTCATTCTCTGTCCATTTAATATTCCAGTGATCTCACTCTCTGTCCCTTTAAAACTCCCCGTGATCTCACTCGCTGTCCCTTTAACCACCCCGTGATATCACTCTCTGTCCCGGTAAACTTCCCGTAATCTCACTCTCTGTCCCTTTAAAATTCCCCTGATCTCACTCTCTGTCCCTTTAACCTCCCCGAGATCTAACTCTCTGTCCCTTTAACCTCCCCGTGATCTCACTCTCTGTCCCCTTAACCTCCCCGTGAACTCAATCTCTGTGCCTTTAACCTCCCCGTGATCTCACTCTCTGTCCCTTTTACCTTCCTGATTTAGCACTCTGTCCATTTAACCTCCCCGTGATCTAAATCTCTGTCCCTTTAACTTTACAGTGATCTCACTCTCTGTCCCTTTAACATTCCTGATTTAGGACTCTGTCCCTTTAACCTCCCCGTGATCTTAGTGTCTGTCCCATTAACCTACCCGTGATCTCACTCTCGATCCCATTATCCTCCCCGTGATCTCACTCTCTATCCCATTAACCTCCCCGTGATCACACTCTCTGTCGCTTTAACCTCCCCTTAACCTCATTCTCTGTCCCTTTAACCTCCCCGTAATCTCATTCTCTGTCCCTTTAACCTCCCCGTGAGCTCACTCACAGTCACTTTAAGCTCCCCGTGAGCTCACCCTCTGTTCCTTTAACCTCCCCGTGATATCACTGTCCCTTTAAGCTCCCCGTGATCTCATTCACTGTCCTTTTCACGTCCCAGTGATCTCACTCTGTCCGTTTAATCTTCCCGTGATCTCAATCTCTGGCAATTTAACCTGCACGTGATCTCATTCTCTGTCTCTTTCAACTCCCAGTGATCTCACTCTCTGTCCCATTAACCTCCCCGTCATCTCACTCTCTGTCCCTTTAACCTCCCCGTGTTCTCACTCTCTGTCCCTTTAACGTCCACATAATCTCAATCTCTGTCCCATTAACCTCCCTGTGATCTCACTCACTGTCCCTTTAACCTCCCCGTGATCTCACTCTCTGTCCCTTTAACCTCCCCGTGATCTAAATCTCTGTCCCTTTACGTTCCAAGTGAACTCACTCTCTGTCCCATTAATCTCCCCGTGATCTCAGTGTCAGTCCCTATATACTTCCCGTGATCTCAAACTCTGTGCCTTTAAACTCCCTGTGTTCTCACTCTCTGTCCATTTTACCTCCCCGTGATCTCACTCTCTGTCCCATTAACCTCCCCGTGATCTCACTCTGTCCCTTTAATCTTCCCGTGATGTCAATTTCTGTCCCTTTAACCTCCCCGTGACCTCACTCTCATTCCTATTAACCTCCCCGTGATCTCACTCACTGTCCCTTTAACCTCCCTGTGATCTCACTCACAGTCCCTTTAACCTCCCCGTGATCTCAGTCTCTGTCCCTTTAACCTTCCCGTGATCTCACTCACAGTCCCTTTAACCTCCCCGTGATCTCACTCACTGTCCCTTTAACGTCCCCTTGATATCACTCTCTTTCCCTTTAACCTTCCGGTGAACTCACTCCCTGTCACTTTAACCTCCCCGTGATCTCACTCACTGTCCCTTTAACGTCCCAGTGATCTCACTCTGTCCTTTTAACCTCCCCGTGATCTCACTCTCTGTCCCTTTAACTTCCCCGTGATCTCACTCTCTGTCCCTTTAAACTACCCGTGATCTCACTCTCTGTCCCTTTAAACTCCCCGTGATCTCTCTCTGTCACTTTAACCTCCCCGTAATCGCTCGATGTCTCTTTAACCTCCCGTGATCTCACTCTATTCCCTTTAACCTCCCTGATTTAGCTCTCTGTCCCTTTATCCTCCCCGTGATCTTACTCTCAGTCCCTTTAACCTCCCCGTTATCTCACGCTCTGTCCCTTTAACCTCCCCGTGAACTCAAACTCTGTCCCTTTAACCTCCCCGAGATCTAACTCTCTGTCCCTTTAACCTCCCCGTGCTCTCGCTCTCTGTACCATTAACCTCCCCCTGATCGCACTCAATGTCCCTTTAACCTCCCTTTGATCTCAGTCTCTGTCCCATTAACCTCCCCGTGATCTCACTCTGTCCCTTTAATCTTCCCGTGATCTCAATCTCTGTCCCTTTAACCTCCCCGTGATCTCACTCACAGTCCCTTTAACCTCCCCATGATCTCACTCTTTGTCCCTTTAACCTCCCCGTGATCTCACTCACAGTCCCTTTAACCTCCCTGTGATCTCACTCACAGTCACTTGAACCTCCCCGTGATCTCACCCTCTGTTCCTTTAACCTCCCCGTGATATCACTGTCCCTTTAACCTCCCCGTGATCTAAATCTCTGTCCCTTTAACTTCACAGTGATCTCACTCTCTGTCCCTTTAACATTCCTGATTTAGCACTCTGTCCCTTTAACCTCCCCGTGATCTCAGTGTCTGTCCCATTAACCTCCCCGTAATCTCACTCTCTATCCCATTATCCTCCCCGTGATCTCACTCTCTATCCCATTAACCTCCCCGTGATCACACTCTCTGTCGCTTTAACCTCCCCGTGACCTCACTCTCATTCCTATTAACCTCCCCGTGATCTCACGCTCTGTCCCTTTATCCTCCCCGTGAGCTCACTCACAGTCACTTTAACCTCCCCGTGATCTTACCCTCTGTTCCTTTAACCTCCCCGTGATATCACTGTCCCTTTTAGCTCCCCGTGATCTCATTCACTGTCCCTTTCACGTCCCAGTGATCTCACTCTGTCCAATTAATCTTCCCGTGATCTCAATCTCTGGCCATTTAACCTGCACGTGATCTCATTCTCTGTCTCTTTCAACTCCCAGTGATCTCACTCTCATTCCTATTTACATCCCCGTGATCTCAGTCTCTGTCCCTTTAACCTCCCCGTGATCACACTCAATGTCCATTTAACCAGCCCGTGATCTCATCCTCTGTCCCTTTAACCTCCCCGTGATCTCACTCACTGTCCCTTTAACCTCCCCGTGATCTCACTCTTTGTCCCTTTAACCTCCCCGTGATCTCATTCTCTGTCCCTTTAACGTCCCCGTAATCTCACTCTCTGTCCCATTAACCTCCCTGTGATCTCACTCACTGTCCCTTTAACATCCCCGTGATCTCACTCTCTGTCCCTTTAACCTCCCCGTTATCTAAATCTCTGTCCCTTTAACTTCCCAGTGATCTCACTCTCTGTCCCTTTAACCTCCCTGATTTAGCACTCTGTCCCTTTTACCTCCCCGTGATCTCAGTGTCAGTCTCTATATCCTTCCCGTGATCTCACTCTCTGTGCCTTTAACCTCCCCGTGTTCTCACTCTCTGTCCCTTTTACCTCCCCGTGATCTCACTCTCTGTCCATTTAACCTTCCTGATCTAGCTCTCTGTCCCTTTAAACTCCCCGTAATCTGACTCTCTGTCCATTTAACCTTCCTGTGATCTCACTCTCTGACCCTTTAACCTCCCTGTGATCTCACTTTCTGTCCATTTAACCTCCCCGTCATTTAACACTCTGTCCCTGTAACAACCCCGTGATCTCACTTTCTGTCCCTTTAACCTCCCCGAGATCTAACTCTCTGTCCCTTTAACCTCCCCGTGCTCTCGCTCTCTGTACCGTTAACCTCCCCCTGATCGCACTCAATGTCCCTATAACCTCCCTTTGATCTCAGTCTCTGTCCCATTACCCTCCCCGTGATCTCACTCTGTCCCTTTAATCTTCCCGTGATCTCAATCTCTGTCCCTTTAACCTCCCCGTGATCTCACTCACAGTCCCTTTAACCTCCCCATGATCTCACTCTCTGTCCCTTTAACCTCCCCGTGATCTCACTCACAGTCCCTTTAACCTCCCCGTGATCTCACTCACAGTCACTTGAACCTCCCCGTGATCTCACCCTCTGTTCCTTTAACCTCCCCGTGATATCACTGTCCCTTTAACCTCCCCGTGATCTAAATCTCTGTCCCTTTAACTTCACAGTGATCTCACTCTCTGTCCCTTTAACATTCCTGATTTAGCACTCTGTCCCTTTAACCTCCCCGTGATCTCAGTGTCTGTCCCATTAACCTCCCCGTGATCTCACTCTCTATCCCATTATCCTCCCCGTGATCTCACTCTCTATCCCATTAACCTCCCCGTGATCACACTCTCTGTCGCTTTAACCTCCCCGTAATCTCATTCTCTGTCCCTTTAACCTCCCCGTAATCTCATTCTCTGTCCCTTTAACCTCCCCGTGACCTCACTCTCATTCCTATTAACCTCCCCGTGATCTCACGCTCTGTCCCTTTAACCTCCCCGTGAGCTCACTCACAGTCACTTTAACCTCCCCGTGATCTTACCCTCTGTTCCTTTAACCTCCCCGTGATATCACTGTCCCTTTTAGCTCCCCGTGATCTCATTCACTATCCCTTTCACGTCCCAGTGATCTCACTCTGTCCAATTAATCTTCCCGTGATCTCAATCTCTGGCCATTTAACCTGCACGTGATCTCATTCTCTGTCTCTTTCAACTCCCAGTGATCTCACTCTCATTCCTATTTACATCCCCGTGATCTCAGTCTCTGTCCCTTTAACCTCCCCGTGATCACACTCAATGTCCATTTAACCAGCCCGTGATCTCATCCTCTGTCCCTTTAACCTCCCCGTGATCTCTCTCACTGTCCCTTTAACCTCCCCGTGATCTCACTCTTTGTCCCTTTAACCTCCCCGTGATCTCATTCTCTGTCCCTTTAACGTCCCCGTAATCTCACTCTCTGTCCCATTAACCTCCCCGTGTTCTCACTCTCTGTCCCTTTTACCTCCCCGTGATCTCACTCTCTGTCCATTTAACCTTCCTGATCTAGCTCTCTGTCCCTTTAAACTCCCCGTAATCTGACTCTCTGTCCATTTAACCTTCCTGTGATCTCACTCTCTGACCCTTTAACCTCCCCGTGATCTCACTCTCTGTCCATTTAACCTCCCCGTCATTTAACACTCTGTCCCTGTAACAACCCCGTGATCTCACTTTCTGTCCCTTTAACCTCCCCGAGATCTAACTCTCTGTCCCTTTAACCTCGCCGTGCTCTCGCTCTCTGTACCATTAACCTCCCCCTGATCGCACTCAATGTCCCTTTAACCTCCCTTTGATCTCAGTCTCTGTCCCATTACCCTCCCCGTGATCTCACTCTGTCCCTTTAATCTTCCCGTGATCTCAATCTCTGTCCCTTTAACCTCCCCGTGATCTCACTCACAGTCCCTTTAACCTCCCCATGATCTCACTCTCTGTCCCTTTAACCTCCCCGTGATCTCACTCACAGTCCCTTTAACCTCCCCGTGATCTCACTCACAGTCACTTTAACCTCCCCGTGATATCACTGTCCCTTTAACCTCCCCGTGATCTAAATCTCTGTCCCTTTAACTTTACAGTGATCTCACTCTCTGTCCCTTTAACATTCCTGATTTAGCACTCTGTCCCTTTAACCTCCCTGTGATCTCAGTGTCTGTCCCATTAACCTTCCCGTGATCTCACTCTCTATCCCATTATCCTCCCCGTTATCTCACTCTCTATCCCATTAACCTTCCTGATCTAGCTCTCTGTCCCTTTAAACTCCCCGTAATCTCACTCTCTGTCCATTTAACCTTCCCGTGATCTCACTCTCTGTCCATTTAACCTCCCCGTGATCACACTCTCTGTCCCTTTAACCTCCCCGTGATCTCACTCTCTGTCCCTTTAACCTCCCCGTGATCTCACTCTCTGTCCCTGTAACAACCCCGTGATCTCACTTTCCGTCCCTTTAACTTCCCCGAGATCTAACTCTCTGTTCCTTTAACCTCCCCGTGATCTCATTCTCTGTCCCTTTAACCTCCCCGTGATCTCACTTACAGTCACTTTAACCTCCCCGTGATCTCACACACTGTCCCTTTAACGTCCCCTTGATATCACTGTCTTTCCCGTTAACGTTCGAGTAATCTCACTCTCTGTCCCTTTAACCTTCCGGTGAACTCACTCTCTGTCACTTTAACCTCCCCGTGATTTAACTCTCTGTCCCTTTAACCTCCCCGTGATCGCACTCACTGTCCCTTTAACGTCCCAGTGATCTCACTCTGTCCATTTATTCATCCCGCGATCTCATTCAATGTCCATTTAACCTCCCTATGATCTCACTCTCTGTCCCTTTAACCTGCCCGTGATCTCACTCTCTGACCCTTTAACTTCCCCGTGATCTCACTCTCTGTCCCTTTAACGTCCATGTGATCTCACTCTCTGTCACTTTAACCTCCCCGTGATCTAATTGTCTGTCCCTTTAACTTCCCAGTGATCTCACTCTCTGTCCCTTTAACCTCCCTGATTTAGCACTCTGTCCCTTTAAGCTCCCCGTGATCTCAGTGTCTGTCCCTATATCCTTCCTGTGATCTCACTCTCTGTCCCTTTAACCTCCCTGATCTAGCTCACTGTGCCTGTAACCTCCCCGTGTTCTCACTCTCTGTCCCTTTAACCTCCCCGTGATATCACTCCCTGTCCCGTTAACCTTCCAGTAATCTCACACTCTGTCCCTTTAACCTCACCGTGATCTCACTCTCTGTCAATTTAACCTCCCTGTCATTTAACTCTCTGTCCCTGTAACCACGCCGTGATCTCACTCACTGTCCCTTTAACCTCCCCGTGATCTCACTCTCTGTCCCTTTAACTTCCCCGTGATCTCACTCACTGTCCCTTTAACATCCCCGTGATCTCACTCTCTGTGCCATTAACCTCCCCGTGTTCTCACTGACTGTCCCTTTAACCTCCCCGTGATCTCACTCTCTGTCCCATTTAACCTCCCCGTGATCTTACTTTCTGACCTTTAAACTCCCCGTAATCTCACTCTCTGTCCATTTAACCTTCCCGTGATCTCACTGTCTGTCCATTTCACCTCCCCGTGATCACACTCTCTGTCCCTTTAAACTCCCCGTGATCTCACATTCTGTCCCTTTAACCTCCCCGTGATCTCACTCTCTGTCCCTTTAACATCCTGGTGATCTCACTCTCTGTCCATTTAACCTTCCCGTGTTCTCACTCTCTGTCCATTTAACCTCCCTGTGACCTCACTCTCATTCCTATTTACATCCCCGTGATCTCACTCTCTGTCCCTTTAATCTCCCCGTGATCTCACTCAATGTCCCTTTAATCTTCCCGTCATCTCAATATCTGTCCCTTTAACCTCCCCGTGATCTCAGTCTCTGTCCCTTTAACCTCCCCGTGCTCTCTCTCTCTGTACCTTGAACCTCCCCGTGATCGCACTCAATGTCCCTTTAACCTCCCTTTGATCTCAGTCTTTGTCCCATTAACCTCCTCGTGATCTCACTCACAGTCCCTTTAACCGCCCTGTGATCTCACTCACAGTCCCTTTAACCTGCCCAGAATCTCACTCTCTGTCCCTTTAACCTCCCCGTGATCTCACTCACAGTCCTTTTAACCTCCCCGTGATCTCACTCACAGTCCCTTTAACCTCCCCGTGATCTCACTCACTGTACTTTAACGTCCCCTTGATATCACTCTCTTTCCCGTTAACATTCGAGTAATCTCACTCTCTGTCCCTTTAACCTTCCGGTGAACTCACTCTCTGTCACTTTAACCTCCCCCTGATCTCACTCTCTGTCCATTTAACCTCCCTGTCATTTAACTCTCTGTCCCTGTAACCACCCCGTGATCACATTCACTGTCCCTTTAACCTCCCCGTGATCTCACTCTCTGTCCCTTTAACTTCCCCGTGATCTCACTCACTGTCCCTTTAAGCTCCCCGTGATCTCACTCTCTGTGCCATTAACCTCCCCTTGTTCTCACTCTCAGTCCCTTTAACATCCCCGTGATCTCACTCTCTGTCGCTTTAACCTCCCCGTGATCTTACTGTCTGTCCCTTTAAACTCCCCGTTATCTCACTCTCTATCCCTTTAATCTTCCAAATCTAGCTCTCTGTCCTTTAAACTCCCCGTAATCTCACTCTCTGTCCATTTAACCTTCCCGTGATCTCACTCACTGTCCCTTTAACCTCCCCGTGATCATACTCTCTGTCCCTTTAAACTCCCCGTGATCTCACATTCTGTCCCTTTAACCTCCCCGTGATCTCACTCTGTCACTTTAATCTTCCCGTGATCTCAATCTCTGTCCCTTGAACCTACCCGTGATCACATTCTCTCTCCATTTAACCTCCCCGTGACCTCACTCTCATTCCTATTTACATGCCCGTGATATCACTCTCTGTCCCTTTAACCTCCCCGTGATCTCACTCAATGTCCCTTTAATCTTCCCGTGATCATAATATCTATCCCTTTAACCTCCCCATGATCTCACTGTCTGTCACATTAAGCTCCCTGTGATTTTACTCTCTATCCCTTTAACCTCCCCGTGATCTCAGTCTCTGTCCCTTTAACCTCCCCGTGACATCACTCTCATTCCTATTAACCTCCCCGTGATCTCACTCTCTGTCCCTTTAACCTCCCCGTGATCTCACTCACAGTCACTTTAACCTCCCTGTGATCTCACTCTCTGTCCCTTTAACCTCCCCGTGATCTCACTCTCTGTCCCTTTAACCTCCCCGTCATCTCACTCACTGTCCCTTTCACGTCCCAGTGATCTCACTCTGTCCATTTAATCTTCCCGTGATCTCAATCTCTGTCCATTTAACCTGCACGTGATCTCATTCTCTGTCCCTTTAACCTCCCAGTGATCTCATTCTCTGTCCCTTTCAACTCCCAGTGATCTCATTCTCTGTCCCTTTCAACTCCCAGTGATCTCACTCTCTGTCCCTTTAACCTCCCCGTGATCTAAATCTCTGTCCCATTAACTTCCCAGTGATCTCACTCTCTGTCCCTTTAACATCCCCGTGATCTCACTCTCCGACCCTTTAACCTCCCCGTGATCTCACTCTCTGTCCCTTAAGCCTCCCAGTCATCTCACTCACTGTCCAGTTAACCTCCCCGTGATCTCAATCTCTGTCCCTTTAACCTCCCTGATTTAGCACTCTTTCCCTTTAACCTCCCCGTGATCTCACTCTCTTTCCCGTTACCTTCCAGTAATCTCACTCCCTGTCCCTTTAACCTTCAAGTGAACTCACTCTCTGTCACTTTATCCTCCCCGTTATTTATCTCTCTGTCCCTTTAACCTCCCCGTGATCTCCCTCATTGTCCCTTTAACGTCCCAGTGATCTCACTCTGTTCATTTAATCTTCCCGCAATCTCAATCTCTGTCCATTTAACCTGCCCCTGATCTCATTCTCTATCACTTTCAACTCCCAGTGATCTCACTATCTGTCCCATTAACCTCCCCGTGATCTCACTCTCTGTCCCTTTAACCTCCCCGTGATCTCACTCTCTGTCCCTTTAACTTCCCCGTGATCTCACTCTCTGTCCCATTAACGTCCACGTGATCTCACTCTCTGTCACTTTAACCTCCCCGTGATCTAAATCTCTGTCCCTTTTACTTCCCAGTGATCTCACTCTCTGTCCCGTTAACCTTCCAGTAATCTCACACTCTGTCCCTTTAACCTCCCCGTGATATCACTCTCTGTCCCGTTAACCTTCCAGTAATCTCACTCTCTGTCCCTTTAACCTCCCCGTGATCTCACTCTCTGTCCCTTTAACCTCCCTGTCATTTAACTCTCTGTCCCTGTAACCACCCCGTGAACTCAGTCTCTGTCACTTTAACCTCCCCGTGATCTCACTCTCTGTCCCTTTAACTTCCCCGTGATCTCACTCTCTGTCCCATTAACGTCCACGTGATCTCACTCTCTGTCACTTTAACCTCCCCGTGATCTAAATCTCTGTCCCTTTTACTTCCCAGTGATCTCACTCTCTGTCCCGTTAACCTTCCAGTAATCTCACACTCTGTCCCTTTAACCTCCCCGTGATATCACTCTCTGTCCCGTTAACCTTCCAGTAATCTCACTCTCTGTCCCTTTAACCTCCCCGTGATCTCACTCTCTGTCCCTTTAACCTCCCTGTCATTTAACTCTCTGTCCCTGTAACCACCCCGTGAACTCAGTCTCTGTCACTTTAACCTCCCCGTGATCTCACTCACTGTCCCTTTAACCTCCCCGTGATCTCACTCTCTGTCCCTTTAACCTCCCCGTGTTTTCACTCTCTGTCCCTTTAACCTCCCCGTGATCTCACTCTCTGTCCCTTTAACCTCCCCCTTAACTCACTCTCTCTCCCATTAACCTCCCCATGATCTCACTCTCTGTCCCGTTAACCTTCCAATAATCTCACTCTCTGTCCCTTTAACTTTCCCGTGAACTCACTGTCCCTTTAACCTCCCCTTGATCTCACTCACTGTCCCTTTAACGTCCCAGTGATCTCACTCTCTGTCAATTTAACCTGCCCATGATCTCATTCTCTGTCCCTTTCAACTCCCAGTGATCTCACTGTCTGTCCCATTAAACTCCCCGTGATCTCACTCTCTATCCCATTAACCCCCCAGTGATCTAAATCTCTGTCCCTTTAACCTCCCCGTGTTCTCACTCTCTGTCCCTTTAACCTCCCCGTGATCTCACTCTCTGTCCCTTTAACATTCCCGTGATCACACTCTCTGTACCTTTATACTCCCCGTGATCTCACTCTCTGTCCCTTTAACCTCCCCGTGATCTCATTCTCCATCTCTTTAACCTCCCTGTGATCTCTCTCTCTGTCCCTTTAATCCCCCCGTAATCTCACTCTCTGTCCCATTAACGTCCACGTGATCTCCCTATCTTTTCCTTTAACCTCCCCGTGATCTCTCTCTCTCGCTTTAACCTCCCCGTAATCTCCATCTCTGTCCTTTTAACCTCTCTCTGATCTAACTCTCTGTCACTTAAAACACCCCATGATCTCACTCACTATCCGGTTAACATCCCCCTGATCTCACTCTCTTTCCCTTTAACCTCCCAGTGATCTCACTCTCTTTCCCTTAAACCTCCCAGTGATCTCACTCTCTGTCGTTTTAACCTCCCCGTGATCTCACTCTCTGTCCCTTTAACCTCCCCGTGATCTCACTCTCTGTCCCATTAACCTCCCCGTGATCTCACTCTGTCACTTTAATCTCACCGTGATCTCACTCTCTGTCCCTTAAACGTCCACTCGATCTCACTCTCTGTCCCATTTACCGCCCCGTGATCTCACTGTCTGTCACTTTAATCTCACCGTGATCTCACTCTCTGTCCCTTAAACGTCCACGTTTTCTCACTCTCTGTCCCATTAAACTCCCCGTAATCTCACTCTCTGTCCCTTTAACCTTCCCGTGATCTCACTCACTGTCCCTTTTAACTCCCCATGATCTCACTCTCTGTCCCTTTAGCTTTCCCGTGATCTCACTCTCTATCCCTTAAACCTGCCCGTGATATCATTCTGTGTCCCTTTAACCTCCCCGTGATCTCACTCTCTGTCCCATTTACCTCCCCCTTAACTCACTCTCTGTCCCATTAACCTCCCCGTGATCTCACTCTCTGTCCCTTTAACCTCCCCGTGATCTCACTCTCTGTCCCTTTAACCTCCCGGTGATCTCACCACTGTCCCTTTAACCTCCCCGTGAAATCACTCTCTGTCCCTTTAACCTCCCCGTGATCTCAATCTCTGTCCATATAACCTCCCCGTGATCTCACTCTCTGTCCATTTAACCTCCCCGTCATCTAACTCTCTTTCCCTTTAACCACCCCGTGATTTCACTCTGTGTCCCTTTAATCTTCCCATGATCTCACTCTCTGTCCCTTTAACCTCCCCGTGATCTCACTCCTTTTCCCTTTAACCTCCCCGTGATCTCAATCTCTGTGCGTTTAACCTCCCCGTGATCTCACTCCTTTTCCCTTTAACGTCCCAGTGATCTCACTCTGTCCCTTTAATCTTCCCGTGATCTCTATCTCTGTCCCTTTAATGTGCCCGTGATCCCATTCTCTGTACCTTTCACCAACCCGTGATTTCACTCTCTGTCCCATTAAAATCCCCGTGATCTCACTCTCTCTCCCTTTTACCTCCCCTTGATCTCATTCTCTGTCCCTTTAACCTCCCCGTGATCACACTCTAGTACCTTTAACCTCCCTGATCTCACTCTCTGTCCCTTTAACCTCCCTGATATTGCTCTCTGTCCCTTTAACCTCCCCGTGTTCTCAGTCTCTGTTCCTTTAACCTCGCCGTGATCTCACTGTCTGTCCCTTTAACCTCCCTGATCTAGCTTTCTGACCCTTTAATCTCCACGTGATCACATCCCTGTCCCATTAACCTCCCCGAGATCTCACTATCTGTCCCTTTAACCTCCCCGTGATCTTACTCTCTGTCCCTTTAACCACCCCACTATCTCACTCTCTTTCCCTTTAACCTCCCCGTAATCTCACTCTCTGACCCTTTAACCTCCCCGTAATCTCACTCTCTGTCCCTTTAAGCTTCATGTGATCTCACTCTCTGTCCCTTTAACTTCCCCGTGATCTCATTCGCTGTCCCTTTAATTCCCCGTTATCTCACTCTCTGTCCCTTTAACCTCCCCGTGACCTCACTCTGTCCATTTAATCTTCACGTGCTCTTTATCTCTGTCCATTTAACCTGCCTGTGAACTCATTCTCTGTCCCTTTCACCTCCCCCTGATCTCACTCTGTGTCCCATTAACCTGCCCGTGATCTCACTCTCTGTCCCTTTAACCTCCCCGTGATCTCACTATCTCTCCATTTAACTTCCCCGTGATCTCACTCTCTGTCCCATTAACGTCCACGTGATCTCACTCTCTGTCACTTTAACCTCCCCGTGATCTAAATCTCTGTCCCTTTTACTTCCCAGTGATCTCACTCTCTGTCCCGTTAACCTTCCAGTAATCTCACACTCTGTCCCTTTAACCTCCCCGTGATATCACTCTCTGTCCCGTTAACCTTCCAGTAATCTCACTCTCTGTCCCTTTAACCTCCCCGTGATCTCACTCTCTGTCCCTTTAACCTCCCTGTCATTTAACTCTCTGTCCCTGTAACCACCCCGTGAACTCAGTCTCTGTCACTTTAACCTCCCCGTGATCTCACTCACTGTCCCTTTAACCTCCCCGTGATCTCACTCTCTGTCCCTTTAACCTCCCCGTGTTTTCACTCTCTGTCCCTTTAACCTCCCCGTGATCTCACTCTCTGTCCCTTTAACCTCCCCCTTAACTCACTCTCTCTCCCATTAACCTCCCCATGATCTCACTCTCTGTCCCGTTAACCTTCCAATAATCTCACTCTCTGTCCCTTTAACTTTCCCGTGAACTCACTGTCCCTTTAACCTCCCCTTGATCTCACTCACTGTCCCTTTAACGTCCCAGTGATCTCACTCTCTGTCAATTTAACCTGCCCATGATCTCATTCTCTGTCCCTTTCAACTCCCAGTGATCTCACTGTCTGTCCCATTAAACTCCCCGTGATCTCACTCTCTATCCCATTAACCCCCCAGTGATCTAAATCTCTGTCCCTTTAACCTCCCCGTGTTCTCACTCTCTGTCCCTTTAACCTCCCCGTGATCTCACTCTCTGTCCCTTTAACATTCCCGTGATCACACTCTCTGTACCTTTATACTCCCCGTGATCTCACTCTCTGTCCCTTTAACCTCCCCGTGATCTCATTCTCCATCTCTTTAACCTCCCTGTGATCTCTCTCTCTGTCCCTTTAATCCCCCCGTAATCTCACTCTCTGTCCCATTAACGTCCACGTGATCTCCCTATCTTTTCCTTTAACCTCCCCGTGATCTCTCTCTCTCGCTTTAACCTCCCCGTAATCTCCATCTCTGTCCTTTTAACCTCTCTCTGATCTAACTCTCTGTCACTTAAAACACCCCATGATCTCACTCACTATCCGGTTAACATCCCCCTGATCTCACTCTCTTTCCCTTTAACCTCCCAGTGATCTCACTCTCTTTCCCTTAAACCTCCCAGTGATCTCACTCTCTGTCGTTTTAACCTCCCCGTGATCTCACTCTCTGTCCCTTTAACCTCCCCGTGATCTCACTCTCTGTCCCATTAACCTCCCCGTGATCTCACTCTGTCACTTTAATCTCACCGTGATCTCACTCTCTGTCCCTTAAACGTCCACTCGATCTCACTCTCTGTCCCATTTACCGCCCCGTGATCTCACTGTCTGTCACTTTAATCTCACCGTGATCTCACTCTCTGTCCCTTAAACGTCCACGTTTTCTCACTCTCTGTCCCATTAAACTCCCCGTAATCTCACTCTCTGTCCCTTTAACCTTCCCGTGATCTCACTCACTGTCCCTTTTAACTCCCCATGATCTCACTCTCTGTCCCTTTAGCTTTCCCGTGATCTCACTCTCTATCCCTTAAACCTGCCCGTGATATCATTCTGTGTCCCTTTAACCTCCCCGTGATCTCACTCTCTGTCCCATTTACCTCCCCCTTAACTCACTCTCTGTCCCATTAACCTCCCCGTGATCTCACTCTCTGTCCCTTTAACCTCCCCGTGATCTCACTCTCTGTCCCTTTAACCTCCCGGTGATCTCACCACTGTCCCTTTAACCTCCCCGTGAAATCACTCTCTGTCCCTTTAACCTCCCCGTGATCTCAATCTCTGTCCATATAACCTCCCCGTGATCTCACTCTCTGTCCATTTAACCTCCCCGTCATCTAACTCTCTTTCCCTTTAACCACCCCGTGATTTCACTCTGTGTCCCTTTAATCTTCCCATGATCTCACTCTCTGTCCCTTTAACCTCCCCGTGATCTCACTCCTTTTCCCTTTAACCTCCCCGTGATCTCAATCTCTGTGCGTTTAACCTCCCCGTGATCTCACTCCTTTTCCCTTTAACGTCCCAGTGATCTCACTCTGTCCCTTTAATCTTCCCGTGATCTCTATCTCTGTCCCTTTAATGTGCCCGTGATCCCATTCTCTGTACCTTTCACCAACCCGTGATTTCACTCTCTGTCCCATTAAAATCCCCGTGATCTCACTCTCTCTCCCTTTTACCTCCCCTTGATCTCATTCTCTGTCCCTTTAACCTCCCCGTGATCACACTCTAGTACCTTTAACCTCCCTGATCTCACTCTCTGTCCCTTTAACCTCCCTGATATTGCTCTCTGTCCCTTTAACCTCCCCGTGTTCTCAGTCTCTGTTCCTTTAACCTCGCCGTGATCTCACTGTCTGTCCCTTTAACCTCCCTGATCTAGCTTTCTGACCCTTTAATCTCCACGTGATCACATCCCTGTCCCATTAACCTCCCCGAGATCTCACTATCTGTCCCTTTAACCTCCCCGTGATCTTACTCTCTGTCCCTTTAACCACCCCACTATCTCACTCTCTTTCCCTTTAACCTCCCCGTAATCTCACTCTCTGACCCTTTAACCTCCCCGTAATCTCACTCTCTGTCCCTTTAAGCTTCATGTGATCTCACTCTCTGTCCCTTTAACTTCCCCGTGATCTCATTCGCTGTCCCTTTAATTCCCCGTTATCTCACTCTCTGTCCCTTTAACCTCCCCGTGACCTCACTCTGTCCATTTAATCTTCACGTGCTCTTTATCTCTGTCCATTTAACCTGCCTGTGAACTCATTCTCTGTCCCTTTCACCTCCCCCTGATCTCACTCTGTGTCCCATTAACCTGCCCGTGATCTCACTCTCTGTCCCTTTAACCTCCCCGTGATCTCACTATCTCTCCATTTAACTTCCCCGTGATCTCACTCTCTGTCCCATTAAACTCCCCGTGAATTCACTCTCTGTCACGTTAACCTCCCCGTGATCACACTCTCTGTCCCATTAACCTCCCCGTGATCTCACTCTCTGTCACTTTAACCTCCCCGTGATCACACTCTCTGTCCCTTTAACTTCCCCGTGATCTTACACTCTGTCCCATTTACCTCCCTGTGATCTCACTCTCTGTCGCTTTAACCTCCCCGTAATCTCTCTCTGACCCTTTAACCTCTCCGTGATCTAAATCTCTGTCCAATTAACTTCCCAGTGATCTCACTCTCTGTCCCTTTAATCTTCCTGATCTAGCTCTCTGTCCCTTTAAACTGCCCGTAATCTCATTCTCTGTCCCTTAGACCTTCCCGTGATCTCACTCTCTGTCCCTTTAACCTCAAAGTGATCTCACTCTCTGTCCCTTTAAACTCCCCGTGATCTCACTCTCTATCCCTTTAATCTACCTGATCTAGCTCTCTGTCCCTTTAAACTCCCCGTAATCTCATTCTCTGTCCCTTAGACCTTCCCGTTATCTCACTCTCTGTCCCTTTAACCTCCCAGTGATCTCTCTCTGTCCCTTTAACCTCCCCGTGCTCTCACTCTTAGTACCTTTAACCTCCCTTTGGTCGTACTCAGTGTCTCTTTAACCTCCCCGTGATCTCACTCTCTGTCCCATTAACCTCCCCGTGCTCTCACTCTGTCCCTTTAATCTTCCCGTGATCTCAATCTCTGTCCCTTGAACCTTCCCGTGATCTCATTCTCTGTCCATTTAACCTCCTCGTCATCTCACTCTCATTCCTATTAACCTCCCCGTGATCTCACTCTCTGTCCCTTTAACCTCCCCGTGATCTCACTCTCTGTCCCTTTAACCTCCCCGTGATCTCACTCTCTGTCCCGGTAACCTTCCCGTAATCTCACTCACTGTCCCTTTAAACTTCCGCTGATCTCACTCTCTGTCCCTTTATCATCGCCGTGATCTCACTCTCTGTCCCTTTAACCTCCCCGTGATATCAATCTCTGTGCCTTTAACGTCCCAGTGATCTCACTCTGTCCATTTAATCTTCCCGTGATCTCAATCTCTGTCCATTTAACCTGCCCGTGATCTCATTCTCTCTCCATTTAACCTCCCTGTGATCTCACTCTCTGTCCCTTTAACCTCCCCGTGATATCAATCTCTGTGCCTTTAACGTCCCAGTGATCTCACTCTGTCCATTTAATCTTCCCATGATCTCAATCTCTGTCCCTTTAACCTCCCCATTATCTCACTTTCTTTCCCTTTAACCTCCCTGATCTAGCTCTCTATGCTTTTAACCTCCCCGTAATCTCACTCCCTATCACTTTAATCTTCCCGTGATCTCACTCTCTGACCCTTTAACCTCCACGTGATCTCACTCTCTGTCCCAATAACCTCCCCGTGATCTCACTCTCTGTCCATTTAACTTCCCCGTGATCTCACTCTCTGTCCCTTTAACTTCCCCGTGAACTCACTCTCTGTCCCTTTTACGTCCACGTGATCTCACTCTCTTTCCCATTAACCTACCCGTGATCTCACTCTCTGTCGCTTAAACCTGCCCGTAATCTCTCTCTGCCCCTTAAGCCTCCCCGTGATCTCACTCTCTGTCCCGTTAACCTCCCCTTGATCTCACTCTCTATCCCTTTAATCTTCCTGATCTAGCTCTCTGTCCCTTTAAACTCCCTGTAATCTCACTCTCTGTCCCTTTAACCTCCCAGTGATCTAACTCTCTGTCCCTTTAAACTACCCGTGATCTCACTCTCTGACCCTTTAACCTCCCCGTGCTCTCACTCTCTGTACTTTTAACCTTCCAGTGATCGCACTCAATGTCTCTTTAACCTGCCCGTGATTTCATTCTCTGTCCCATTAACCTCCCCGTGATCTCACTCTGTCCCTTTAACCTCCCCATGACCTCACTCTCATTCCTATTTACCTCCCCGTGATCTCACTCTCTATCCCTTTAACCTCCCCTTGATCTCACTCTCACTCCCTTTAACCTACCCGTGATCTCACTCTCTGTCCCATTAACCTCCCCGTGATCTCACTCTCTCTCCCTTTAACCTCCCCCTGATCTCACTCAGTCCATTAACCTCCCCGTGATCTCACTCCCTGTCCCTTTAACCTACCCGTGATCTTAATCTCTGTCCCTTTAATCTCCCCGTGATCTCATTCTCTGTCCCTTTAACCTCCCCGTAATCTCACTCTCTGTCCTTTAAACCTCTTCGTGATCTCACTATTTGTCCCTTTAACCTCCCCGTGATCTCACTCTGTCGCTTTAACCTCCCCATTAACTCTCTCTGCCCCATTAACCTCCCCCTGATCTCACTCTCTGTCCCCTTAAATTTCCCGTGATCTCACTCTCTATCCCATAAACCTCCCCGAGATATCATTCTATGTCCCATTAACCTCCCCGTGATCTCTCTCTCTGTCCCTTTAACCTCCCCGTGATCTCACTCTCTGTCCCTTTGACCTCCCCGTGATGTCAATCTTTGTCCCTTTAACCACCCCGTGATCTCACTCTCTGTCCCTTGAACCTCCCCCAGATCTCACCCTCTGTCCCCTTAACTTTCCCGTGATCTCACTCTCTATCCCTTAAACCTCCCCATGATATCACTCTATGTCCCATAAACCTCCCCGTGATCTCAATCTCTGTCCCTTTAACCTCCCCGTGATCTCACTCTCTGTCCCTTTAACCTCTCCGTGATCTCACTCTCTGTCCCTTTAACCACCCCGTGATCTTAATCTCTGTCCCTTTAACGACCCTGTGATCTCACTCTCTGTCCCTTTAACCTCCCCGTGATCTCACTCTGTCGCTTTAACCTCCCCATTAACTCTCTCTGCCCCATTAACCTCCCCCTGATCTCACTCTCTGTCCCCTTAAATTTCCCGTGATCTCACTCTCTATCCCATAAACCTCCCCGTGATATCATTCTATGTCCCATTAACCTCCCCGTGATCTCTCTCTCTGTCCCTTTAACCTCCCCGTGATCTCACTCTCTGTCCCTTTGACCTCCCCGTGATGTCAATCTTTGTCCCTTTAACCACCCCGTGATCTCACTCTCTGTCCCTTGAACCTCCCCCAGATCTCACCCTCTGTCCCCTTAACTTTCCCGTGATCTCACTCTCTATCCCTTAAACCTCCCCATGATATCACTCTATGTCCCATAAACATCCCCGTGATCTCAATCTCTGTCCCTTTAACCTCCCCGTGATCTCACTCTCTGTCCCTTTAACCTCTCCGTGATCTCACTCTCTGTCCCTTTAACCTCCCCGTGATCTTAATCTCTGTCCCTTTAACGACCCTGTGATCTCACTCTCTGTCCCTTTAAACTCCCTGTGATCTCAATCTCTGTACCTTTAGCGTCCCAGTGATCTCACTCGGTCCCTTTATCCTCCCCGTGATCTCAATCTCTGTACCTTTAACGTCAAAGTGATCTCACTCTGTCCATTTAATCTTCCCCAGATCTCACTCTCTTTCCCTTTCACCTCCCTGTGATTTCAATCTCTGTCGCTTTCAGCTCCCCGTGATCTCACTATCTGACCCATTCATCTCCCCATGATCTCACTCTCGGTCCCTTTAATTTCCCCGTGATCTCAGTCTCTGTCCCATTATCCTCCCCGTGAGCTCACTCTCTGTCCCTTTAACTTCCCCGTGATCTCACTCTCTGTCCCTTTAATCTTCCTGATCTAGCTTTCTGTCCCTTTAACCTCCCCGTGATCTCAATCTCTGTCCATTTAACCTCCCCGTACTCTCACTCTCTGTACCTATAAACTCCCCATGATCTCAATCTCTGTCCCTTTAATCTGCCAGTGATCTCATTCTCTGTCCCTTTAACCTGCTCGTGATCTCACCCTCTGTCCCTATAACATCCCCGTGATCTCACTCTCTGTCCCTTTAACCTCCTCGTGATCTCACTATCTGTCCCGTTAACCTCACCGTGATCTCACTCTGTCGCTTCAACCTCCCCGTAATCTCACTGCCTGTCCCATTAACCTCCCCCTGATCTCACTCCCTGTCCCCTTAACTTTCCCGTGATCTCACTCTCTATCCCAAAAACCTCCCCGTGATATCACTGTATTTCCCTTTAACCTCCCCGTGATCTCACTCTCTGACCCTTTAACCTCCCCGTGATATCACTCTCTGTCGCTTTAACCTCCCCGTGATCTCAATCTCTGTACCTTTAACGTCCCAGTGATCTCACTCTGTCCATTTAACGTCCCTGTGATCTCACCCTATTTCCCTTTAACCACCCTGTGATCTCATTCTCTGTCGCTTTCACCTCCCCGTGATCTCACTCTCTGAGCCATTAATCTTCCCATGATCCTACTCTCGGTCCCTTTAACCTCCCCGTGATCTCACTCTCTGTCCCTTTAACTTCCCCGTGATCACACTCTCTGTCACTTTAACCTCCCCGTGATCTCACTCTCTGTCACTTTAACTATCACTGATCTCACCCTCTGTCCCTATAACATCCCCGTGATCTCACTCTCTGTCCCTTTAACCTCCCCGTGATTTCACTCTCCGTCCCATTAACCTCATCGTGATCTCACTCTCTGTCCCATTAACCTCCCCGTGATCTCACTCTCCGACCCTTTAACCTCCCCGTGATCTCTCTCTGTCGCTTTAACCTCCCCGTGATCTCACTCTCCGTCACTTTAACATCCCCATGATCTCTGTCTTTCCCTTTAACCTCACCGTGATCTCACTCTCAGTCCCTTTAACTTCCCCGTGATCTCACTCTCTGTCCCTTTTACCTCCCCGTGATCTCGCTCTCTGTCCCTTTAAACTCCCCATGATCACAATCTCTGTCCCTTTAATCTGCCCCTGATCTCTCTCTCTGTCCCTTTAACCTCCCCGTGATTTCACTCTCTGTCCCTTTAACCTCCCCGTGTTCTCACTCTCTGTCCCTTTAACCTCCCCGTGATCTCACTCTCTGTCCCTTTAACCTCCCCGTGTTCTCACTCTCTGTCCCTTTAACCTCCCCGTGATCTCACTATCTATCCCTTTAACCTACCTGATCTAGCTCACTGTCCCTTTAACCTCCCCGTAATCTCACTCTCTGTCCCTTTAAACTCCCCGTGCTCTCATTCTCTGTACCTTTAACCTCCCCGTGATCGCACTCAATGTACCTTTAAACTCCCCGGGATCTCACTCTCTGTCCCATTAACCTCCCCGTGATCCTACTCTGTCACTGTTATCTTCCAGTGATCTCAATCTCTGTCCCTTGAACCTGCCCGTGATCTCACTCTCTGTCCCATTAACCTACCCGTGATCTCACTCTCTGCCCCTTTAACCTCCCTGTGATATCACTCTCTGTCCTGTTAAGCATCGCGTAATCTCACTCTCTGTCCCTTTAAACTTCCCCCGATCTCACTCTCTGTCGCTTTAACCTCCCCGTGATCACACAATCTGTCCCTTTGACCTCCCCGTGTTCTCACTCACTGTCCCATTAATATCCGCGTGAGCTCACTCTCTGTCCCTTTACCTTCCCCGTGATCTTACGCCCTGTCCCTTTAACCTCCCCGTGATCTCACTATCTATCCCTTTAACCTACCTGATCTAGCTCACTGTCCCTTTAACCTCCCCGTAATCTCACTCTCTGTCCCTTTAAACTCCCCATGCTCTCATTCTCTGTACCTTTAACCTCCCCGTGATCGCACTCAATGTACCTTTAAGCTCCCCGGGATCTCACATTCTGTCCCATTAACCTCCCCGTGATCTTACTCTGTCACTGTTATCTTCCAGTGATCTCAATCTCTGTCCCTTGAACCTGCCCGTGATCTCACTCTCTGTCCCATTAACCTACCCGTGATCTCACTCTCTGCCCCTTTAACCTCCCCGTGATATCACTCTCTGTCCTGTTAAGCATCGCGTAATCTCACTCTCTGTCCCTTTAAACTTCCCCCGATCTCACTCTCTGTCCCTTTGACCTCCCCATGATGTCAATCTTTGTCCCTTTAACCACCCCGTGATCTCACTCTCTGTCCCTTGAACCTCCCCCTGATATCACTCTATGTCCCATAAACCTCCCCGTGATCTCAATCTCTGTCCCTTTAACCTCCCCGTGATCTCACTCTCTGTCCCTTTAACCACTCCGTGATCTCACTCTCTGTCCCTTTAACCACCCCGTGATCTTAATCTCTGTCCCTTTAACGACCCTGTGATCTCACTCTCTGTCCCTTTAACCTCCCCGTGATCTCAATCTCTGTCGCTTTAAACTCCCTGTGATCTCAATCTCTGTACCTTTAGCGTCCCAGTGATCTCACTCGGTCCCTTTATCCTCCCCGTGATCTCAATCTCTGTACCTTTAACGTCAAAGTGATCTCACTCTGTCCATTTAATCTTCCCCAGATCTCCCATTTAATCTCCCCGTGATCTCATTCTCTGTCCCTTTAACCTCCCCGTAATCTCACTCTCTGTCCTTTAAACCTCCTCGTGATCTCACTATTTGTCCCTTTAACCTCCCCGTGATCTCACTCTGTCGCTTTAACCTCCCCATTAAATCTCTCTGCCCCATTAACCTCCCCCTGATCTCACTCTCTGTCCCCTTAAATTTCCCGTGATCTCACTCTCTATCCCATAAACCTCCCCGTGACATCATTCTATGTCCCATTAACCTCCCCGTGATCTCTCTCTCTGTCCCTTTAACCTCCCCGTGATCTCACTCTCTGTCCCTTTGACCTCCCCGTGATGTCAATCTTTGTCCCTTTAACCACCCCGTGATCTCACTCTCTGTCCCTTGAACCTCCCCCAGATCTCACCCTCTGTCCCCTTAACTTTCCCGTGATCTCACTCTCTATCCCTTAAACCTCCCCATGATATCACTCTATGTCCCATAAACCTCCCCGTGATCTCAATCTCTGTCCCTTTAACCTCCCCGTGATCTCACTCTCTGTCATTTAACCTCTCCGTGATCTCACTCTCTGTCCCTTTAACCACCCCGTGATCTTAATCTCTGTCCCTTTAACGACCCTGTGATCTCACTCTCTGTCCCTTTAACCTCCCCGTGATCTCAATCTCTGTCGCTTTAAACTCCCTGTGATCTCAATCTCTGTACCTTTAGCGTCCCAGTGATCTCACTCGGTCCCTTTATCCTCCCCGTGATCTCAATCTCTGTACCTTTAACGTCAAAGTGATCTCACTCTGTCCATTTAATCTTCCCCAGATCTCACTCTCTTTCCCTTTAACCTCCCTGTGATTTCAATCTCTGTCGCTTTCAGCTCCCCGTGATCTCACTATCTGACCCATAATCTCCCCATGATCTCACTCTCGGTCCCTTTAAGTTCCCCGTGATCTCAATCTCTGTCCCATTATCCTCCCCGTGAGCTTACTCTCTGTCCCTTTTACCTCCCCGTGATCTCACTCTCTGTCCCTTTAAACTCCCCATGATCACAATCTCTGTCCCTTTAATCTGCGCCTGATCTCTCTCTCTGTCCCTTTAACCTCCCCGTGATTTCACTCTCTGTCCCTTTAACCTCCCCGTGATCTCCCTCTCTGTCCCTTTAACCTCCCCGTGTTCTCACTCTCTGTCCCTTTAACCTCCCCGTGATCTTACGCCCTGTCCCTTTAACCTCCCCGTGATCTCACTATCTATCCCTTTAACCTCCCCGTGATCTCACTCTCTGTCCCTTTAAACTCCCCGTGCTCTCATTCTCTGTACCTTTAAACTCCCCGTGATCGCACTCAATGTACCTTTAAACTCCCCGGGATCTCACACTCTGTCCCATTAACCTCCCCGTGATCTTACTCTGTCACTGTTATCTTCCAGTGATCTCAATCTCTGTCCCTTGAACCTGCCCGTGATCTCACTCTCTGTCCCATTAACCTACCCGTGATCTCACTCTCTGCCCCTTTAACCTCCCCGTGATATCACTCTCTGTCCTGTTAAGCATCGCGTAATCTCACTCTCTGTCCCTTTAAACTTCCCCCGATCTCACTCTCTGTCCCTTTGACCTCCCCGTGATCTCACTCTCTGTCCCTTTGACCTCTCCGTGATGTCAATCTTTGTCCCTTTAACCACCCCGTGATCTCACTCTCTGTCCCTTTAACCTCCCCGTGTTCTCACTCTCTGTCCCTTTAACCTCCCCGTGATCTCACTCTCGGTCCCGTTAACCTCCCCGTGATCTCACTCTCTGTCCCTTTAACTTCCCCGTGATCTCACTCTATGTCCCTTTCACCTCCCTGTCATCTCACTCTCTGTCCCATTAACCTCCCCGTGATCTCACTCTCTGTCCCATTAACCTCACCGTGATCTCACTCTCTGTCCCTTTAACTTCCCCGTGATCTCACTCTCTGTCCCATTAAACTCCCCGTAATCTGACTCTCTGTCCCTTTTACGTTCCCGTGGTATCAGTCACTGTCCCTCTAACCTCCCCGTGATCACACTCTCTGTCCCTTTAAACTCCCCATGATCTCAATCTCTGTCCCTTTAATCTGCCCGTGATCTCACTATCTGTCCCTTTAACCTCCCCGTGATCTCACTCTGTCGCTTTAACCTCCCCGTTAACTCCCTCTGTCCCATTAACCTCCCCGTAATCTCACTGCCTGTCCAATTAACCTCCCCCTGATCTCACACTCTGTCCCCTTAACTTTCCCGTGATCTCACTCTCTATCCCAAAAACCTCCCCGTGATATCACTCTATTTCCTATTAACCTCCCCGTGATCTCACTCTCTATCCCATTAACCTCCAAGTGATCTCACTCTCTGTCCCTTAAACCTACCAGTCATCTCACTCACTCTCCCTTTAACCTCCCCGTGAGCTCACTCTCTGTCCATTTAACTTCCCCGTGATCTCACTCTCTGTCCCTTTAATCTCCCCGAGATCACATTCTCTGTCCCTTTAAATTCTCCGTGATCTCACTCCCTGGCCCTTTAACTTCCCCGTGATCTCACTCTCTGTCCCTTAAACCTCCCCGTGATCTCACTCTCTGTCCCTTTAAGATCCCGGTGATCTCGCTCTCTGTACCTTTAATCTCCCCGTGATCTCACTCTCTGTCCCGTTAACATTCCCGTGATCTCACTCTCTGTCCCTTTAACCTCCCCGTGATTTCACTCTCTGTCCCTTTAACGTCCCCGTGATGTCACTCTCTGTCCCTTTAACCTCTCCGTGATCTCACTCTCTGTCACTTTAACCTCCCCTTGATCTCATTGTCTGTCCCTTTAACCTCCCTGAGTTCTCATTCTCTGTCCCTTTAACCTCCCCGTGATCTCACTCTCTGTCCCATTAACCTCCTTGTGATCTCACTATCTGTCCCTGTAAACTCCCCGTCATCTCACTCTGTCGCTTCAGCCTCCCCGTTAACTATGTCTGTCCCATTAACCTCCCCGTAATCTGACTCTCTGTCACTTTAATGTTCCCGTGATATCAGTCACTGTCCCTCTAACCTCCCCGTGATCACACTCTCTGTCCCTTTAAACTTCCCATGATCTCAATCTCTGTCCGTTTAATCTGCCCGTGATCTCATTCTCTGTCCATTTAACCTCCCTGTGTTCTCATTCTCTGTCCCTTTAGCCTCCCCGTGATCTCACCCTCTGTCCCTATAACATCCCCGTGATCTCACTCTCTGTCCCTTTAACCTCCCCGTGATCTCACTCTGTGGCTTTAACCTCCCCGTTAACTCTCTCTGTCCCATTAACCTCCCCGTAATCTCACTGCATGTCCAATTAACCTCCCCCTGATCTAACACTCTGTCCCCTTAACTTTCCCGTGATCTCACTCTCTATCCCAAAAACCTCCCCGTGATATCACTCTATTTCCCATTAACCTCCCCGTGATCTCACTCTCTGTCCCTTTAACCTCCCCGTAATCTCACTCTCTATCCCTTTAACCTTCCCGTGATTTCAATCTCTGTCCCTTTAATCTCCCCGTGATCACACTCTCTGTCCCTTTAAACTCCCCGTGCTCTCTCTCTGAGTCACTTTAACCTCCCCGTGATCTCACTCTCTGACTCATTAATCTCCCCGTGACCCTACTCTCGGTCCCTTTAACCTCCCCGTGATCTCACCCACTGTCCCTTTCACCTCCCCGTGATCTCACTCTCTGTCCCATTATCATCCCCGTGAGCTCACTCTCTGTCCCTTTAATCTTCCTGATCTAGCTTTCTGTCCCATTAACCTCCCCGTAATCTCACTCTCTGTCCCTTTAACTTTCCCGTGATTTCAACCTCTGTCCCTTTAATCTCCCCGTGATCTCACTCTCTGTCCCTTTAAACTCCCCGCGATCTCACCCTCTGTCCCTTTAACCACCCCGTGCTCTCACTCTCTGTCACTTTAACCTCCCCGTGATCTCACTCTCTGTACCTTTAACCTCCCCGTGATCTCACTCTCTGTCCCATTAACCTCCCGGTGATCTCACTCTCTGTCCCATTAACCTCCCCGTGATCTCACTCTCTGTCCCTTAAACCTACCAGTCATCTCACTCACTCTCCCTTTAACCTCCCCATGAGCTCACTCTCTGTCCATTTAACTTCCCCGTGATCTCACTCTCTGTCCCTTTAATCTCCCCGAGATCACGTTCTCTATCCCTTTAAATTCCCCGTGATCTCACTCTCTGTCCATTTAACCTCCCCGTGATCGCACTCTCTGTCTCATTAAACTACCCGTTCTCTCACTCTCTGTCCCTTTAATCTCCCCGTGATCACATTCTCTGTCCCTTTAAACTCCCCGTGATATCACTCTCTGTCCATTTATTTCCCCATGATTGCAATCTTTGTTCCATTAACCTCCCCGTGATCTCACTCCCTGGCCCTTTAACTTCCCCGTGATCTCACTCTCTGTCCCTTAAAACTCCCCGTGATCTCTCTCTCTGTCCCTTTAACCTCCCGGTGATCTCACTCTCTGTCCCGTTAACATTCCCGTGATCTCACTCTCTGTCCCTTTAACCTCCCGGTGATCTCACTCTCTGTCCCGTTAACATTCCCGTGATCTCACTCTCTGTCCCTTTAACCTCCCCGTGATTTCACTCTCTCTCCCTTTAACGTCCCGGTGATGTCACTCTCTGTCACTTTAACCTCTCCGTCCCTTTAACCTCTCCGTGATCTCACTCTCTGTCACTCTAACCTCCCCATGATCTCATTCTCTGTCCCTTTAACCTCCCCATGATCTCACTCTCTGTCCCTTTAACCTCCCCATGATCTCATTCTCTGTCCCATTAACCTCCTTGTGATCTCACTATCTGTCCCTTTAACCTCCCCGTGATCTCACTCTGTCGCTTCAACCTCCCCGTTAACTCTCTCATTCCCTTTAACCTCCCCGTGATATCACTCTCTGTCTCTTTTACCTCCCCGTGATCTCGCTCTCTGTCCCGTTAACCTCCCCGTGATCTCACTCTTTGTCCCATTAACCTCCCCCTGATCTCAATGTCTGTCCCCTTAACTTTCCCGTGATCTCTCTTTCTATCCCTTAAACCTCCCCGTGATATCACTCTCTGTCCCATTAACCTCCCCGTGATCTCACTCTCTGTCCCTTTAACCTCCCCGTGATCTCACTCCCAGTCCCTTTAACCTCTCCGTGATCTCAATCTCTGTCCCTTTAACGTCCCAGTGATCTCACACTATCCATTTAAACTCCATGTGATCTCACTCTCTGTCCCATTAATCTCCCCGTGATCTCACTCTCGGTCCCGTTAACCTCTCGGTGATCTCACTCTCTGTCCCTTTAACTTCCCCGTGATGTTATTCTCTGTCGCTTTCACCTCCCCGTGATCTCACTCTCTGACCCATTAATCTCCCCGTGATTTCAATCTCGGTCCCTTTAACCTACCCGTGATCTCACTCTCTGTCCCATTAACCTCCCCGTAATCTGACTCTCTGTCCCTTTAATGTTCCCATGATATCAGTCACTGTCCCTCTAACCTCCCCATGATCACACTCTCTGTCCCTTTAAACTTCCCATGATCTCAATCTCTGTCCCTTTAATCTGCCCGTGATCTCATTCTCTGTCCATTTAACCTCCGTGTGTTCTCATTCTCTGTCCCTTTAGCCTCCCCGTGATCTCACCCTCTGTCCCTATAACATCCCCGTGATCTCACTCTCTGTCCCTTTAACCTCCCCGTGATCTCACTCTGTGGCTTTAACCTCCCTGTTAACTCTCTCTGTCCCATTAACCTCCCCGTAATCTCACTGCATGTCCAATTAACCTCCCCCTGATCTAACACTCTGTCCCCTTAACTTTCCCGTGATCTCACTCTCTATCCCAAAAACCTCCCCGTGATATCACTCTATTTCCCATTAACCTCCCCGTGATCTCACTCTCTGTCCCTTTAACCTCCCCGTAATCTCACTCTCTATCCCTTTAACCTTCCCGTGATTTCAATCTCTGTCCCTTTAATCTCCCCGTGATCACACTCTCTGTCCCTTTAAACTCCCCGTGCTCTCACTCTGAGTCACTTTAACCTCCCCGTGATCTCACTCTCTGACTCATTAATCTCCCCGTGACCCTACTCTCGGTCCCTTTAACCTCCCCGTGATCTCACCCACTGTCCCTTTCACCTCCCCGTGATCTCACTCTCTGTCCCATTATCATCCCCGTGAGCTCACTCTCTGTCCCTTTAATCTTCCTGATCTAGCTTTCTGTCCCATTAACCTCCCCGTAATCTCACTCTCTGTCCCTTTAACTTTCCCGTGATTTCAACCTCTGTCCCTTTAATCTCCCCGTGATCTCACTCTCTGTCCCTTTAAACTCCCCGCGATCTCACCCTCTGTCCCTTTAACCACCCGGTGCTCTCACTCTCTGTCACTTTAACCTCCCCGTGATCTCACTCTCTGTACCTTTAACCTCCCCGTGATCTCACTCTCTGTCCCATTAATCTCCCCGTGATCTCACTCTCGGTCCCGTTAACCTCTCGGTGATCTCACTCTCTGTCCCTTTAACTTTCCCGTGATCTAACTCTCTTGTCCCTTTCACCTCCCCGTAATCACATTCTCTGTCCCATTAACCTCCCCGTGATCTCACTCTCTGTCCCTTTAACTTCCCTGTGATGTTATTCTCTGTCGCTTTCACCTCCCCGTGATCTCACTCTCTGACCCATTAATCTCCCCGTGATTTCAATCTCGGTCCCTTTAACCTACCCGTGATCTCACTCTCTGTCCCTTTAACTTCCCCGTGATCTCACACTCTGTCCCTTTCACCTCCCTGATTTAGCACTCTGTCCCTTTCACCTCCCCGTGATCTCACTCTCTGTCCCATTATACTCCTCGTGAGCTCACTCTCTGTCCCTTTAACTTCCCCGTGATCTCACTCTCTGTCTCTTTAATCTTCATGATCTAGCATTCTGTCCCTTTAAACTCCCCGTAATCTCATTCTCTGTCCCTTTAACCTCCCCGTGATCTCACTCTCTGTCCCATTAAACACCCCGTGATCTCACTCTCAGTCCCGTAACCTCCCCGTGATCTCACACTCTGTCCCATTAACTTCCCCGTGATCTCACTCTATGTCCCTTTCACCTCTCCGTCATCTCACTCTCTGTCCCATTCACCTCCCCGTGATCTCACTCTCTGTCCCATTAACCTCACCGTGAGCTCACTCTCTGTCCCTTTAACTTCCCCGTGATCTCACTCTCTGTCCCATTAACCTCCCCGTTATCTGACTCTCTGTCCCTTTAACATTCCCGTGATATCAGTCACTGTCCCTCTAACCTCCCCGTGATCACACTCTCTGTACCTTTAAACTCCCCATGATCTCAATCTCTGTCCATTTAATCTGCCTGTGATCTCACTCTCTCCATTTAACCTCCCTGTGATCTCACTCTCTTTCCCTATCACCTCCCCGTGATCTCACTCTCTAAACCATTAATCTCCCCGTGATCCTACTCTCTGTCCCATTAACCTCCCCGTAATCTCACTCTCTGTCCCTTTAACCTTCCCGTGATTTCAATCTCTGTCGCTTTAATCTCCCCGTGATCACACTCTCTGTCCCTTTAAATTCCCTGTGATCTCACCCTCTGTCCCTTTAACCACCCCGTGCTCTCACTGTCTGTCACTTTAACCTCCAGGTGATCTCACTCTCTGTCCCATTAACCTCCCCGTGATCTCACTCTCTGTCCCTTATACCTACCAGTCATCTCACTCACTCTCCCTTTAACCTCCCCGTGAGCTCAGTCTCTGTCCATTTAACTTCCCCGTGATCTCACTCTCTGTCCCTTTAATCTCCCCGAGATCACATTCTTTGTCCCTTTGAACTCCCCGTGATATCACTCTCTGTCAATTTAACCTCCCCGTGATCGCAATCTCTGTCCCATTATCCTCCCAGTGATCTCACTCTCTATTCCTTTAACCTCCCCGTGATCTCACTCCCTGGCCCTTTAACTTCCCCGTGATCTCACTCTCTGTCCCTTTAACGTCCCCGTGATTTCACTCTCTGTCCCTTTAACGTCCCCGTGATGTCTCTCTCTGTCCCTTTAACCTCCCCGTGATCTCACTCTCTGTCCCTTTAACATCCCCGTGATCTCATTCTCTGTCCCATTAACCTCCCTGAGTTCTCATTCTCTGTCCCTTTAACTTCCCCGTGATCTCACTCTCTGTACCATTAACCTCCTTGTGATCTCACTGTCTGTCCCTTTAACCTCCCCGTGATCTCACTCTGTCGCTTTAACCTCACCGTTAACTCTCTCAGTCCCTTTAACCTCCCCGTGATCTAACTCTCTATCCCTTAAACCTCCCCGTGATATCACTCTCTGTCTCTTTTATCTCCCCGTGATCTCACTCACTGTCCCGTTAACGTCCCCGTGATCTCACTCTCTGTCCCATTAACCTTCCCCTAATCTCAATCTCTGTCCCCTTAACTTTCCCGTGATCTCACTCGCTATCCCTTAAACCTACCCGTGATATCAATCTCTGTCCCATTAACCTCCACGTGATCTCACTCTCTGTCCCTTTAACCTCGCCGTGATCTCACTCCCAGTCCCTTTAACCTCTCCGTGATCTGAATCTCTGTCCCATTAACGTCCCAGTGATCTCACACTGTCCATTTAATCTTCCCGTGATCGAACTCTCTGTCCCTTTCACCTCCCTGTAATCACACTCTCTTTCCCATTAACCTCTCCGTGATCTCAATCTCTGTCATTTTAACGTCCCAGTGATCTCACACTGTCCATTTAAACTCCATGTGATCTCACTCTCTGTCCCATTAATCTCCCCGTGATCTCACTCTCGGTCCCGTTAACCTCCCGGTGATCTCACTCTCTGTCCCTTTAACTTCCCCGTGATCTAACTCTCTGTCCCTTTAACCTCCCGGTGATCTCACTCTCTGTCCCTTTAACTTCCCTGTGATCTTATTCTCTGTCGCTTTCACCTCCCCGTGATCTCACTCTCTGACCCATTAATCTCCCCGTGATCTCAATCTCGGTCCCTTTAACCTACCCGTGATCTCACTCTCTGTCCCTTTAACTTCCCCGTGATCTCACACTCTGTCCCTTTCACCTCCCTGATTTAGCACTCTGTCCCTTTCACCTCCCCGTGATCTCACTCTCTGTCCCATTATACTCCTCGTGAGCTCACTCTCTGTCCCTTTAACTTCCCCGTGATCTCACTCTCTGTCCCTTTAATCTTCATGATCTAGCATTCTGTCCCTTTAAACTCCCCATAATCTCATTCTCTGTCCCTTTAACCTCCCCGTGATCTCACTCTCTGTCCCATTAAACTCCCCGTGATCTCACTCTCAGTCCCGTTAACCTCCCCGTGATCTCACTCTCTGTCCCATTAACTTCCCCGTGATCTCACTCTATGTCCCTTTCACCTCTCCGTCATCTCACTCTCTGTCCCATTCACCTCCCCGTGATCTCACTCTCTGTCCCATTAACCTCACCGTGAGCTCACTCTCTGTCCCTTTAACTTCCCCGTGATCTCACTCTCTGTCCCTTTAACCACCCCGTGCTCTCACTCTCTGTCACTTTAACCTCCAGGTGATCTCACTCTCTGTCCCATTAACCTCCCCGTGATCTCACTCTCTGTCCCTTATACCTACCAGTCATCTCACTCACTCTCCCTTTAACCTCCCCGTGAGCTCAGTCTCTGTCCATTTAACTTCCCCGTGATCTCACTCTCTGTCCCTTTAATCTCCCCGAGATCACATTCTTTGTCCCTTTGAACTCCCCGTGATATCACTCTCTGTCAATTTAACCTCCCCGTGATCGCAATCTCTGTCCCATTATCCTCCCAGTGATCTCACTCTCTATTCCTTTAACCTCCCCGTGATCTCACTCCCTGGCCCTTTAACTTCCCCGTGATCTCACTCTCTGTCTCTTAAACCACCCCGTGATCTCTCTCTCTGTCCCTTTAACCTCCCGGTGATCTCACTCTCTGTCCTTTTAATCTCCCCGTGATCTCACTCTCTGTCCCGTTAACATTCCCGTGATCTCACTCTCTGTCCCTTTAACCTCCCTGTGATTTCACTCTCTGTCCCTTTAACGTCCCCGTGATGTCTCTCTCTGTCCCTTTAACCTCCCCGTGATCTCACTCTCTGTCCCTTTAACATCCCCGTGATCTCATTCTCTGTCCCATTAACCTCCCTGAGTTCTCATTCTCTGTCCCTTTAACTTCCCCGTGATCTCACTCTCTGTCCCATTAACCTCCTTGTGATCTCACTGTCTGTCCCTTTAACCTCCCCGTGATCTCACTCTGTCGCTTTAACCTCACCGTTAACTCTCTCAGTCCCTTTAACCTCCCCGTGATCTGACTCTCTATCCCTTAAACCTCCCCGTGATATCACTCTCTGTCTCTTTTACCTCCCCGTGATCTCACTCACTGTCCCGTTAACCTCCCCGTGATCTCACTCTCTGTCCCATTAACCTTCCCCTAATCTCAATCTCTGTCCCCTTAACTTTCCCGTGATCTCACTCGCTATCCCTTAAACCTACCCGTGATATCAATCTCTGTCCCATTAACCTCCACGTGATCTCACTCTCTGTCCCTTTAACCTCGCCGTGATCTCACTCCCAGTCCCTTTAACCTCTCCGTGATCTCAATCTCTGTCCCTTTAACGTCCCAGTGATCTCACACTGTCCATTTAATCTTCCCGTGATCGAACTCTCTGTCCCTTTCACCTCCCCGTAATCACACTCTCTTTCCCATTAACCTCACCGTGATCTCACTCTCTGTCGCTTTAACCACCTCTTGATCTAACTCTCTGTCCCTTTAACCTCCCCGTGATCTCAATCTCTGTACCTTTAACGTCCCAGTGATCTCACTCTGTCCATTTAATCTTCTCGTGTTCTCAATCTCTGTCCATTTATCCTGCCCGTGATCTCACACTGTCCATTTAAACTCCCCGTGATCTCACTCTGTCCATTTAATCTTCTCGTGTTCTCAATCTCTGTCGCTTTATCCTCCCCGTAATCTCTCTCTGTCACTATAACCTCCCCGTAATCACACTCTCTGTCCCTTTAAACTCCCCGTGATCACACTCTCTGTCCATTTAAACTCCCCGTGATCTCACTCTCTGTCCATTTAACCTCCCTGTGCACTCAATCTCAGTCTCTTTAACCTCCCCGTGATCTCACTCTCTGTCCCTTTAAACTCCCCGTGATCACACTCTCTGTCCCTTTAACCTCCCCGTGATCTCACTCTCTGTCCCATTAACCTCCCGGTGATCTCACTCTCTGTCCCGTAAACCTCCCCGTGATCTCACTCTCTGTCCCATTAACCTCCCGGTGATCTCACTCTCTGTCCCGTAAACCTTCCCGTGATCTCACTCTCTGACCCTTTAACCTCACCGTGATCTCACACTATGTCCCTTTAACTTCCCCGTGATCTCACTCTCTGTCTCTTTAACCTGCCCGTAATCTCTCTCTGTCCCTTTAACTTATCCGTGATGTAACTCTCTGTTCCTTTAACCGCCCCGTGATCTTTTTCTCAGTCCCTTTAACCTACCCGTGATCTAAATCTCTGTCCCTTTAAACTCCAGTGATCTCACTCTCTGTCCCTTTAACCTCCCCGTGATCTGTCTCTCTGTCCGTTTATCCTCCCAGTGTTCTCAGTCTTTCCCTTTAAACACCCCGTGTTCTCAATCTCTGTCCCTTTAAACTCACCGTGATATCACTTTCTGTCCCTTTGACCTCCCCTTGATCTCACTCTTTGTCCCGTTAACCTACCCGTGATCTCTCTTACAGTCCCTTTAACCTCTACGTGATCTCACTCTGTCCATTTAAACTCCCCGTGATCTCACTCTGTCCATTTAATCTTCTCGTGTTCTCAATCTCTGTCCATTTATCCTGCCCGTGATCTCACTCTGTCCATTTAAACTCCCCGTGATCTCACTCTGTCCATTTAATCTTCTCGTGTTCTCAATCTCTGTCGCTTTATCCTCCCCGTAATCTCTCTCTGTCACTATAACCTCCCCGTGATCACACTCTCTGTCCATTTAAACTCCCCGTGATCTCACTCTCTGTCCATTTAACCTCCCTGTGCACTCAATCTCAGTCTCTTTAACCTCCCCATGATCTCACTCTCTGTCCCTTTAAACTCCCCGTGATCACACTCTCTGTCCCATTAACCTCCCGGTGATCTCACTCTCTGTCCCGTAAACCTCCCCGTGATCTCACTCTCTGTCCCATTAACCTCCCGGTGATCTCACTCTCTGTCCCGTAAACCTTCCCGTGATCTCACTCTCTGACCCTTTAACCTCACCGTGATCTCACACTATGTCCCTTTAACTTCCCCGTGATCTCACTCTCTGTCCCATTAACCTCCCCGTGATGTAACTCTCTGTCCCTTTAACCGCCCCGTGATCTTTTTCTCAGTCCCTTTAACCTCCCCGTGATCTAACTCTCTGTCCCTTTAACCGCCCCGTGATCTCACTCTCTGTCCCTTTAACCTCCCCGTGATCACACTTTCTGTCCCTTTAAACTCCAGTGATCTCACACTCTGTCCCTTTAACCTCCCCGTGATCTGTCTCTCTGTCCGTTTAACCTCCCAGTGATCTCAGAATTCCCTTTAAACACCCCGTGTTCTCAATCTCTGTCCCTTTAAACTCACCATGATATCACTTTCTGTCCCTTTGACCTCCCCTTAATCTCACTCTTTTTCCCGTTAACCTACCCGTGATCTCTCTTACAGTCCCTTTAACCTCCCCGTGATCTCACTCTCTGTCCCTTTTACCTCCCCGTGATCTCACTCTCTGTCCCATTAACCTCCCCGTGATCTCACACTCTGTCCCTTTAACATCCAGCTTTTCTCACTCTCTGTCCCTTGAAACACCCCGTGATCTCATTCTCTGTCCCTTTAACCTTCCCATGATCTCACTCTCTGTCCCTTCAAACTCCCCGTGATCTCATTCTGTCGCTTTAACCACCCCCTTAACCCTCTCTGTCCCTTTAACCTCCCTGCGATCACACTCTCTGCCCCTTTAAACTCCCCGTGATCTCACTCACTGTCCCTTTAATCTCCCCGTGATCTCACTCTCTGACCCTTTAACCTCCCCGTGATCTCACTCTCTGTCCCTTTAACCTCCCCGTGATCTCACTCTCTGTCCCTTTAACCTCCCCGTGATCTCACTCTCTGTCCCTTTAACCGCCCCGTGATCTCACTCTCTGTCCCTTTAACCTCCCCGTGATCTCACTCTCTGTCCCTTTAACCGCCCCATGATCTCACTCTCTGTCCCTTTAAACTCACCGTGATCTCAATTTCTGTCCCTTTAACCTGCCCGTGATCTCACTCTCTGTCCCTTTAACCGCCCCGTGATCTCACTCTCTATCCCTTTAACCTCCCCGTGATCTCACTCTCTGTCCCTTTAACCACCCCGTGATCTCACTCTCTGTCCCTTTAAGCTCCCCGTGATCTCAATCTCTGACCCTTTAACCTCTCCATGATATCACTCTAGTCCATTTAACCTACCCGTCAACTAACTTTCTACCCCTTTAACCTCCCCTTGAACTCACTCTCTGTCGCCTTAACATTCCGTGATCAAACTCTCTTTCGCTTTAACCTCCCCGTGAACACACTCGCTGTCCCTTTAACCTCGCCGTGAACTCACTCGCTGTCCCTTTAACCTCGCCGTGAACTCAATCGCTGTCCCTTTAACCTCCCCGTGATCTGTCTCTCTGTCCGTTTAACCTCCCAGTGATCTCAGTCTTTCCCTTTAAACACCCCGTGTTCTCAATCTCTGTCCCTTTAAACTCACCGTGATATCACTTTCTGTCCCTTTGACCTCCCCTTGATCTCACTCTTTTTCCCGTTAACCTACCCGTGATCTCACACTCTGTCCCTTTTACCTCCCCGTGATCTCACTCTCTGTCCCATTAACCTCCCCGTGATCTCACACTCTGTCCCTTTAACATCCAGCTTTTCTCACTCTCTGTCCCTTGAAACACCCCGTGATCTCATTCTCTGTCCCTTTAACCTTCCCATGATCTCACTCTCTGTCCCTTCAAACTCCCCGTGATCTCATTCTGTCGCTTTAACCACCCCCTTTACCC